>NC_083725.1:66376348-66676348 GCF_028564815.1 Eubalaena glacialis
AAACTAAAAATAGAACCACCATATGACCGAGCAATTCCACTCTTGGGTATGTATCTGAAAAAAAGGAAACATTAATTTGAAAAGATACACACACCCCAATGTTCATGGCAGCATTATTTACAATTGCAAAAATATGGAAGCAACCTAAGTGTCTATCAACAAATGAATGGATAAAGAAGATGTGGGAGTTCCCTGGTGGCTAGTGGTTAGGATTACAGGCTTTCACTTCTGTGGCCTGGGTTCAATTCCTGGTCGAGGAACTGAGATCCCACAAGCTGAGCAGCTCAGCCCAAATAAATAAGATGTGAGATACGTGCGCGCGCGCAGGCACACACACACACACACACACACACACACACACACTAAAATACTACTCAGCCATAAAAAACGAATGAAATTTTGACATTTGCAACAACATGGATGGACTTGGAGCGTATTATGCTAAGTGAAATAAGTCAGAGAAAGACAAATACTATACGATTTCACTTATATGTGAAATCTAAAAAACAAAACAAATGAACAAACATAACTAAACAGAAACAGACTCATAGATAAGAGAACAAAAAGGTGGTTGCCAGAGGGGAGAGGGATTGGTGAGGGAGATCAAGAGGTACAAATTTCCAGTTACAAAATAAATGAGTCACAGGTATGAAATGTACAGTGTGGTGAATACAGCTAATAATTATGTAATACCTTTGTATGGTGACAGATGGTAACTAGACTTATTGTGATCATTTTGAAATGTCTAGAAATAATCAAATCACTATGTTGTGTACCAGGAACTAACATAGTGTTGTAGCTCAATTATACTTCAAAAACCAATTCATAGAAAAAGAGATCAGATTTTGGTTACCCAGAGGTGGGGGGTAAGGGGAGGTGGAATTGGATGAAGGTAGTAAAAAGGTACAAACTTCCAGTTATATGATAACTGTACTATAATAGTACTAGCGATGTAACATACAACATGATAAATGTAATTAGCACTGCTGTATATTACATATGAAAGGTGTTAAGAGAATAAATCCTAAGAGTTCTCACCACAAGGAAACAAATTTTTCTACTTCTTTAATTTTGTATCTCTATGTGATGATGGATATTCACTAAACTTATTGTGGTAATCATTTCATGAGGTATGGAAGTCAAATCATTATGCTGTATACCTTAAACTTATACAGCGTTGTATGTCAATTATATCTTAATAAAACTGGAAGATAAAAATAAAGAAAAAAATTACCTGAATGATGAACAATTTTTAAAAATGTGTCACTGTCTTCTTTAATCTATAAATAGAGACCTATCATTTTAACAAATGATCACATAGTATTACATTTTATGGATATATTATAATTTATGTAATCAATCCCTTATTGGTGGACAGTTATGTTATTTCCAGGTTTTTACTTCGGAACAAAAATGCTGCAAACATCTGTATTAGTTTCCTAGGGCTACCATAACAAATTACCACAAACTGGGTGACTTAAAACAACAAAAATTTATTCTTCGGGGGCCCAGAAGTCAGAAATCAAGGTGTCAGTAGGGCTGGTTCCTTCTGAAGGCTCTGAGGGAAAATCTGTCCCATACTTTTCTCTTAGCTTGCGGCTGCTGCTGGCAATTCTTGGCGTTACTTGGCTTGTAGACATATCACTCCAATCTCAGCCTCATCTTCACAGCTTTCTTCTCTCTCTGTCTCTGGGTGTTTTCTTCTTATAAAACTATCAGTCATTGGACTTAGAGCCCACCCTAAATCCAGTATGACTTCATCTCAAGACCTTTAAGTAATTATATCTACAAGGACCCTATTTCCAAATAAGGTCACATTCCAAGGCTCCGGGTAGACATAAACATCGGGGGGATACCTTTCAAGCCACTACAACCTTGAACATATTTGTTTATGCATTTTATTAAGATCACAGGATGAAATTTCTAGGAGTAGATTCTTCTCTTGGAGAAAGTGTCCAGCTTTCTTTTAGTGTTGGCTCCCTAGCCCCTTCTGGAGTAGGTAATGGGAGGTTACAAGATCTTCCCAATTCCCTCATCCCCCCAGACAAATCTCACACTAATTCCAGACTTTTTGACTGAAAAATTAAAATTAGGACTCAAATAAAAGCAACACTCTTTTGGATACTTGTACTGAAAGGTAGTATAAAGCTAAAGTCAAAACATCCATATTTAGGCAAAGTGTATAATGAAGCAGAGAAAGTTGTTCTGAGGAAAAGGGCAGATGGGCAGAGAGTAGCAGATACAACACACCATATAGTAGCAGACACTGTAGAGAGTAATCTTAATAACTATAAAGAACTTTACAGCTCTAAAAATAGTTTTTATGAATATAATGGCACTATATGTCCATTGGAAAAAAACCTGGAAAACATAGAAATATAAAATCAAAATCATGCATAAGCCTTCCATCATACTGTTAATATTTTTATGTATTTCCACCTAATTAAAATAAATTTAGAATTGTACAATAATTTAGAATCATACTATAACTTCAACAGTACTGAATGCCAATTTTCGTACTTAACATTATCACGTGAGTATTCATCCATGTAACTTAATAATCTTGAAAATAGTAATTTGGATGGCAGTATAATGTTCCACCATATAATAATCACTTTATTAATCATTTTACTTGTGGGTACATTACACAACACAACCAAACTGCTCTCCAGAATGGTTGGAACAAGCATTCTCCTATTAGCAGTGTGTAAGGCTGAGTGGCTCACAGTATAACCCTAAAATTGAACAATATAATGTCTTATTTAAGAGGTGAAAAATTATATATCATTATATTTCTTTGGGTTACTGAATTACTTTTATGTTTATTCATTTTTCTTTTTATTAATAGTATATTATATTTTATGAAATGTTTATTCAGGTTATTTAACCACCTTAAGGCTTAATCTTCTTATATGTAGATTAGGCTCAATATCTATCGTTATGATGATAAAATACTGCAAAAGTAAACTGAGTAGGTATACAATAAATGTTAGTTCCCTTCCTAAGATTTTATTCTATAATAAGATAAACAGTTTTATTCTAATAAGGTAAAAGAGTTTCGAAAAATATACAACTATAAATCATTTGTTGGAAATAAAACAATAATAGATTCACTGGAATTACATGTAATCTTAAAAAAAAAGGAATAAGAAATGGTTATCTGTGAAAATTATAGTTTGTATACCATGATAAGCAACAATAGTTTTATAAAACTGGACATTGTGGGCTTATTTCCTCAGATTCAAAAATAATCTTGTGGACTTCCCTGGCGGTCCAGTGGTTAAGCCTCTGCATTTCCAGTGCAGGGGGCACAGGTTTGATCCCTGGTCAGGGAACTAGGATCCTGCATGCTACACAGGGAAAAAAATTTAAAAATTAAAAATTAAAAAAAAAAAATCTTGTAAATCTGAACAGTTAAAAATCAAGATGAAAACAAATAAATGCACTCAAGAAAGTCACCAGATGAGTATGTTATCCTTGTTGCCAACAATATGAAAGAGGTAACCACAGAAACAGAGACATAATCACACCAGCAGCAAGTCCACTAATAACAAATTAGCTAAATAGCACAGGTTTCACAACAGATTCATTTGAAATAGTGTCCGGTGAGTTGTAATTTACACAAAGACTTTCAAGTGCAGAAGAAATAACTGCATAATAACACAAAAGTTGCTAGACAGGGAGTATTGGTATCTCTCAAAAGAACTGGTTCCTGGCCCAATGTATTTTAAAGAATGTTTGTTTCCTGAATTTGTACCTCAGAGTATCATCACTGGCGGGGGGGGGGGGGGGGGGGGGGGGGGAGGGGGAGTTTCTTTAAAGTGTATAGAGAAGCTATGAACACTGGGATGCATGTATCCTTTCGAATTATGGTTTTCTCCGGATATATGGCCAGGAGTGGGATTGTTGGATCATATGGTAGCTCTATTTTTAGTTTATTAAGGAATCTCCATACTGTTCTCCATAGTGGCTGTACCAGTTTACATTCCCACCAACAGTGTAGGAGGGTTCCCTTTTCACCACACCCTCTCCAGCATTTATTATTTGTAGATTTTTTGATGATGGCCATTCTAACCAGTGTGAGGGAATATCTCATTGTAGTTTTGATTTGCATTTCTCTAATAATTAGTGATGTTGAACATCTTTTCATGTGCCTCTTGGCCATCAGTATGTCTTCTTTGGAGAAACGTCTATTTGGCTCTTCTGCCCATTTTTGATTGGGTTGTTTGTTTTTTTGATATTGACCTGCATGAGCTGTTTGTATATTTTGAAGATTAATCCCTTGTCGGTCGCTTCATTTGCAAATATTTTCTCCCATTCTGTGGGTTTTCTTTTCGTTTTGCTGATGGTTTCCTTTGCCGAGTAAAAGCTTTTAAGTTTAATTAGGTCCCATTTATTTATTTTTGTTTTTATTTTCATTACTCTTGGAGGTGGATCAAAAAAGATCTTGCTGTGATTTATGTCAGAGAGTGTTCTGCCTATGTTTTCCTCCAAGAGTTTTATAGTATCTGGTCTTACATTTAGGTCTTTAATCCATTTTAAGTTTATTATGGTGTTAGGGAATGTTAGGGAATGTTCGTATGGTGTTAGGGAATGTTCCCTTTTTTTTTTTTAGATATTCATTTTTAGATGTTTTTAGATGTTTTACATTTTTAAAAAAATTTTTTTTTAATATTCTTTTTTTTTTTTTTTTAAGAGCAGTTTTAGGTTTTATAACAAAATTGAGAGGGAGGTACAGAGTTTTCCCATGTGCTCCCTGCCCCCACATATGTAAGGCCTCCCCCATTATCCACATTGCTCACTAGAATGGTACATTTCTTACCAAAAATAAATCTACATTGACACATCATAACACAGAGTAATTTTAGGGCAGTAAAAGTACTTTGTATGATATTATAATGCTGGATATATGTCATTATACATTTTTCCAAGCCCAGAGAATGTACAACGCCAAGAGTGAAACCTAAGATTAACTATGGACTTTGGGTGATTATGATGTGTCAATGTAGAAAATGTTCTAATTTCATTATTTTACATGTAGCTGTCTAGTTTTCTAAGCACCACTTATTGAAGAGACTGTCTTTTCTCCATTGTATATTCCTGCCCCACCAATAGTTTTTATTAATAAAAATTATAATTGAGAGATCCATTAGATAAAGATCTAGATCATTCCTTTAAATTGCTGTATAGTATGCTATCACAGGAATATACCAAATTTTATGTATTTATTCTCATACCAATGGACATTCTATGTTGTTTCCTATGTTTTTCTATTAAACAGTATTTCGGTGAAATCCTTATTTATGTACATTTACACAGGTGTCTTGCTTTATGCTTTATATACATATGGAAGAATCTTTCCGGTTGGGGAAGAAGGAAAGGAAAAGAGGAAAGGGATGGAAAGGGGTCCTAGTTATCACAGGAGGCAGAAGGTCAATGGACAAAGGATGAGAATGCTCACTGGAGTAGAGTTCCCTTACATCCATCTTCACTGTCACTGCCATATTTCAGGCCCTTACCTTGACTTGTATGATAAAAAGTAAAGTAAGTGAAAACTTAAAGAACAATGCATGCTAAGAGTATTATTTTACAAGCAGGGAGTCAACAGATATTGTTTCACTTTTGATAGAGAAATGTAGGTTCAATTTTTTTTAATTTAAAGATAAACTTTTCTTTTTATTCTCTAGGAACTTATCTTCTAAATTACTTTTTAAAGGCATGTAAGTGTTCATTATATTCATTAAGTGAGAAAATCACATCAAAAATATTACATAATGCATAAACATATTTTTATTTTAAAAAATATATGTGTATATACATACAGAAATAGAAGAGTCTGGAAAATTTATAGCAAATAATTAACTGGTCTTAAGAAATTTTCCATGAGGTCACAGGTATGGGATGAGGGTGGGATGGTGAAGCAGTAGGAGCTGGTACCATGGAATCTAAGTCACCTGCTTGTACAGTTTAATTGTGCTTCATGGACCTGCTTGGGTCAGGTCCCATATTTACCAATTTCATTTTATAACATAATGCTGGGCAGAGTGATTACTGGTGCTTTTCATTTTCTTTTTCTGCTTCTTTATATTTTCTTTAATTTTTCCTTCACAGTATTTTGAAGAGTTAAAGTATTTGTTTGTTTGAATACTTCCCCAAGTCTACTATGAGCTCCACAAAGACTTTACCACTGTTTCTCTCAGGCTTAGCATTGTGCCTGGAATATTGAAAGTAATCAATTAATATTTGCTGACTAATTAAAAATGTTCTACAATAGGAAAATAATTACTTTCTAACAAGAAAAACAACAGGGCTTCCCTGGTGGTGCAGTGGTTGAGAATCTGCCTGCCAATGCAGGGGACATGGGTTCGAGCCCTGATCTGGGAAGATCCCACATGCCACGGAGCAACTAGGCCCATGACCCACAACTACTGAGCCTGCGCGTCTGGAGCCTGTGCTCCACAACAAGATAGGCCACGATAGTGAGAGGCCCGCGCACCGCGATGAAGAGTGGCCCCCGCTCGCCACAACTAGAGAAAGCCCTCTCACAGAAACGAAGACCCAACACAGCCAAAAAAGAATATACAGATAAATAAATTAATTAAAATACATTAAAAAAAAAAAGAAAAACAAGTAGTTTTCACAAAGAAAATCCATATGAACATAATATCAAATTTGATTATTTAAAAAAAAATTTTTTAACATCTTTATTGGAGTATAATTGCTTTACACTGTTGTGTTAGTTTCTGCTGTAAAACATATAATGAAGTGAATCAGCTATATGTATACATACATCCCCATAGCCCCTCCCTCTGCGTCTCCCTCCCACCCTCCCTATCCCACCCCTCTAGGTGGTCACAAAGAACTGATCTGATCTCCCTGTGCTATGTGGCTGCTTCTCACTAGCCAACTATTTTACATTTGGTAGTCCATATATAAGTCCATGCCACTCTCTCACGTCGTCCCAGCTTACCCTTCCCCCTCCGCATGACCTCAAGTCCATTCTCTACGTCTGCGTCTTTATTCCTGTCCTGCCCCTAGGTTCTTCAGAACCATTTTTTTTTTTTAGAGTCCATATATATGTGTTAGCATATGGTATTTGTTTTTCTCTTTCTGACATACTTCACTCTGTATGACAGACTCTATGTCCATCCACCTCACTGCAAACAACTCAATTTCTTTTCTTTTTATGGCTGAGTAATATTCCATTGTATATATGTCCCACATCGTCTTTATCCATTCATCTGTCGATGGACACAATATCAACTTTTAAAATGTAACATACCAGAAAATTGTGGAGCCTGAACCAAGATGGTGGAGTAGAAGGACATGCTCTCACTCCCTCTTGCGAGAACACCAGAATCACAACTAACTGCTGAATAATCATCGACAGGAAGACACTGGAACTCACCAAAAAAGATACCCCACATCCAAAGACAAAGGAGAAGCCACAATGAGACAGTAGGAGGGGCACAATCACAATAAAATCAAATCCCATAACTGCTGGGTGGGTGACTCACAAACTGGAGAACACATACCACAGAAGTCCACCCACTGGAGTGAAGGTTCTGAGCCCCACGTCAGGCTTCTGAACCTGGGGGTCCGGCAACAGGAGGAGGAATTCCTACAGAATCAGACTTTGAAGGCTAGAGGGATTTGCTTGCAGCACTCTGGCAGGACTCTGACAGGACTGGGGGAAACAGAGACTCCACTCTTGGAGGGCACACACAAAGTAGTGTGCACATCGGGACCCAGGGGAAGGAGCAGTGACCCAATAGAGACTGAACCAGACCTACCTGCTAGTGTTGGAGGGTCTCCTGCAGAGGCGGGCGGTGGCTGTGGCTCACCGTGGGGACAAGGACACTGGCAGCAGAAGTTCTGGGAAGTAGTCCTTGGCATGAGCACTCCCAGAGTCCACCATTAGCCCCACCAAAGAGCCTGCTGGCTCCAGTGTTGGGTCGCCTCAGGCCAAACAGCCAACAGGGAGGGAACCCAGCCCCAACCATCAGCAGTCAAGCAGATTAAAGTTTTACTGAGCTCTGCCCACCAGAGCAACACCCTGCTCTACCCACCACCAGTCCCTCCCATCAGGAAACTTGCACAAGCCTCTTAGATAGCCTCATCCACCAGAGGGCAGACAGCAGAAGCAAGAACTACAATCCTGCAGCCTGTGGGACAAAAATCACATTTACGGAAAGATAGACAAGATGAAAAGGCAGAGGGCTACGTACCAGATGAAGGAACAAGATAAAACCCCAGAAAAACACATAATGAAGTGGAGATAGGCAACCTTCCAGAAAAACAATTCAGAAAAATGATAGTGAAGATGATCCAGGACCTTGGGAAAAGAATGGAGGCAAAGATCGAGAAAATGCAAGAAATGTTTAACAAAGACCTAGAAGAATTAAAGAACAAACAAACACAGATGAACAATACAATAACCGAAATGAAAACTACACTAGAAGGAATCAATAGCAGAATAACTGAGGCAGAAGAACGGATAAGTGACCTGGAAGACAGAATGGTGGAATTCACTGCTGCGGAACAGAATAAAGAAAAAAGAATGAAAAGAAATGAAGACAGCCAAAGAGACCTCTGGGACAACATTAAATGCAACAACATTTGCATTATAGGGGTCCCAGAAGGAGAAGAGAGAGAGAAACGACCTGAGAAAACATTTGAAGAGCTTATAGTCGAAAACTGTCCTAACACGGGAAATAGCCACCCAATTCCAGGAAGCACAGAGAGTCCATACCGGATAAACCCAAGGAGAAACATGCCGAGACACGTAATAATCAAACTGGCAAAAATTAAAGACAAAGAAAAATTACTGAAAGCAGCAAGGGAAGAATGACAAATAACATACAAGAGAACTCCCATAAGGTTAACAGCTGGTTTCTCAGCAGAAACTCTACAAGCCAGAAGGGAGTGGCATGATATAATTAAAGTGATGAAAGTGAAGAACCTACAACCAAGATTACTCTACCTAGCAAGGATCTCATTCAGATTCGATGGAGAAATCAAAAGCTTTACAGACAAGCAAAAGTTAAGAGAATTCAGCACCACCAAACCAGCTCTACAACAAATGCTAAAGGAACTTCTCTAAGTGGGAAACACAAGAGAAGAAAAGGACCTACAAACACAAACCCAAAACAATTAAGAAAATGGTCATAGGAACATACATATCGATAATTACCTCAAACGTGAATGGATTAAATGCTCCAATCAATAGACACAGGCTTGTTGAACGGATACAAAAACAAGACCCATATATATGCTGTCTACAAGAGACCCACTTCAGACCTAGGGACACATAGAGACCGAAAGTGAGGGGATGGAAAAAGATATTCCATGCAAATGGAAATCAAAAGAAAGCTGGAGTAGCAATACTCATATCAGATAAAATAGACTTTAAAATAAAGAATGTTACAAGAGACAAGGAAGGACACTACATAATGATCAAGGGATCAATCCCAGAAGAAGATATAACAGTTATAAATATATATGCACCCAACATAGAAGCACCTCAATACATAAGGCAACTGCTAACAGCTATAAAAGAGGAAATCGACAGTAACACAATAATGGGGGGGGGCCTTTAACACCTCACTTACACCAATGGACAGATCATCCAAAATTAAAATAAAAAAAGGAAACAGAAGCTTTAAATGACACAATGAACCAGATAGATTTAATTGATATTTACAGGACATTCCATCCAAAAACAGCAGATTATGCTTTCTTCTCAAGTGCACACAGAACATTCTCCAGGATGGAGACTCATCAGGAAAAAGAGGGAGAGGACTCAAATCAATAAAATTAGAAATGAAAAAGAAGTTACAACAGACACTGCAGAAATACAAAGCATCCTAAGAGACTGCTACAAGCAACTCTATGCCAATAAAATGGACAACCTGGAAGAAATGGACAAATTCTTAGAAAGGTATAACTTTCCAAGACTGAACCAGGAAGAAGTAGAAAATATGAACAGACCAATCACAAGTAATGAACTTGAAACTGTGATTAAAAATCTTCCAACAAACAAAAGTCCAGGACCAGATGGCTTCACAGGTGAATTCTATCAAACATTTAGAGAACAGCTAACACCCATCCTTCTCAAACTCTTCCAAAAAATTGCAGAGGAAGAAACACTCCCAAACTCATTCTATGAGGCCACCATCACCCTGATACCAAAACCAGACAAAGATACTACAAAAAAAGAAAATTACAGACCAATATCACTGATGAATATAGATGCAAAAATCCTCAACAAAATACTACCAAACAGAATCCAACAACACATTAAAAGGATCATACACCATGATCAAGTGGGATTTATCCCAGGGATGCAACGATTCTTCAATATATGCAAATCAATCAATGTGATACACCATATTAACAAATTGAAGAATAAAAACCATATGATCATCTCAATAGATGCAGAAAAAGCTTTTGACAAAATTCAACACCCATTTATGATAAAAACTCCACAGAAAGTGGGCATAGAGGAAACCTACCTCAACGTAATAAAGGCCATATATGACAAACCCACAGCAAACATCATTCTCAATGGTGAAAAACTGAAAGCATTTCTTCTAAGATCAGGAACGAGCCAAGGATGTCCACTCTCACCACTATTATTCAACATAGTTTTGGAAGTCCTAGCCACAGCAATCAGAGAAGAAAAAGAAATAAAAGGAATACAAATTGGAAAAGAAGAAGTAAAACTGTCACTGTTTGCAGATGACATGATACTATACATAGAGAATCCTAAAAATGCCACCAGAAAACTACTAGAGCTAATCAATGCATTTGGTAAAGTTGCAGGATACAAAATTAATGTACAGAAATCTCTTGCATTCCTATACACTAATGATGAAAAATCTGAAAGAGAAATTAAGGAAACACTCCCATTTACCATTGCAACAAAAAGAATAAAATACCTAGGAATAAACCCTACCTAGGGAGACAAAAGACCTGTATGCAGAAAACTATAAGACACTGATGAAAGAAATTAAAGATGATACCAACAGATGGAGAGATATACCATGTTCTTGGATTGGAAGAATCAATATTGTGAAAATGACTACACTACCCAAAGCAATCTACAGATTCAATGCAATCCCTATCAAATTACCAATGGCATTTTTTACAGAACTAGAACAAAAAATCTTAAAATTTGTATGGAGACACAAAAGACCCCGAACAGCCAAAGCAATCTTGAGGGAAAAAAGCGGAGCTGGAGGAATCAGACTCCCTAACTTCAGACTATACTACAAAGCTACAGTCATCAAGACAATATGGTACTGGCACAAAAACAGAAATATAGATCAATGGAACAAGATAGAAAGCCCAGAGATAAACCCACACACCTATGGTCAGCTAATCTATGACAAAGGAGGCAAGGATATACAATGGAGAAAAGACAGTCTCTTCAATAAGTGGTGCTGGGAAAACTGGACAGCTACATGTAAAAGAATGAAATTAGAACACTCCCTAACACCATACACAAAAATAAACTCAAAATGGATTAGAGACCTAAATGTAAGACCAGACACTATAAAACTCTTAGAAGAAAACATAGGAAGAATACTCTTTGACAGAAATCACAGCAAGATATTTTTTGATCCACCTCCTAGAATAATGGAAATAAAAACAAAAATAAACAAATGGGACCTAATGAAACTTCAAAGCTTTTGAACGGCAAAGGAAACCATAAACAAGACGAAAAGACAACCCTCAGAATGGGAGAAAATATTTGCAAACAAATCAACGGACAAAGGATTAATCCCCAAAATATATAAACAGCTCATGCAGCTCAATATTAAAAAAAGAAACAACCCAGTCCAAAAATGGGCAGAAGACCTAAATAGACATTTCTCCAAAGAAGACATACAGATGGCCAAGAAGCACATGAAAAGCTGCTCAACATCACTAATTATTAGAGAAATGCAAATCAAAACTACAATGAGGTATCACCTCCCACCAGTTAGAATGGGCGTCATCAGAAAATCTACACACAACAAATGCTGGAGAGGGTGTGAAGAAAAGGGAACCCTCTTGCACTGTTGGTGGGAATGTAAATTGATACAGCCACTATGGAGAACAGTATGGAGGTTCCTTAAAAAACTAAAAATAGAATTACCATATGATCCAGCAATCCCACTACTGGGCATATACCCAGAGAAAATCATAATTCAAAAAGACACATGCACCCCAATGTTCACTGCAGCACTATTTACAACAGCCAGGTCATGGAAGCAACCTAAATACCCATCAACAGACGAATGGATAAAGAAGATGTGGTACATATATACAATGCAATATTACTCAGCCATAAAAAGGAACAAAATTGGGTCATTTGTTGAGACGTGGATGGATCTAGAGACTGTCATACAGAGTGAAGTACATCAGAAAGAGAAAAACAAATATCGTATATTAACGCATATATGTGGAAACTAGAAAAATGATACAGATGAACCGGTTTGCAGGGCAGAAATTGAGACACAGATGTAGAGGACAAATGTATGGACACCAAGGAGGGAAGCGGCAGGGGGGTGAGGGTGGTGGAGTGATGAATTGGGTGATTGGGATTGACATATATACACTGATGTGTATAAAATTGATGACTGATTAAAAAAAAAAAAAAGAAGTAACATACCATAATGGAGGTTGATAAAAAATGTTATCAATTAATTAAACCTTGGTTTGGTATAATTGATGAAAATTTCACAGAAGAGATATTTGTGTGTGCCTTAAAGGGTGAATAGGAATTAGACAAGTGCAGAGAACAGTATTCAGGGAAGAGATAAAACATGGATATGCGAAAGCAAGAAAGAACACGGTGTGCCTATGAAACCACAAGAAATAACCTATATTATGTCTAGCAGGCAAGTTGTGTAAGGAGATAAAGCTACTAAGATAAACTAGAACTAATATAAACATGGGTAACATGTTTGTGATCTCCCTATCACACTGAAAAATTTGAACTCTATCCCAGAGGGAGCAAATGGAGAGCAAATGATGCAGAAGAATGACAGAAAGACAAGTAACTTTAAGATAAGCCTGACAGACTGGTTCTGGTAGGAAGGGGACAAAGAGGACACTACAGCAATAGTCCAAGTAAGTGATGATGAGGGCTTGAACTAAGACAGCTGTAAGATGGGGAAAACGGAAGAGCAGGCATAAATTTGACTAAGAGAGTTCTCTATGATGAAAGAATGCATTCCCAATTGGTTTCCCAGTTGATTATGCAAAAGGCAAATAAAAACATGCAAGTGTATAATTACTACTCTACTGAAAAACTAATAAAATGTCACAAGTGTGAAGAAAGTTACCTGCTTTCTTTCCATAGAAGGAGGAAATAACTTTAAACATGAAGGGCCATCATCATTAATATACCCTATTCAGATTTTTCATTATAATTAAACAAGGTGCTTAGCATAGTGGCTGGCACACAGTAAGTGCCAGTAAATATGAGCTGCTGTATTAATATTGTTGTTTTTAATATTATCAAAAAGGCCACAAAAGGAACTCATTTTCCCCTGGACATCTGCATATTTAACAAATAGTGATTCCTCCTTGAAATACTGGCCTGAGTTCTCAGAATTTAAATCTTTCCTACTGCCTAGGGCATAAGGAATTACATCAGATCTAATCACTGAAAGAGTCCTTAAATAGAACAGGAAGTACATAAAACTAGCAGTGGTAGGGAGGCTAACAATGAGCATTTTAAATATGTCTCTGCATAGAGTAGGGCCCATTATCTGAAACGACTAATTAATTATATTTTCTTACTTCCTGTTTACTCCATGTAAACGCTTCTACGAAGTACTAGACTTCAAAAAGCTAAATGTTAAATACTATGTGTAAGTGTATAAATCTTTTTTTAGTAGGTTAGAGCAACAGTTCTCAAATGTGGTCTGTGCATTCTTCAAGGGGTCCTTGAGGTCAAAACTATTTTCATAATACTGAGAGTTATTTACTTTATTCACTGTATTCACATTTGCACTGATGGCACGAAGGTAATTCTGGGTACAAATGCTGGCATCTTTGTGCGAATCAGGGCAGTAGCAACCAAACTATACTATAATCATTGTATTCTTCCCTACCACTGAACATTCACAGTTTTTTTAAAAGGCAGTTTCATGTGAAGTGATGTCTGTGTTAATTAACTTGATTATGGTAATCATTTCACAATATATATGAGTATCAAATCATCATGTTGAACTTTAAATATATACAATTTTATTTGTCAATTATACCTCAATAAATCTGGGAAAAAAGTGTTAAAATAAAAAAGCAGTTCCAATCAGCAATGCCTCTGATGAAGGCTTTCATTCTGATGAAGACTTTAAATAATGCCTTTTATTTTGATAAAATAAAAATTACTAATTGTATTAAATCTCAACTCTTGAGCAATTTTTTAATATTCTCTGCAATGAAATGGGAATTTGCATAAAGAACTAAAGATTTTAAAGCATGATGGTCATCTCAAGAAAATCTGTGTGACTGTTTTGAGTTGTGATCTCAATTAGCTACTTTTTCCATAGAACACCATTTTAAAAGAACTGACAGGTAAACTATGATTATTCATTTTGGGGTATTTGGAAGACGTTTTCCTAAAAATGAGTAACGTGAGCCTGTCACTTCAAGAAAAACAACTAACAGTATTTTTGCCAATGATAAAATTCAAGCTTTCAGGCAAAAATTAGAATTTTGAAAACTTTGCATCTGCCATTGTGAGTCTGATAGCTTCCCAATACTTAAAAGACCTTCCAATGCAATCTGAGATGATATATTAACAAATGTGATCTTCTGATATTATATAAAGAAATATGTCAACATCTGGAAGATCGGCATCAATAGTGAACCAATATTTTCCGTAAGACCAATGATGCATGATGCTACAAAATCATGCCTGGGTAAAAGTCCATTCAAAGTGCAAGACAGACCAATGAATTTTAATGTAACATAGTTAAGAAAAGTTCAATGATACAGCCTCAGATTCCACATTCCAATTAACCCCAGGACGGCCACTTGTCAAGTTTTGATATACTATCAAAGAAGAATATCCACAATTACCTGTAAAGGCTATTATTAAAATAATTCTCCCTCTTCCAGCTACATATGTCTGTTTAAAGCCTGATTTTCTTTATACACTTCAATCAAAACATTATTACAAGAGACTAAATGCAAAAGCAGAAGTGCGAATCCAGATGACTTTGTTTTTTTTTTTTTTTTTTTAATTTATTTTTGGCTGCATTGGGTCTTCGTTGCTGTGTGCGAACTTTCTCTAGTTGCCGCAAGTGGGGCCTGCTCTTCGTTGCGGTGCGCGGGCTTCTCGTTGCGGTGGCTTCTCTTGTTGCGGAGCATGGGCTCTAGGTGTACGGGCTTCAGTAGTTGTGGCATGTGGGCTCTAGAGCGCAGGCTCAGTAGTGGTGGCACACGGGCTTAGTTGCTCTGCCGCATGTGGGATCTTCCCGGACCAGGGTTCGAACCCGTGTCGCCTGCATTGGCAGGCGTATTCTTAACCACTGCGCCACCAGGGAAGCCCTAGATGACTTCTATTAAGCCATACTTTAAAAAGACCCCCCCAAAACGTAAAGCAATGTTACTTCTATCAGTAAATTTTGTTTGTTTTGGCTATTTTTCATAAAAATATGTTATTTATGTTAACATGTAATAGATTTATTATTTTTAAATAAATTAAAACACAAATATTTAAAATTTTTTCTCAGCTTTAATTTCTAATATGGTAAATATCAATAGATAAAACCCACATATAAATAAAAACTCTTTGGGATTCTTAATTTTTAAAAGTGGAAAGAGGTTCTGAAAGCAAAAAGTTTGAGAACAGGAGAGAACAGCACTAGCCCAAGCCAATCTTCTATTCAGAAACAGCTAAAATTGGGAGTTGAGGTCGGGGAGGTCTCCTTTAGCCAAGTTCCCATAATGCACTTCTGTCTCAAAGATTTCCACTTAGTGGGACAGTAGTGAGAAGCCCTGAAGGAAGGATTCCACTAGTCTTCTTTATTCCCCTTAACCACTGTATGGAAGGATAAAAAGGAAGAATAAAATGTCATGAAAACCCCAGATGCGGCTCCAGAACTTGGGCTTTGGTAAGACAGTAAGGATACAATGGATGGTAGATGTGTAAAACATGTTTCAAGGATTCAAACATTTAAAAGCAAGAATCCTTCTGTACAGAGGGACAGATACGAAGTGAATTTCCTAATTTTGCAGTTTGGCCTAAGGGCAAGCCACAGTCATAACGGTGCAGCTAACCTCCAGAGAGAAAGCCTACAGTCACTTTGGCCTGAGGAACCAGGGAGTGGAGCCCAGGGCAACCACTGCCACCTGAGAGTGAGGGGAGAAACACAGATGGGGGAGCCCTAAATTCTGCGTATGAACTCTACCCAAGTCTCTGGTAGACCCCTGAACTATGCATGCACAGAGCCAACTCAAAGCAGCTTGCAAGTATGGTTGGAGAAGTGAGCTGATATGTTTATTTCTAAATATGGCAAATGTTGATAGACACAACCTATATAAACAAAAGCTCTTTGAGGTCCTCAATTAAGTTTTCAGAGTATAAGGGGTTCCAAAACCAAATTGTTTAAGAACTGCCGGTCTGGGACTTCCCTGGTGGTCCGGTGGGTAAGACTCCACGCTCCCAAGGCAGGGGGCCTGGGTTCGATCCCTGGTCAGGGAACTAGATCGCACATGCATGCCGCAACTAAGAGTTCGCGTGCCGCAACTAAGAGCTGGCATGCCGCAACTAAAGATCCTGCATGCCACAACTAAGACCTGGTGCGGAAGGAAGGAAGGAAGGAAGAAAGAAAGAAAGAAAGAAGAAAGAAAGAACTGCTGGTCTATAGGATAAACTATTACTTATAAGATAAAATTAAACTTATTAAGATGTCATATAAAAGCTTTAATAATCTGTCCCTAAATCACTTTTCCATTACCACCATGCATTCTATGCACAATCACATTAGATTATCTGTTCCCCAGAAAAGCTTGCACTTTCATCATGTATGGATTTGAACATACTGTTTCCTACTTTAGGTGACCTATAATTAAATATATCAAATATTAATTGAATGTCAGCCACTGTGCTAGACATTGGCAAAATTCTATTCATCATTTGAACTCATCTGAATTGTTATTTCCTCTGTGAAGCCTTAAATAAGTCTTCACCAGACACCCTAACAGAGTTAGCTGCTTATTCCTCTAAATGCCAATATCGCTTTGTTGATTTTCTATTTTTTCTTCACTACTCTCTGATCTCTCTAGTTGTCTTACTCCTCTTGGTATGCCAAAGTCATAGCATATACCTTGTGCACAGTAGGTACTCCAATATAATTGTGTAGGATAGTCAATTTATAGCTGGACTAGGAAAGCCCTATCCTTATCTCTGGAGACACCTGGATGTCTGGCTTTTGGACAAGATAAGGTCAGCTGGATTTATGATGTGCTGTTTAGAGTCCAAAACTGCCCTGGTGGCCTCTGAATCAGTGTTTACTGATGGTTTTCACCTGACAGAACTCATTAGCGAGCCTACCTTGACTACATGACCAGAGCGACATAAAAATACCCCGCTGGGATCTTCTGCCTTGAGCGCTCCTGAACGCAAGACTTATTACACAGATCTTGGTGGTTCAATCCAGAGATGAAAGGGACCTGGGTGCAAATTAGGATCCTGAGTTTTCCTTTGACATTCCCCACATCCTCAATGCTTGTCTGCCCTCTCTCTTGCTGCACCATATCCTTTGCCTTTAAATAAAAGCCTTAGGTGAATATGCTCTATGGAGATTTGTGAGTCCTTCAAGTAACCAAACTTGTGAAATCTTGCAATAATACTTTCTGCACACTTTACACACTTTCATGAATGTAAAAATAAGCCCCATGACCCAGCTCATATCTGTGTCAATCTTAACAAAACAAAAATTTCTACATTTTATAAATACTTTCACATCCACTAACACTAAATTCCCAAAGTAATCCTGTAGAGGGGTAGTCTCACCATTTACTAGAAAAACTCAGGCTCAAAACATTAAATGACTTGTTCACAGTAGCTCAACCAGTTAGGGGCAGAACTGGACTCAAGCTTAGGTCTAGGCCTCTCAGCTGTACTAGGCTGCCCCCAGTGTTTGCAGCAATCATAGTTGACCCTTGAACAACATGGGTTTGAACTGCGCAGGTCCACTTACTGATTTTTTTCAATAAATAGGTACTACAGTAGTACACGATCCACGGTTAGTTGAATCTGTGGATGTGGAACCCTGTACACAGGTATAAAGTTATACAGGAATTTTCAAGTATGCAGGGGTCGGCAGCCTAACCCCTACATTGCTCAAGGGTCAACTGTACATGCCTATGCTGTAATTTGAGGATTTAAGGTAATATCTCTGTATCCTGATAAAGTTTATTGAAACAAGTCACAAAGATATCTGCATTCATCTATTAAAGAGGTTAATAGTAATATACAATGTTGATATCAAGAAGCTGAACATATTAATCCCTTTACTCCACAATTATATGAGCACCTATTATAGGGCTTAGGCACTGTGTTAGGTAGAGTTTACAGTTTTAGTGAAAAAGTGAGACATTTTAAAGAAGAAAAATGAATACCTTTTCAGTTCATGGATGAAAAGAAAGTTCGAATTTAAGTGCATAATCTGATATTCTAAATTCTTAAGTCATTAAACAACATTTATATAGTACTTTAGAGTGTATAAGGTCATTACTTTGCCTAATTTCATCCTCAAAACAAACCTGTGAGACATTTTAAATCCAATTTGACAGCTAAGGAAAGTGAAAATAAAAAGTAATTTGTCCTAATATATACAAAATCACATAGCTTGTATTAGGCAAAGTCAGGATTCAAGTGCAAGGGTACTATTAATTTATTTTCTTTCTACTTTATACTTCTCTTATTCTTATGTTGATTTAGATTTAAATGTGCTATTTCACTTTTTGTTTTAAAAATCCATAAAATGAAAATCATTAAGTAAAACATTTGCTTATCATGATAATTATTAATAATTCAGAATTTAAAGTAAAATAATTTAAATGTCCTAGCGATGGTTTTCTGCTTTCTCTCTTTTTTTTTTAATTGAAGTATAGTTGATCTACTTCTCTTTCTAGCTGATGGCTATAAATATGTTTCTTAAACACTTATTGAATGACACATCTTCAACCTCTGGGTAATTTTAAACAGTTTTTTGGTAAATGAAATAAAAATCATTCATTTCTTTTAGTCAGCCTGCAGATCAATATAATGAAAACAAGTAACTAAATTTAGATACGTATTTTCTAAACATGAAAAGCTTTCTGAGTTGCAGAATTTTTGGAAAATGTATAATTAGTTGTTAATGTTTAACAGTATCTCATTCTTGAACAGTGTAAGCAACTAAATATATTTTTTCCAAAAGAATACATTAAGTAAAAAATAAGTTTATGAATTTAATTCATTTAACTTAAATTCTTAAACAGTGTTAATGCTAAATTCCTAAGCAGTAAGGAAAAAATTAAAGACTGTAAAACACAAGTTTTAAAATTTTTTTAATTCCCAAATCTCTCAAATGAACTGTTCTAGTTCTATCTGAATCCTTTGGGCCAAGTTCCACTGGAACAAGTCTTTTTTCCAGGGTATTCATTGCCCAAGTGTCAGCTTTTAAAGGTCTGAAAAAACCTGCTTTAAAGAAAGCCAGAGAAAATGAGATAGGCCAGCCAAGACAAGTGTGCCATGTAGCAAACAGTGGTTTCTCTGTGATCCAAATAAAACAGCAGTGCTGTTATACCCATACACACATATAACGAATATTTCTATGGTCGTTCCCATTAACCTTTAATCTAAATACTAATTTATTTTTTTAAACTTAGTTTTGATTTTATATTAAACAATAAAGAGAATGAAACAGTGAAAAAAATTCACACAAATTAGATAATAAAAGAAAAAGAATAAAACAGAGTACTAAAATCTATTGAACTTGTATGCCTGGAATCATGCTGGTGACTTTATTTACATAATCTCTCTTAATACAAACTATCACCTTGTGAGCTGGTGTTAACATTCTTATTTTACATATCAGGAAATTGAGACACAGTATGAATAAGAAACTTACCCAGTGTCATATCGCTCCTAAATGGAAATATCTACATTCAATCTCATACCATTTCTCTTTAACAAGCTGTGGTCCTCCTACCACATCATGCAAAAACAAAAAGCAAAAGAGAAGAAAAAGGACAAAAGAGACAAAATCATGAGCATTGGTCTACTCTAATAATTCTTTTTTTTTTTTTTTAACTTTAATAGCCTTACTCTTTTTTTTTCGGCTGTGTTGAGTCTTCATTGCTGTGCGCGGGCTTTCTCTAGTTGTGGAGAGTGGGGGCTACTCTTCGTTGCCGTGTGCGGACTCCTCATTGCGGTGGCTTCTCGTTGCGGAGCATGGGCTCTATGTGTGCAGGCTTCAGTAGTTGCAGCGCATGGGCTCAGTAGTTGCAGCACGCAGGCCCTAGAGCACGCGGGCTTCAGTAGTTGCGGCGTGTGGGCTCCAGGGCATGGGGGCTTCGGTAGTTGTGGCGCACAGGCTCAGTAGTTGTGGCTCTCGGGCTCTAGAGCACAGGCTCAGTAGTTGTGGCACACGGGCTTAGTTGCTCCGCAGCATGTGGGATCTTCCCAGACCAGGGCTCGAACCCGTGTTCCCTGCATTCGCAGGCAGATTCTTAACCACTGCGCCACCAGGGAAGTCCCTCTAATAATTCTTAAGAGGGAAGCAAACCATATAATTCTGGCAACTTTACTAGATTCATCTGAACCTCTACAGAATTTATTCGTTTGTAATCCATAAGAGTAAAGAAACAATACTGTCTTAAAAACAATTCCTTCACTGGTGTAATGAATCATTTATCTTTTGTGCTATTTATCTTTTCACATTTTTAAGTTTATATACTAGCTAGCACATAACCTATTGGGAAAAAAAATCCATCATACAGCACTGCAAAGTAATACACATAGAGTAGGTATTTAGTAAATATTTGTTGAATACTTTGTATATTCACAATGCCTTGAAATCAGTTAAGTACCTAAATAGCTAATGATATTAGCCTTCAGGGACACTGGTCTTAAAGTTCTGGTTTTGGAGTTCAGTTTGAAAAAGGGTTCTATTTTAATCGATCATGACCAAGACACACTACTGTTTATCTGAGTTGATTCATCATTTCTCTAGTATTTTCCATTTTATCAAAATGGCTTCAGAATGACAACCAGGCAAAATAAATCTTTTTTATTCTGCAGATTACAATGGGCAGAATATACCAAACAATTCCTCACTGGTTTAATAAGCATTTACTGAGAACTTAATCCATATTAGACACTATGCTAAAGTGCTGTGGATACAAGGTTAGAGTTAAAAAGTTTTTAACTTGAGGCATTATCAATAAAGTGGAGAATATAGACATATATATAAATAATTACAACACTGCGTGAAGTGTACACACATCATTCATTCAGTAAATATTATTGAAAGCCTCATGTAACAAACACTGTAACAAGCCCGGGATACAGCAATGAACAAAACTCTAGGGTCCCTGCCCTTATAGACTTTATAATTTAACATGGCCTCAAAGACTTCCCAAGTCTCCAGAAAAATGAACTCATGGTCAAATATCACAAAAACACATGAGGGAACATGCACCCATAAAGAATGAATCAGTAAAAGAATGAATATGCAAAGATGAAAGATACTGAAATTAATGGATACAGAATATTAAGTATGTTTAGTATGTTTAAAGAAATGAAAGCAACAAAAAGAACCAAAGAAGAAAAAAACCATCAAAAATCATCATGCAGATTTGAAAAAGAAACAACAGAACCTTTAGAAATGAAAAAATATAATAATTAAAAATACTAAAGACAAAAAGTGAATTTAGGAGGAAAAAAAATAAGGCTGAATTAACCAAATAAGAGAGATGAGACGGAGAAAGCAGGACATCCCAGACAGAAAAGACAGTGTATGCAAACACATGAAACCATGAAGCTGCATTCTGTGTTCGAGGAAATAAAAGCTGAATTATATTGCTGAAGTATAATGTGCAAGTGTTTAAAAAGGAAAGCGATTGGGCTTCCCTGGGGGCGCAGTGGTTGAGAATCTGCCTGCCAATGCAGGGGACACGGGTTCGAGTCCTGGTCTGGGAAGATCTCACATGCCGCGGAGCAAGTAGGCCCGTGAGCCACAATTACTGAGCCTGCGCGTCTGGAGCCTGTGCTCCACAACAAGAGAGGCCGCGATAGTGAGAGGCCCGCGCACCGCGATGAAGAGTGGTCCCCACTTGCCGCAACTAGAGAAAGCCCTCGCACAGAAACGAAGACCCAACACAGCCATAAATAAATAAATAAATAAATAAATAAATAAATAAACCCAAAGTTTAAAAAAAAAAAAAGGTAAAGCGATTACATCACGAAAGTCATCAAGGGCTAGATTGTGAAAGTCTTCATACACTATACTTCTCAACTCTATATTCCATGTGTGCCTATACTGATTATCTGAAGTTCTTATTTTATATATATGTAAGTATACATATTTATATGTATATACGGTAAACAATATTTCCAGTTTTGAAATATATAAATCCTTAGTTAAAAGCGAATAAATACCTACTGGGCAATTTGGCAGACAACCCAAAAGTTCTCTCTTTACAAACACCTAGATATGCTGGATAATATTTAATAGGTATATTTTTAAATGCACAGTTGACCTCCTGAAAGACTAAAGGTAATTCCCAGAGGGGGAAAAATGAGAGTAAATTGAAAATCAATATGGTATCTGGGTATGACTCTCCTACCAAGGGAAAAAGGTAGGGCAGTGAAATGCCTGACTCAGTACCATAGGAGGTTGAGTTTCAATGCTCACACAGGAATAGCAGATGAGGCATTCGACCATGCAAGGATGGGAATTAGATCTGAGATCATCTACATAAAGCTGAAATGCTTGAGAGACTACCTACTCAGTAGCTAAGTGAAGTAGAAAAGTACTCACTAGCCCAGAGAAACAAGAAAGCTGTTATATATTCAAAAAGTACAAATAAAACAATAAAAACAATTACCTCACTTAGAAGTATAAAAACAAGATGTGTGACAACCACGAAACTCAACCACATGATCCTCACCTTGAGTTTTCTTTTGCTTTCTCATCACCTACTCATAATCTTTACCCTTTCTTAAAACTAATTTAGCTTTAGTCCCCCAATCTCTTATTGAAAATACTTTATAGAAAGTTGAGGACATTGGCCTTCTCTGATCTATATAGCTATTTTACAGATCCTTTCTCTCATCATTTATTTTGGCCATTCTTAAAATTTAAACTATATCTATATGTCGTTCTTGATAACAAATTCTTACGTTTAAAAAGCGAGGGTAGGGCTTCCCTGGTGGCGCAGTGGTTGAGAGTCTGCCTGCCAGTGCAGGGGACATGGGTTCGAGCCCTGGTCTGGGAAGATCCCACATGCCGCGGAGCAACTGGGCCCGTGAGCCACAATTGCTGAGCCTGCGCGTCTGGAGCCTGTGCTCCGCAAGAAGAGAGGCTGCGATGGTGAGAGGCCTGCGCACCGCGATGAAGAGTGGCCCTCGTTTGCCACAACTAGAGAAAGCCCTCGCACAGAAACGAAGACCCAACACAGCCATAAATAAATAAAATAAAAATTAAAAAAAAAAAAAAAAAAGGCGAGGGTACCTGAGCACACAGGCCTGCTTTGTTGGATTCTTCTCCTTTCAAATTTCATCCTCGTTCTTCATCAATCCTAGTCTCCCTCCATGATCAATATTCTCCTTAGAAGATGGTTGTTTCATGAAAACTTTCCCAATAACATCTTCATTTTTAATCACATAATTGTAACATGTTAATATATCTCCCAAGCGTTACACTGTCATTGTCATTGGTACTATACTGACTTGTTCTGAACTGAGTGTAGAAAGATTTACTCTTCTGGCTAAAACCTTCCAAAGGCTTTTGATCACAAATAAAATAAAAACCAAACACCTTACCATGGACTACAAAGCCAACACAATCGACCTCTGCCTTCCTCTTCTAACTATTCTTCTTGCCCACCCATTCCAACACTAGCCTTCCTAATGTTCCTAAAAATAAACCAAGTCCATTCCAGTCTCAGGGCCATAAGCAGAACTACCTGGAACATCATTACCCCAGATTACCTCTGGGTAATTCCTTCTCATTCTTTAGGTATTATGCCAAATACTACCAACTCAGAGAAGCCTTCCTTAATTACCCTATCTAAAGAAGTCCTCTAACCATTCTCTATCATATTACCTTGTTTTATTTCTTCATAGCATTTATCACAATTAGAAGCCTTTATATAGTCAGTTATATATTTGTCATCTTCCCTCATTAAAATGCAATCTCTTGACAACAGCAATCTTAATTATTTTCTTCACTGCTGTATCACAAACTCCTAGAACAGTACTTGTAATAGCCATGTGTTCTGGTTTTTGTCATTTCTGCTTTGACATGTGGGGTCTTGCTGATCTTGGTGGGACTGTTCTTCCCAGGGCTAGCTAGTTCGCATACTACTTGCCTGTAAGCACACCTTTTATATGCAAACCAAACAATCACAGCCCATAACCCCAGCTACCTCCTTTATCAGACTCTAGGCCACTATTCCCCTGCCCTAATCACTTCTGGGCCATGTATCAGACAACTAAAGACAGTCCCTAAGCCCCAGAGCCCACTGAAATTATTCAAACTAACCAATCCCAGGCCTGCTTACCCTACCTTACCCACTCCTTCCCACAGAAGCCACAATAAAGGCTCTTACCCACATCTCCCCTCCACAACCTCCCCTCCCTAGACTGACCCTGGCGCTTCCCCATGTGGTACCACACAGTGTGCTATGCCTCCTGCTTCTAAGGAACTGTGAGTAATAAAAAATTCTTCCTTTATGGCAATCATTTCCATGTTTGTGTGTCTTATCATACCTAATTAAACAAATCCCAGGTACCTTTAAAATAAGTGCCTAGCATAAAGTACATGCTCAACAAATATTGTTGAATGTATCACCTGGAGAATAAATTCCTTTTGTTTCCGTTCAGTTCCTAGCATGACTGAGTTTACTCATATCATTCTTCAATACACTTTAATAATTAAATTATTTGTAAAACATGTATTCTTTGCCCAATAAGAGATAGTTATCATGCTAAGTACTAAAGATACAGGGATGAATAAAAAATAGATATGTTCTGTTCATAAGAGTTTCAAATAAGATATGAGAATGCAGAAAAGTCGAAAATAAAAGAATGAAAAGATAATCTATAACTACTACAGAAAAAAAAAAACTGGTATAGCTATCATAACATCAGACAAAAAAGAACCTTAAAATAAAAAGTATTACAAAAATAGGGAACCAATTCACCAAGAAGATATCATAACCCTAATCACATACATATCTAATTTAATTGCACAGCTTCAAAACACTTAAAGCAAAAACTAACAGAATAATATAGGGAAAGTAATCATATCCATCAACATACCCATCTCAGTGTTTGAAATATGAAGGAACTTTCCCCATTCTCCTCTCCACACTACCCCCAGCCCCAAATCAGCAGGGTTCCAGAAGATTTTAACACCACAAGTGGCTTGAACTAATAAACATTAGCACTAATAGACATAAGGACACTACAATAATCTGAGGGCCTTTCACATCTAGCCATGATAGAGTAACTGGGACTGGACTTTCCCTTGCTGTCAACAACTAGAAAAGAGGGCAAAAGATATGAAAAACCTCCTTTCAGACGTTGAACAACAAGGTAGTACAGAAATGTGACCCCTGAGAAAAGGGAAGCAAATGAGGTAAGCGATATGATTACCCCAGTTTTCTAGAGGACACACTTTCCAGATCTTGGTGTAAGGAAAGGGAATCCAAACATAGCACAGCCATCTCCCTAAATTGAGGAGACAGAGATTAGACTTCAGAAAGACTGAGCCATTAAGATTTATAGGACAGAATACCAAAGGAGGTAGCTTTGCAGAGAAAGAGGTCCAAAACTTTAAAGGGATCCTCTTGAGTCTGTTGTTGAATACTAAGCTGCACATGCACAGAGTAAGACTCAATTAGGCAGAGAAAAGAACTACTGGGGAGAAAAGCTACTAGAGAGCTGTAAAATGAACAACTACCATAGCACACAGACAGAATACAGATCACACTGAACACCTAGCGCATTTGAAAGGTCACATTTCAGTAAGGAAGCAAAACTAGCAAGAGAGTAAAGACAACAACTCTAAACCCACCCAAAAACATTTTTTAAAACAAGCCATGAGAGATAAGCTGACCAGAAATTTAATCACTGGCCAAAAAAGAAGTCAAACACCCTTTAAAAGAAGACAACAAAATTCAGTCACTCAACAACATCACAATTCCAACATCCAAACAAAAACTGCTATATAAGTTTAAAAAGCAAGAAAATCAGTCAAAAGAAATAACCCAGAAATGACAGTGATGGTGAAACTGGCAAAGATTTTAAATCAGCTATTATAACTATGTTCAAGAACATAAAGAAAAACATGAAAATAATGAAGAAAGAAATGGAATACATTAAAAAAAAAAATACATTTCTGCTTCCAGTAATGACAGAGTAAGATCCTACTGTCTGATTCTCCCTCATAAAAAAAGGTAAAATCTGGAATAATACAAAAAGAGATTTTATGTGAAAGCACTGGAGAGTAAAAGAGAAGCAGACAGACTCCAACGGAGAGTACATACTTGAAGAAGGGGAGTTATACAAAGTGGGTTCCCATTTTCACAGCTTTCAGCCTTGGGCAAAGTACAACACACAAGGAGCAGTGGAATGTAATACTACGGGCTTTCTAGCCTGGGGAACCAAGAAACTGAAGTCAGAAGAAACATGACCACTAAAGAGAATGGAGAAATCCTTAAAGGGAACAAGACAGAGAAGGTACCCCCAAATTCTGTCTGCTTATGTCTCTACCATTAGAGACCCATGCATGTATATATGACAGATTGAAAGGAGTTCAGCTAAAGGCAAAAAAGGTGCTGGCCAAAAACAGAGTTTACAGTTCAAGTCAAGTCAGTCAAGATAACTGTCAACTGAAACCAAAGAAACAACACTCACCAGGAAAAAACAAACAAAAAAACAAAAAAGAACAGAATCTCCACAATTTAACCTTCTTTTTTTTTAATATATTATTATTATTTTTTTAATTTATTTTTGGCTGCGTTGGGTCTTTGTTGCTGTGCGCGGGCTTTCTCTAGCTGCGGTGAGCGGGGGCTACTCTTCGTTGTGGTGCACGGGCGTCTCATTGCGGTGGCTTCTCTTGTTGCAAAGCACGGGCTCTAGGTGCCAGGGCTTCAGGAGTTGTAGCTCGTGGGCTCTGGAGCACAGGCTCAGTAGTTGTGGTGCACGGGCTTAGTTGCTCCACAGCATGTGGGATCTTCCCAGACCAGGGCTCGAACCCGTGTCCCCTGCACTGACAGGCGGATTCTTAACCACTGCGCCACCAGGGAAGCCCTAACATTCTTACTATCTAAAATAAAATCTAAAATGACTCAATATATGAAGAATCAGGAAAATGAAACACATTCTCAGTCAACTGAGACTGACCCTGAGATCACCCAGGTAGACAAGGGCTTTAAAGCGGCTATTATAACTATCCTCAATGAATTAAAACAAAATATGCTAACAATAATGAAAAGATAGGGAATTAGTGGAGAAAAATAGAAATGATAAAAAAGCACTAAATGCAAGTTCTAAAACTGAAAAAATACAGTATCTGAAATAAATTATTCACTGAATAGACTTAACAGACAAATGGAAATGACAGGGAAAAAAAAGGTAAGTGAACCTGAAGACAGATCAATCAAAATTATCCAACCTGCACATGCAGAGAGAGATAAAAATATATTTTTTGTAAAATGAACTGACCTTAAAAGGCCTGTTACATGACAAACAGTCCAACATACTTGTAACTGGAAACAAATGATAGAAGAGAGAGACTGAGGCAGAAAAGAATATTTAAAGAATGAACAAAGTTTCCCAAAATATGCTTAAAGGCAGAAATTTATAGATATAAGACTCTCAACTTGCTGAAGGGAAATGATACCAGGGGGAAATCCAGATCCTCAGACAGGAAAGAAGAGCATTAAAATGGTAAACCCCCAGTTAAAAGCAAAAGTTAATTATTTTGTTTTCCTTAAATTTATTTATAACTTATTTACTTTTAACATATAGCTGTTGTGATCATAACATATGTAGATGTAATATGACAACTATAACATAAAGAACATGGTAAGTAGGATATGGACCTATACAGCTGTCTTATTCTGCACGCTTCTACATTTTTCATGAAGTGAGCTGTGAAAAGTTAGGGATAAATACTGTAATCCCTCAAGAAACCACTAAATAAATAATACAGTTGAAAAGCCAATAGGAATGTTAAAATGGAATTCTCAAAAATAGTCAAAAAAAAATTTAAAGTAAGAAAGAACAAAGAAAACTAAAATAAAAATAATAATAAAATGGCAGACCCACACCTGGCCATATTAACCATAGTAAACCTGATAGTCTGTTGCCCTGTTGATAATATTTACATTGTTATCTGTTCAGGGTTTTGTTTGTTTTTAAAAAGATAAAAACTTGCAATATTTCTTTGTTAGAAGAGCTTTGGGAATTTCCTTCTCCTTTCATACTTAAAAGTAAAATAAAACTGTAACTCTAATGGATTTAAACAAAAAGTTTGAGGGTTGCTGTTCATTTAATTCAACAATTAGTGCCTAGACCAACCCATATGAGAGCAGCAACTGAAGAATAATGGCTCAAGGTGGGGCTCAGATAACAGCTGGCAGAGAAAGGTAAAAATGACCTTCACTGGGGTCCCATGGAGGAGCCTACCTGTTTCTACAGTTTGTTTCTACACTGTTTCTGTTTGTTCAGAACTTCAAACTGTTTATACTGAAAGAATCTTCAGAGTTATCAGAAGGTGTCCAAGGCAACTGCATAACAGAATTACATGGTTTTCCTCTTGCAGTTATCTTGAGGTTCTATTGATTATTACGATGCACAGTACGTGTATTGAGTTAAAAGAGTGACTATCTGGGTTGTGCCCTGAAATTCTAGGGTTCTGGTTTTGAGAGTCTGATCAGGGTAGAATCTTAATCTGATCTAAGAAAAGAGGTTTTTTCCTTTGCAAGAATTACAACTAACCCAATCCTAGTGAGTGGAGGTGTCCCCAGACTGCAAGCTAACTAGCAGGCATTCTACGAGGTAACTGGTATATAATCTTGAAAACTGTCAAGGTCATAATGGTCAAAAAAGATTTAGGAACTATTCCAGATAGAATGAGACTAAACAGACGTGAAATCTAAATGTAACATGTGATTCTGGACTGGATACTCTTGCTATTAAGGGCATTATTGGGACAACTAAAAAATGTTAAATGGGATTATAGGATTAGATGGTAGTAATATATCAATGTTCATTTTCTGATTTTAATGGTTGTATTGTGGTTATGTAGAACAATATCCTTGTTTGAAGGAAATATACAATAAAATATGAAGGGTAACAGAGGATTACATTGGCAATTTACTTTCAAATGGCTTAGAAAAAGTTACTTGTCCTGTACCTGAAACTATTCTTTACATTGAAGATTGCTTTCAAAGTATTTTTTTCACTAAAGCAGATACAGCTATAGATAAAAATGTTTATATATTTATATATTTACTCTACATGCAAAGAATCAGGAAAATGTGACTTACTACAAGGGGGAAAAAATCAGACCTAGAAATGAAGAGAGCAGAACTAGCAGATGAGGATTTAAAACACCTATTACAAATATGTTTGAGGATTTAAAGAAAAACATGAATACAACAAAGAGAAATATATAAACTATTTTTAAAAATCAAATGAAACTTCTAAAGCTGAAAAATGCAGTATCTGAAATTTAAAAATTCATTGTATGTGCTTAAAAAAAAGGAGCAGTGAACTTGAACCTAAGGAAATAGAAACTACACAAATTGAAGCACACAGAGAAACAAGGCAAGAAAAAAAAAAAAGAATGAAATGACAGGTAAGATAATATCTATTTAACACATGTATAACTGGAGTACTGGAAAAAAGAGGAAACAGAAAACAAAGTAGGAAAATATTAAAGCTATACTGACTTAAAATATTCCAAATTTTATTTTTTAAAAAATCAAGCCACAGACCTAAAAAGATCAAGAAACTTCAAGCAAGATTACCACGCAAATACCACCAACACTACCACCATACCATCACTAAGGAATATAATAATAAACTGCTGAAACCAAAGATACAGAGAAAATTCTAAAAGCAGATAGAGAAAAATGGTGAGGGGAATAAAGATAGTAATAAATGACTTCTTAAACAAACAAATAAACAAAATGCAAACTAGAAGACAATGTAACAAATTGTTAGGTGCTAAAAGAAAATAACCATCCAACGAGAATTCTATACCCAGCAAAAATGTTTCAAATAGGAAGGTGAAAAAAGACATTTTCAGAAAAATATAAGCTGACAAAATTTATCGCCAACAGAAGTGTACTATAAGAAAAGTTAAAGTACACAATTTAAGGTTATTACATTATACATTAAGTGGTATAATATTATTTGAGAGTAAACTATAATAAATTAAAAATATATACTGTAAAGTCCTAGCAAACTCTAATGAAATAAAAGAGAGATGTAACAGAGAAGCTAGTAGACAGGATGAAATAAAACACTAAACACACACACACACACCCCTAAATTAATTTAAAAGAAGCCAGGAAAAGTGTGAGGGGGAAAAAGCCAAAAAAAAGAGATGAAAAAATATAAAATTAACAGCAAGATAGTAACTTAATCACACTGATAATTACATTAAACGTAAATGGACTATATGCACTAATTCAGAAAGAGAGGCGGTCAGGGAGTTCGCTGGTGGCCTAGTGGTTAGGATCTGGGGCTTTCACTGCCATGGTCCAGGTTCAATCTCTGACTGGGAAACTGAGATCCTGCAAGCCACGCAGCATGGCCAAAAAACAAAAAAAACTTAAAGAAATCAAAGATTTCGAACCAAAATGGCAGAGTAGAAGGACGTGCTCTCACTCCCTCTAGCGAGAACACCAGAATCACAACTAGATGCTGGACAATCATCGACAGGAAGACACTGGAACTCACCAAAAAAGACACCCCACATCCAAAGACAACGGAGAAGCCACAATGAGATGGCAGGAGGGGCGCAATCACAGTAAAATCAAATCCCATAACTGCTGGGTGGGTGACTTACAGACTGGAGAACACTTATAACACAGAAGTCCACCCACTGGAGTGAAGGTTCTGAGCCCCATGTCAGGTTCCCAAGCTGGGGGTCTGGCAATGGGAGGAGGAATTCCTAGAGAATCAGACTTTGAAGCCTAGTGGGAATTGATTGCAGGACTTCAACAGGACTGGGGGAAACAGAGACTCCACTCTTGGAGGGCACACACAAAGTAGTGTGCACATCAGGACCCAGGGGAAGGAGCAGTGACCCCACAGAGACTGAACCAGACCTACCTGCTAGCACTGGAGGGTCTCCAGCAGAGGCGGGCGGTGGCTGTGGCTCACTGAGGGGACAAGGACACTGGCAGCAGAAGTTCTGGGAAGTACTTCTTGGCGTGAGCCCTCCCAGAGTCCACCATTAGCCCCACCAAAGAGCCTGCAGGCTCCAGTGTTGGGTCGACTCAGTCCAAACAACCAACAGGGAGGGAACAGAGCCCCACCCATCAGCAGTCAAGCAGATTGAAGTTTTACTGAGCTCTGCCCACCACAGCAACAGTCAGCTCTACCCACCACCAGTCCCTCCCATCAGGAAACTTGCACAAGCCTCTTAGATAGCCTGATCCACCAAGGGCAGACAGCAGAAGCAAGAAGAACTACAATCCTGCAGCCTGTGGGACAAAAACCACATTCACAGAAAGATAGACAAGATGAAAAGGCAGAAGGCTACGTACCAGATGAAGGAACAAGATAAAACCCCAGAAAAACAACTAAATGAAGTGGAGATAGGCAACCTTCCAGAAAAACATTTCAGTATAATGATAGCGAAGATGATCCAGGACCTCGGGAAAAGAATGGAGGCAAAGATCGAGAAAATGCAAGAAATGTTTAACAAAGACCTAGAAGAATTAAAGAACAAACAAACAGAGATGAACAATACAATAACTGAAATGAAAACTACACTAGAAGGAATCAATAGCAGAATAACTGAGGCAGAAGAACGGATAAGTGACCTGGAAGACAGAATGGTGGAATTCACTGCTGCGGAACAGAATAAAGAAAAAAGAATGAAAAGAAATGAAGACAGCCTAAGAGACCTATGGGACAACATTAAACGCAAAAACATTCGCATTATAGGGGTCCAAGAAGGAGAAGAGAGAGAGAAACGACCTGAGAAAATATTTGAAGAGATTATAGCCGAAAACTTCCCTAACATGGGAAAGGAAATAGCCACCCAAGTCCAGGAAGCGCAGAGAGTCCCATACAGGATAAACCCAAAGAGAAACACGCCGAGACACATAGTAATCAAACTGGCAAAAATTACAGACAAAGAAAAATTACTGAAAGCAGCAAGGGAAGAACGACAAATAACATACAAGGGAACTCCCATAAGGTTAACAGCTGATTTCTCAGCACAAACTCTACAACCCAGAAGGGAGTGGCATGATATACTTAAAGTGATGAAAGGGAAGAACCTACAACCAAGATTACTCTATCTGGCAAGGATCTCATTCAGATTCGATGGAGAAATCAAAAGCTTTACAGACAAGCAAAAGCTGAGAGAATTCAGCACCACCAAACCAGCTCTCCAACAAATGCTAAAGGAACTTCTCTAAGTGAGAAACAGAAGAGAAGAGAGGACCTACAAAAACAAACCCAAAACAATTAAGAAAATGGTCATAGGAGCATACATATCGATCATTACCTTAAACGTGAATGGATTAAATGCTCCAACCAAAAGACACAGGCTTGCTGAATGGATACAAAAACAAGACCCATAAATATATGCTGTCTACAAGAGACCCACTTCAGACCTAGGGACACATACAGACTGCAAGTGAGGGGATGGAAAAAGATATTCCATGAAAATGGAAATCAAAAGAAAGCTGGAGTAGCAATACTCATATCAGATAAAATAGACTTTAAAATAAAGAATGTTACAAGAGACAAGGAAGGACACTACATAATGATCAAGGGATCAATCCCAGAAGAAGATATAACAATTATAAATATATATGCACCCAACAAAGGAGCACCTCAGTACATAAGACAACTGCTAACAGCTATAAAAGAGGAAATCGACAGTAACACAATAATAGTGGGAGACTTTAACACCTCACTTACACCAATGGAGAGATCATCCAAAATGAAAATAAATAAGGAAACAGAAGCTTTAAATGACACAATAGACCAGATAGATTTAATTGATATTTATAGGACATTCCATCCAAAAACAGCAGATTACACTTTCTTCTCAAGTGTGCATGGAACATTCTCCAGGATAGATCACATCTTGGGTCACAAATCAAGCCACAGTAAATTTAAGAAAATTGAAATCATACCAAGCATCTTTTCTGACCACAACGCTATGAGATTAGAAATGAATTACAGGGGAAAAAACGTAAAAAACACAAACACATGGAGGCTAAACAATACGTTACTAAATAACCAAGAGATCACTGAAGAAATCAAAGAGGAAATCAAATGACAATGAACACACGACGACCCAAAACCTATGCGACGCAGCAAAAGCATTTCTAAGAGGGAAGTTTATAGCTATACAAGCCTACCTCAAGAAACAAGAAAAATATCAAATAAATAATAACAATAAACAATAAAACAATCTAACCTTACACCTAAAGGAACTAGAGAAAGAAGAACAAACAAAACCTAAAGTTAGTAGAAGGAAAGAAATCATAATGATCAGAGCAGAAATAAATGAAATAGAAACAAAGAAAACAATAGCAAAGATCAATAAAACGAAAAGCTGGTTCTTTGAGAAGATAAACAAAATTGATAAACCATTAGCCTGACTCATCAAGAAAAGGAGAGAGAGGACTCAAATCAATAAAATTAGAAATGAAAAAGGAAAAGTTACAACAGACACCGCAGAAATACAAAGCATCCTAAGAGACTACTACAAGCAACACTATGCCAATAAAATGGAAAACATGGAAGAAATGGACAAATTCTTAGAAAGGTATAAGCTTCCAAGACTGAACCAGGAAGAAATAGAAAATATGAACAGACCAATCACAAGTAATGAAATTGAAACTGTGATTAAAAATCTTCCAACAAACAAAAGTCCAGGACCAGATGGCTTCACAGGTGAATTCTATCAAACATTTAGAGAACAGCTAACACCCATCCTTCTCAAACTCTTCCAAAAAACTGCAGAGGAAGGAACACTCTCAAACTCATTCTATGAGGCCACCATCACCCTGATAACAAAACCAGACAAAGATACTACAAAAAAAGAAAATTACAGACCAATATCACTGATGAATATAGATGCAAAAATCCTCAACAAAATACTAGCAAACAGAATCCAACAACACATTAAAAGGATCAGACACCATGATCAAGTGGGATTTATCCCAGAGATGCAAGGATTCTTCAATATATGTAAATCCATCAATGTGATACACCATATTAACAAATTGAAGAAGAAAAACCATATGATCATCTCAATAGATGCAGAAGAAGCTTTTGACAAAATTCAACACCCATTTATGATAAAAACTCTCCAGACAGTGGGCATAGAGGGAACCTACCTCAACGTAATAAAGGCCATATATGACAAACCCACAGCAAACATCATTCTCAATGGTGAAAAACTGAAAGCATTTCTTCTAAGATCAGGAACGAGCCAAGGATGTCCACTCTCACCACTATTATTCAACATAGTTTTGGAAGTCCTAGCCACGGCAATCAGAGAAGAAAAAGAAGTAAAAGGAATACAAATCGGAAAAGAAGAAGTAAAACTGTCACTGTTTGCAGATGACATGATACTATACATAGAGAATCCTAAACATGCAACCAGAAAACTACTAGAGCTAATCAATGCATTTCGTAAAGTTTCAGGATACAAAATTAATGCACAGAAATCTCTTGCATTCCTATACACTAATGATGAAAAATCTGAAAGAGAAATTAAGGAAACATTCCCATTTACCATTGCAACAAAAAGAATAAAATACCTAGGAATAAACCTACCTAGGGAGACAAGAGACTTGTATGCAGAAAACTATAAGACACTGATGAAAGAAATTAAAGATGATACCAACAGATGGAGAGATATACCATGTTCTTGGATTGGAAGAATCAATATTGTGAAAATGATTATACTACCCAAAGCAATCTACAGATTCAATGCAATCCCTATCAAATTACCAATGGCATTTTTTACAGAACTAGAACAAAAAATCTTAAAATTTGTATGGAGACACAAAAGACCCCGAATAGCCAAAGCAGTCTTGAGGGAAAAAAGCGGAGCTGGAGGAATCAGACTCCCTAACTTCAGACTATACTACAAAGCTACAGTAATCAAGACAATATGGTACTGGCACAAAAACAGAAATATAGATCAATGGAACAAGATAGAAAGCCCAGAGATAAACCCACACACCTATGGTCAGCTAATCTATGACAAAGGAGGCAAGGATATACAATGGAGAAAAGACAGTCTCTTCAATAAGTGGTGCTGGGAAAACTGGACAGCTACATGTAAAAGAACGAAATTAGAATACTCCCTAACACCATACACAAAAATAAACTCAAAATGGATTTGAGATCTAAATGTAAGACAGGACACTATAAAACTCTTAGAGGAAAACATAGGAAGAACACTCTTTGACAGATATCACAGCAAGATATTTTTTGATCCACCTCCTAGAGTAATGGAAATAAAAACAAAAATAAACAAATGGGACCTAATGAAACTTCAAAGCTTTTGCACGGCAAAGGAAACCATAAACAAGATGAAAAGACAACCCTCAGAATGGGAGAAAATATTTGCAAACAAATCAACGGACAAAGGATTAATCTCCAAAATATATAAACAGCTCATGCAGCTCAATATTAAAAAAACAAACAACCCAGTCCAAAAATGGGCAGAAGAACTAAATAGACTTTTCTCCAAAGAAGACATACAGATGGCCAAGAAACACATGAAAAGCTGCTCAACATCACTAATTATTAGAGAAAAGCAAATCAAAACTACAATGAGGTATCACCTCACACTAGTTAGAATGCGCATCACCAGAAAATCTACAAACAACAAATGTTGGAGAGGGTGTGGAGAAAAGGGAATCCTCTTGCACTGTTGGTGGGAATATAAATTGATACAGCCACTATGGAGAACCGTATGGAGGTTCCTTAAAAAACTAAAAATAGAATTACCATATGATCCAGCAATCCCACTACTGGGCATATACCCAGAGAAAACCATAATTCAAAAACACACATGCACCCCTATGTTCATTGAAGCACTATTTACAATAGCCAGGTCGTGGAAGCAACCTAAATGCCCATCGACAGACAAATGGATAAAGAAGATGTGGTACATATATACAATGGAATATTACTCAGTCATAAAAAGGAACGAAATTGGGTCATTTGTAGAGATGTAGATGGATCTAGAGACTGTCATACAGAGCGAAGTAAGTCAGAAAGAGAAAAACAAATATCTTATATTAACGCATATATGTGGAACCTAGAAAAATAGTACAGATGAACCGGTTTGCAGGGCAGAAATTGAGACACAGATGTAGAGGACAAACGTATGGACACCAAGGGGGGAAAGCGGCAGGGGGTGGGGTGGGGGTATGATGAATTGGGCGATTGGGATTGACATGTATACACTGATGTGTATAAAATTGATGACTAATAAGGACCTGCTGTATAAAAAAATAAATAAAATTAAATTAAAAAATTAAAAAAAAAAGAAATCAGAGACTGTCAGACTAGACCAGAAAGAAAAAAAGAAAAGAAAGGGAGAGAGAGAGAGAGCCAACTATAAGCCACTACAAGAAAAGCACTTTAAATGTAAAGATACAGAGAGGTTAAAACTAACAGGATAAAAAAGAAGTACCATGCCAATGCAAATTATAAGAAAGATGAATAGCTACATTAATATCAGGCAAAATAGACTTCAGAACATAGGATATTGCCAGAGAAAAAGGAGGACATTTCATAATGATAAAGGGTGAATACCTCAAGATTACATGACAATCCTGAAGTGTATATGCCTAAGAATGTAGCATCAAAACATATACGAATAGAAAAGAGATATAGAAAAATATACTACTAAAGTTGTAGTATAGTATTGGTGATTCCAATACTCTTCTTAATAATTAACAGAAACAGACAGAAATATCAGTAAATATACAGAAGACCTGAACAACACTAGCAACCAATTTGACCTGACATTTATAGAATACTACATGCATAAACAGTAGAATATATATCCTTTTCAAATCCGTGTGGAACATTCACCAAGTAAAACATGTGAAGAGCCATAAAACAAGCCAATAAGTTTAAAAGAATTTAAATTAAAAATACGTTTGAGGAACTTCCCTGGTGGTCCAGCGGTTAAGAATCCACCTTCCAATGCAGGGGAAGTGGGTTCAATCCCTGGTCGGGGAACTAAGATCCCACATGCCGCAGGGCAATTAAGCCCGCGCACCGCAGCTACCGAGCCCACACACTGCAACTAGAGAAACCCGTGCACTGCAACGAAGAGCCCACATGACACAACCAGAGAGAGAAGCCCGCACATCGCAACTAAGACCCAACACAGCCAAAAATAAAATAAATAAATAAATAAATACTTTTTTAAAAAATAAAAATATGTTTTCTGAACATAATGAAATTAAACTAGAAATCAATAACTAAAAGATACCTTGCAAATTCCAAATATTTGGTAATTAGACAACACACTTCTATATAACCTATAGTTTATTTCTACTTCCCCTGTGATTTCTTCTTTAACCTATGGGTTATGTAAAAGAAATCACAGGAAGAATGGAAATAAAGCATATTAAAATGTGTTGACACACAGCTATAGAGTGCTAAGAGTGAAATTTATAACTATAAATGATTCTAATTTTTTAAAATAAGGTCTAAAATTAGTGTTCTAAGCTTCTATCTCATGAAACTAAAAAAATAATAAATTGAATAAAAAATAAGTGAAAGAAAAAAAAGAATACAATAAGAAAAAAGTAGAGAAAATTAACATAGCAAGAAGTTGTACCTCTGACATGATTAATAACATTTAATAAACCACTAAGATGATTAATCAACAAAAAAAGACAGAATACACAAATTACCAATATGAGGAATGAAAGAGCAGAGATCACCTTAGAGTCTACAGACATTAAAAGACCAATAAGAGGGGCTTCCCTGGTGGCGCAGTGGTTGAGAATCCGCCTGCCGGTGCAGGGGACACGGGTTCGAGTCCTGGTCTGGGAGGATGCCACGTGCCGCGGAGCAACTAAGCCCGTGAGCCACAATTGCTGAGCCTGCGCGTCTGGAGCCTGTGCTCCGCAACAAGAGAGGCCACGATAATGAGAGGCCCGCGCACCGTGATGGGGAGTGGCCCCCACTTGCCGCAGCTGGAGAGGGCCCTCACACAGAAGCGAAGACCCAACACAGTCATGAATAAATGGATAAATAAATAAATAAATAAATAAATTTAAAAAAAAAAAGACCAATAAGAGAACATCAGAAAATTCAGCAATTTTCATAAAATAAATTTCTTGAAAAATACAACCTATAAAAAACTGACAAAAGAAACATAATGGAAAACAAAATTATAGACCAGTCTCTCTCATGAACAAAGATACAAAATCCTTAACAAAAATACAGTTGAGGACTTCCCTGGTGGTGCAGTGGTTAAGAATCCGCCTGCTAATGCTGGGGACACGGGTTTGAGCCCTGGTCCGGGAAGATCCCACATACCGTGGAGGAGCTAAGCCCGTGTGCCACAACTATTGAGCCTGCGCTCTAGAGCCCGCAAGCCACGACTACTGATCCCACGTGCCACAACTACTGAAGCCCGTGAGCCTAGAGCCTCCGCTCTGCAACAAGAGAAGCCACCTCAGTGAGAAGCCAGTGCACCACAACAAAGAGTAGCCCCCGCTCACCGCAACTAGAGAAAGCCCTCATGCAGCAACGAAGACCAATGCAACCAAAAATAAATAAATAAATTTATTAAAAAAAAAAAAAAATACAGTTGACCCTTGAGCAACACTGGGGTTAGGGAAGCCAACCCTCCAAGCAGTTGAAAATCTGAGCATAACTTTACAGTCCGCACTCTGCACCCACGGGCTCCACATCAGTGGGTTCAACCAACCATGGATCATGTAGTACTGTAGCACATATTCACTGAAAAAAAATCCCTGTATAAGTGGACTTGCACAGTTCAAACCCATGTTGTTCAAGGGGCAACCGTATTGGCAAATCAAACCCAGATATAGATTTATAGATATAGATATGGATATGGATATGGACATGGACATAGACAGAGATAGAGATGGAGAAATAGAGATGCTAATACATCATGTCAAATTGGCCAGGAAAGCAAAGTTGGTCCAACATTAAAAAATCAATCAACTGAATTCATCATATTAACAGAAAGGACAAAATCACTTCAATATATATAGAATAGTATTTGACAAAATTCAATGCCCACTAATGATAAAACTCAAGGAAGTCAGGAAAAGAAAAGAATTTCCTCAACCAAGAAGTCCTACAAAAAATCTACAGCTGGGGGCTTCCCTGGTGGCACAGTGGTTGAGAGTCTGCGTGCCAATGCAGGGGACACGGGTTCGAGCCCTGGTCTGGGAAGATCCCACATGCTGCGGAGCAACTAAGCCCGTGAGCCACACGGGCTGCGCGTCTGGAGCGTGTGCTCCACAACAAGAGAGGCCGTGATAGTGAGAGGTCCGCGCACCGCGATGAAGAGTGGCCCCCGCTCGCCGCAACTAGCGAAAGCCCTCACACAGAAACGAAGACCCAACACAGCCAAAAATAAATAAAAATAAATAAATTAATTTTTAAAAAAAAGAAAAAAAATTATAAAAAAATAAAATAAAATAAAATAAAGGACTTCCTAAAGAGAATCTTAAAATTTCAAAAAAAAAAAAAAATCTACAGCTTACCTAATAATAAAAAACCCCACCATATCTAATAATAAAATATTTAATGCTTTCCTCCTTAAATTAAAAAATAAAAATAAAAAAGGCAAAGCTGTTTGCTCATATCACTTCTACTCAACAACGTACTGGAAGGTCCTAGCCAGTACAGTAAGGGAAGAAAAATAATGCATAAAGATTATTGAAAAGGATGAAGTGAAACTTTCTATTCATAGATTACATGTTTACTTAGTGACAAAAAAATTAATAAGTTTAGCAAGGTAGAAGATATAAGGATGATAGACAAAAATCAATTTAAATATCTATGCTAGCAATAGAGAAACAATGAGAAAATGAAATTTTAAAAATATAATGTATAAGAACATCAAAAAATATAAAATACTTAGAAATAAATTTAACAAGATGTTTAAGACCTCTACAATGAAAACTACTGAGAGAAATTAAAGGAGACCTACATAAATGGAGAAATACAACATGGTGGATTGTAAGACTCATATTTTTAAGATGTCTGTTTTCCCCAAGACAATTTATAGATATGATACAATCCCAGTAGGCTTTTAAAATAAAAATTGATGTATTATCTATTTTATATAACAGATTACCTCAAAACTTAGCAGCTTAAAACATCAGACATTTATTATCTCACGTAATTTCTGAGAGTCAAAAATATGGAAGCAGTTCAGACTCAGGATCTCTCATGGGGATGCAGTCAAAATGTTGGCCAGCTCCAAAGTCATCTGAAGGACTAAATGGAGCTGGAAGGTCAACTTTCAAGATGGCTAATTCACCTGTCTGTTGGCTGGAGGCCTCAGTTCCTCATCACATAGACGTTTAATGACATGAGGGCTGTCTTCCCCCAGAGTGAGTGATCCAAGAAAGAGGCCAAGAGGGAAGCAGTCATGCCTTTTATAACCTAGTATCCAAAGTTTCATCACATTTCTTCTAATTTATTTTATTAGAAGCAAGGTACTAAATTTGGACCACACTCAAGGGGAAGGTAATTAAGTTCTACAGAGAAACAGCAAAGTGCACATCTTTTTTTTTTTTTTTTTTAAATCTATTAATCAGCATTTCTTTATTAGTGAGGCTGACTTTTTTTTTTTTTTTTTAATTCACGTTCTTATTTATTGATTGATTTATTTATTGATTGATTGCTGTGTTGGGTCTTCGTTTCTGTGCTAGGGCTTTCTCTAGTTGTGGCAAGCGGGGACCACTCCTCATCGCGTTGCGCGGGCCTCTCACTATCGCGGCCTCTCTTGTTGCGGAGCACAGGCTCCAGACGCGCAGGCTCAGTAATTGTGGCTCACGGGCCCAGCTGCTCCGTGGCACGTGGGATCCTCCCAGACCAGGGCTCGAACCCGTGTGCCCCGCATTGGCAGGCAGATTCTCAACCACTGCGCCACCAGGGAAGCCCAAAGTGCACATCTTTTTAAAACCACCATAATAGACAAGCTGATTCAAAAATTTATATGAAAATGCATAAGACCTAAATATCCAAAACAATATTTTAAAAGAACCAAGTTGGAAGATTTATAGTAGTTGATTTCAAGGTCTACTATAAAGCTATATATATCAAGACTCTGTGGTAATGGCATAAGGATATGCAAATACATCAACAGAGCAGAGAGCCCAGAAATAGACCTACATGTACAGCTCACTGATTTTTGACAAAGGAGCAAAAGCAATCCAATGGGGGGGGGAAATGTTTTTTCAGCAAATAATGCTGTAACAACTGGACATGCATATAAGAAAAAAATAAACTTCAATCCCTACCTCACACCATATATACAATGAATTTGAGATGGATATAGACCTAAATATCAAGCTATAACTATAAAACTTCTATAAAAGAATATGGGAAAATACCTTTATAATCTGAGGGTAGACAAAAGTTTTTTAACGGGATAAGGAAAGCAATAACTATTTAAAAAAAAAAGATAAATTAGACTCCATAAAAATTTTAAACTTCTCCTCATTAAAAGATACTTTTTAGAAAATGAATAGACAAAACATAGACAAGGAGAAAACAGTCACAAAACATCCATCTGATAAAAGGACTTACATCCAGAATATATAAGGAACCCTTGCAACTCAATAATAAAAAGACAACCCAGGCTTCCCTGGTGGCACAGTGGTTGAGAATCCGCCTGTCAACACAGGGGACATGGGTTCAAGCCCTGGTCCGGGAAGATCCCACATGTTGTGGAGCAACTTAGCCCATGTGCCACAACTACTGAGCCTGCGCTCTAGAGCCCGTGAGCCACAACTACTGAGCCCGTGTGCCACAACTACTGAAGCCCACGCACCTAGAGCCTGTGCTCCACAACAAGAGAAGCCACCGCAATGAGAAGCCCGCACACTGCAACAAAGAGTAGCCCCCGCTCGCCGCAACTAGAGAAAGTCCGCGCGCAGCAACGAAGACTCAACGCAGCCAAAAATAAAATTAATTAATTAATTAATTTTAAAAATAAAAAATAAAAAGACAACCCAACTTTTTTTAATGGGCAAAAGATCTGAAAAGACAATATACAAAAGAAGATATATGAATGTCCAAGAAGCACATGAAAATGTGCTCAGCATCTTTAGTTATCAGTAAATGCTAATTAAAATCACAATGAGATGCCATTATACGCACTCCAGAATGGATAAAATTAAAAAGTATGGCAACGCTAAATGTCCTTGAGTGTGTGGAGCACCCAAAACTTCCGTGATGAGGATGAAAAGTTACATCACTTTGGAAAAAGTCTTGCAGTCCCTTAAAAAACTAAACATAAACTAACTCTATGACCTGGTAATTCCACTTCTATGAATTTACCCAAGAAAGATGAAAAATATATGTTCACAAAAAGCCTTGTATAAGAATGTTCATAGCAGCTTTATTCATAATAGCCAAAAACTGGAAACAGTCCTAGTATCAATAGGTAAATGGATAAACTAACTATAGTATATTCATATAATGAAATACTACTCAGCAATAAAAAGGAACAAACTACTGATTCAACAGCAGGACAAATCTCGTTTCTCATAGACACGAATCTTAAATGGACTAATAAAGATTTGTTTTTAATTTTAACTTCTAATATAGTAAATACCAATAGACTTAACTCACAAAGTTCTCCAGGGTTCTCAATAATTTTAAATGTGTAAAGGGGTCATAAGACCAAAAAGTCTGAGAACCTCTGATCTAATAAAAGTTGAATATAGGCATGCCCTACAATCTAATAATTATACTCCTAAATATATAGATACTCTTACACTTGTGTGTACCAGAAGATGTACAAGAATGTTCATAGCATTATTTGTAATATCAAACACCTGGAAACAACAAAACATCCAACGACTGAAGAATGGATAAATCAATATATTCATACAGTGAAATTCTAAACAGTAAGAAAAAAAATGAACTATCTAACCTATCAACGTAGATAATTCTCAGGAACATGGATGATACTAAGGACCACAATTTGAGTGAAAAAAACGAGTTGTAGAAGAATGTATGTATAGTAAAATTCCACTCACATAAAATGTAAAACAAGCAAACCTAAACTGTATTTTCTAGGAATGCATAAGTGGGAAAAGACTAGGAAACGAAACACTAAATTAAGGATAGTGGTTATCTCTGAAGAAAAAGGAAGAAGATGGGATGAGGGAAGGGCACATAGGGGGCTAAATGTTTACCCAATGATGGCTGTTCTTAACCAAAGAATAGTCTTCCTTTATCAAGGTCATAATTCTCTTCAATTGTCAAGCTTTAAATTGGACATTCCTAGAATAGTGAGAACAAAGAATATCCATTTGATTGGCAAGCCTAATTGAATCAACTCCAGTGATCAACAGATCAACAGAATATCAGACAACAAAGCCTCACATCTACTTTTAAAAAGCATGTGTGTACATGGGGACAACTTATGGAATGGGAGAAAATATCTGCAAACGATGCAACTGACAAGGACTTAATTTCCAAAATATATAAACAGCTCATACAACTCAATATCAAAAAAACAAACAACCCAATCAAAAAATGGGCATTAGACCTAAATAGGTATTTCTCCAAAGAAGATATACAGATGGCCAATAGGCACATGAAAAGATGCTCAACATCACTAATTATTAGAGAAATGCAAATCAAAACTACAATGAGGTATCATCACCTCACACCAATCAAAATGGCCATCATCAAAAAGTCTACAAATAATAAATGCTGGAGAGGGTGTGGAGGAAAAGGAACCCTCCTACACTGTTGGTGGGAATGTACAATAAATTGGTGCAGCCACTGCGGAGAACAGTATGGAGGTTCCTTAAAAACCTAAAAATAGGGTTACCATATAATCCAGAGTCCCACTCCTGGGCATATATCCAGAAAAGACAAAAACTACCACAATGTTCATAGCAGCACTATTTACAACAGCCAAGACATGGAAGTAACCTAAATGTCTAGGTATTTACCTATGAGAAATGAAAATATATATCCACAAGAAGACCTGTACAAGAATGTATATCACAGCTTTATGGTTACCAGAACCTGAAAACAGCCAGGTGTCCATCAACAGGAAAATAGATAAACTATGTTATATTCATACAATGGAATACTAATTGGCAATAAAAAGGAACTACCAACACATGCAACAACATGAATATCAAAAATACTATGCGAGTGAAAGAAGCCTGACACCAAATAGTAAATATTATATAATTCTACTCACATGCAGTCCTAGAATGAACAAATCTAATGTATGGTGAAGAAAAAAATCAGAACAGATAGTTGCCCTGGAGAGAAGGGGGAAGGTGAAGGTGAGAATTACAGGGAAGGGGCGTGAGGAACTTTCATGTTTGACAGTAAAGTTCTCTATCTTGATAGGGGTTTTGGTTATGCATATAAATGCACTTCTTAAAATTCAGCAAATACACACGATTTGTGCATTTACATTGAATACAAATTTTACATCCAAAGAAAAAACAGAGAATTGAACTTTAGTTAATGATATGTATGTTGAAGTATTTAGAGGGAAAGTATACAGATGTTTGCAATTTACTTTAAAATGTATCAAAAAATAAAATGAATTGATAGAGAGAGGAATGGATAAATAGATATATGATAAAATAAGTACTGTATACTGAAATGTTATTGGTAGGATTTAGGCAATAGGTGAATGGATAATCACTGCAAAATTCTTCTAACTTTGCTGTACATGTAAAAATATTCATTAAAAAAAGGGGCTTTTCATGCCATATTTACTATTTGGCCTTTATCCTTCAGTCAATAGAAAGTCTTCAAATGGAAACAGAAGAAGCACCTAATTCTGTAAGGAGTAATCAGTCAAGGTTTAAAGAGGTATCCACTGACTGGGAATGCAGCTACAAATGACAAGGGAACAGCAGATGCAAAAGCAATCGGGTTAAGGTTGTGCGGCACACTAGACACTCCAACTGACCTTTCCACTGAAAACATCTAAAAATTCTGGTATATTCACAAAATATTCAAATAAATGAAACAAAGAAGGAAGAAAGGGAAGAGGGGTGAAGGGAGGGGAGGTCCACCAAGGTGAGCGGTCAGATAGGAGACCTCCCCAAATAAAGGCTTAACTTCCCTACCCCAATCCCTAAACTCAGTGTTTGCTCTTACGGCCTTTCAACTGTTTAAATGAGGCCCACTCACATTAGTAATCTTCACTTAAAGTCAAATGACTGTAGGTGTTAACCACATTTACAAGATTCCTTCAGAGCAATACCTAGATCAGTATTTGATTAAGTAACTGGATACTGTAGCCAAGCCAAGTTCACACATAAAACTAACCATCACAGATAAGAAGGCCCAACTATAACAAAGCAGGATTTATTTTTTAAACTTATTTTGACTAGATTCCAATTTGACTTTTACTGAGCACCTAGTATTTGCCAGGCACTTCCCTGTGCGTTTTCACATGTATCATGCCATTTAATTCTCACAACCCTACCAAATATTCATTGTTCTCATTTTATAGAAAATAAACTGGTACAAAGAATGATTAAGTGATTTACCCAAAGTCACAATGTTCAATGGAGCAACGTTCAGAGAGGATTCTGATTCTGACTTCAAGTCATTATGTCAGGTACTTTTCCCACAGGAAAGCATGTAGGGTTTCATGTCACCATAAACTGCTTTTGCTGTCTCTTTTGGGCTCAATCATTTTTCTGGGTGCTAAAATATTTCTTCATGCCCTTACTTTTTTTTTTTTTTTTTGACTGCGTTGGGTCTTCGTTGCTGCGCGCGGGCTTTCTCCAGTTGTGGCGAGCCGGGGCTACTCTTCGCTGTGGCGCGCGGGCTTCTCATTGCATTGGCCTCTCTTGTTGCCAAGCACGGGCTCTAGGCGCGCGGGCTTCAGTAGTTGTGGCTCCCGGGCTCCAGAACGCAGGCTCAGTAGTTGTGGCGCACGGGTCTAGTTGCTCCGCGGCACGTGGGATCCTCCCAGACCAGGGCTTGAACCAGTGTCGCCTGCATTGGCAGGCAGACTCCCAACCACTGCGCCACCAGGGAAGCTGCCCTTACTTATTTATTTTAAAATACTCTTTGTTGCACTACTGAAAACTCTCCAGGTGAGTGTTTTTTTCTGCCCACTATGAAACAGTTGGCAAAGGAACAAGGGTAGAACCCTAAAATCAAAGAAACAACTTAAAATTTCAACCTGAAATAATAGTGTACTGGACAAAACTTTAAATGTTTACTATTCTCTGTATTCCAGTTAGCAAAGCTGCCCAAATTACAATTTGAGGTATTTGTTCTCCTTATTTACCAATACATCAATTACTGTTCCATTAAAATAAGTAAATAGGGACTTCTCTGGCAGTCCAGTGGTTAAGACTCTGCGCTTCCACTTCAGGGGGCACAGGTTTGATCCCTGGTTAGGGAACTAAGATTCCATATGCTGCACAGTGCAGCCAAAAAAAAGGAAATAAATCATTTCTTCCAACAGGTGCTACCAAATGACAATTTTTCCTAGTTAAAATCTTGGATGACCTAGGTAAATGCTAAATCAAGATTAGACTTCAAACTGTACTTAGCCTTCAAGTACAGTAGTTTCTCCTAATCTGCGGTTTCACCTTCCAAGCTTTCAAATACCCATAGTCAACTGCAGTCTGAAAATATTAAATGGAAAATTCCAGAAATAAACAATTCATAAGGTTTTAACTGTGCACCATTCTGAGTAGCATAATGAATCTTGCACCGTCCTGCTCTGTCCCGCCTAGGATCCTGAACCATCAACATCATCTGCTCCTGACATCCAACCATCCACATCATTATGGTTCAATGATCCAGGATCACCCAAAGCAAATTAATCTCCTTCTCTGAATAATTAGAAGTTAATAGTAGCCTAACACTAGGTCACAATACCTTCTCATCATGTAGGCATTTTATCATCTCAGATTATCACAAAAATAAGGGTAAGTACAGTACAATAAGATATTTTGAGAGAGACCACATTCACATAACTTTTATTACAGTATATTGTTATAACTGTTCTATTTTATTATTAGCTGTTATTAATCTCTTATTGCGCTTAATTCATAAATTAAATTTTACCATAGGTATGTATGTATAGGAAAAAACACAGTACATACGGTTGACCCTTGAACAAAACAGGCTAGAACTGTGCAGATCCACTTACAACTAATTTACTAACTATAGACCAAAGTCTAAAAGATAGTTTGGTTTGAGCTTCGCTTAGGTATTGGGAACAAATGAAAAGAAAACTGTTTCTAAAATGAAAATGTAATATGTTCAATTTTAAATTCAATTTAGCTCATTACCCAGAACAATCATTTTCAAACTTTGGTTCACATGCAGTATTTTTGGCCTGTTACTGCTGGGGGCAGGGTGGGGGAGGGGGGGTGGTGATCAACACCTAACTTGATTTTCAAGTTAGAAACCTAGGTTCCAGTACCAGCCCTGTGATCCTGAACAAGTCACTTATCCTTTTGAACCTGGTTCCTTACATACAAACAGTGATAACGCTTACACCCCATAGGAAAAAAAGAATTAACAGTGTTTTTTGAACTATAAAGTCTTGCTTCTCCAAGTATAATCTCCAGACCAACAGCATTGGAGTCATCTGATAGCTTATAAGAAATGCAGAATCTAAGGCCACATTCCAGACCTACTGTACTGGAATATGAATGTTAACAAGACCTCCAGGTAATTCACATGCACATTAAAATCTGAGCAGAACTACTATAAAGCACTCTACAGATGTTAGGTATCTTCACCATAAAAAAAAAAAAGTTAATTAGGAGCTCTTTTTGTTCTGAGGAAGTCCTATTACCTGGTAACTCATTAACAATATGACATCAACAATATTTGACATCATCCTCCTCAGCTCTACCATTTCCCATACTGAGAAACTACTGAACGTGGATTCTGGTCTAGGTTTCATAACTAATTGGCAATATAATCTTGAGCAAATCATGTGAACTCTCAAGGTCCTTCTCCTTACATGTAAAATGAGGTTAGACCACTAGTTACCAACCTGAAGTCTCTGGACCCACTGGGGTCTGAAAAAGTAGTAATGGAGGGAGGCAAGATAGTATGATAGTTAAGTGCATAGCTTTAGAATCAAATGGCCCTTGGGTCACTTAGGTTCTGCCACTTAATAATGTTGACCTAGGGCAAGTTACTTAACCTTCCTAAACTTTAAAAGAGTTGTTATAAGGATTATAATAAGGGTTCGTATAAGATAATATACACATAGAGCTTTGTACATTGTGTCCCATAATGTTAGCTTTTATTATTTCTATTGGCTATTTTCAGTATCTCAAAAATCATATTTATCTGAAATAAGGCTGCAATGAAATTATTATGCTCTTTTGCTTTGGACGAGAATTACATCAGTATATTAAGGTAATACATTGCCTTATCTCATATATCTCATATGGATCAATACAGTGTAGTAACAGTGACTAGATCTCCTCTAATTGACAGTCACATGTGCCTTTGATTATTTGAAATGGGGATAAAGTACATTAATAATTATAATTTATGTAGAAATAATAAGAAGTTACAATTTATATAAAAATAATAATAAATTCATGGGGCCCATGACAGAAAATAATGAAATGCTTCTTTCTAATGAAAAAGTTAAAATAGACACTACGTCACCATATGATCCAGAAATTCCACTTTTGGGTTGAAGAGATATTTGTACACCCATGTCACAGCCTCACTATTCACTACAGCCAAGAGGTGGAAGCAACCCATGTGTCCATCAATGGATGAATGGATAAGCAAAATGTAGTGTATACATACAATGAAATATTATTCAGCCTTTGGAAAGAAGGACATTCTAACACATGCTACAAAATGCTACATAAGGACATTATGCTAAGTGAAATAAGCCAGTCACCAAAACAAAAAAACAAACAAAAAAAAAAAACTCACTGTTGGTTCCACTTATATAAATTCATAGAGACAAAAAGCAGAAGATTGGTTGCCAGGGTCTGCGGGGGAGGAGGGAATACGGAGTTGTTAAATGGAAATGGAGTTTCAGTTTTACAAGATGAAAAGAGTTCTGGAGATTGGTTGCACAACAGTGTCAGTGTACTTAACACTACAGAACTGTACACTGAAAAATGGTTAAGACGGTAAATTTTATGTTATGGGTGTTTTTCCACAATGATTAATAAATAAATAAATACACAAACAAACAACCAGCTAGCTGGTATGGCAGTTCTTCCAGCACTAACACTGTAAAGCCTTTATGCTTTAAGTTTTTAATAAGCACCCCTTCCTTGCATTCCAAAGTACCATATACATATGTCCATCACAGCACCCGGAACAATTTACTGGCAGTCTCTGACTGTATAAATTAAATCTAAACCCTTTGGTACACTAAATTTGACCCTTCATTTGGCCTTCGTTCTTCAGTGGACTTACGGTGTTTCTGAGCTATGAGTCAGAGGCAGTGATGCTTGCTCATCAATAACCCTCAGGAAAAAGACTATCTTCCTTTAGGTGACAGGATGTCACTCCACCAGCCCACAGAATCCCATGGCCAAAAGAAGCCTGAAGCACGCTCACTTCCTTGAGGCTACTATTCAGAGAAGATAGTGGGAAGGGGCCTGAAAAAACGAAAGGAAAAGGGTGCAAGGAGGTACAAGCAGCTAGATGCCTTGAGTGGCATATGTGTACGGCAGGGGCAGCTGATTAAAGCCTCTCTAGTCTTGTGCTGCACTGGCAATGAAGGACAGACTCCTTTATCCCATCTAAGCAAATCCCATCATAAAAGCGAAAAGACTGAGGGTTGCCCTGCTTCCCTTCTGCCCAATTCCTATGAATAGGATGGGGAGAGGGGCAGCAAACCTGTGAGAAGAGACAACACCTACCTAGCTTGAATCATCCTAGCCCAAGGACAAAAGGGAGATAGCTGGATGGTCCTACCAGAAGTTACCATCCATTCTCCCCATCCATGAAAGTCTTACTAGCCAGGTTACCCCCTCAGACTGAAGTAGCTCCTATGAAACCCATAATTAGGATTTTAAAATATTTTTTAGCTTTCTGATAAATAAACCCTCCTTTATAATATATCAAATTTTAAACATTCTTCTTTCAAATACATTTTTAGGAATGCATTTCCCTTGAAAGTAGGAAATGCCTATTTGAACTTATCTGTTCATACCTCTACTGGCTTATTAGCTACCTTGAACAGAGAGACAGTCTTTGTATAGTTTTGTATTTTAAGTCAAGACAAAATAAGTTTTCAATAAATATTTGCTGAATAAATTAAACATTCTGAAAAAAAATTTAACCGGGTAATTCTCCCTTGAGGCCATAATTAAAACACAGAATTCCCTTCTGCTTCCCTTTAGGAAATATTTCTTCCATAAAAACGACAGCACCTGAAATTCCACTTCCTGTGACAGTGTTTCTTGGTAGAAAGAGTTGTCAGACCTATATTTGAATACCATTTCTGCCACTTAATAGCTGTACGACAATGAGCAAGTTACTTAACTTCTCTAAGACTCAGTTCCCTCACCTATAAAATGGGGATAACACCACCTACTTACTAGGAATGTTACTAGGATTAGAAATACACAAGCAGTCTTCACTTTGCAGAGTTCTAATATGCACAAATTTCAGTTACCACAGTTTCTTTAAACAATACCGATTCCCCGACAACACAATTCAAATTTCAGTTACCACAGTATATTAACTGTGAATAACTGAATACAGTACAAACTTCACTACTAGATCTTCAATCCACAAATGACTATGTAAATAATAGAAGCACATCACGATCGGTGACTAACCAAGTCACTTCTTTTAAAGTTTGTTGGTGGATTTGACAAAATAAATTGCAAAGGAACAACAATTAGGCCGTTGGTGGACTCCTCACCAGTAACAGTAAAAGCCAGGATACAATGGTATAATATCTTCAAAGTGCTGACAGAAAAATCTCTCTCTGCCTAAATTTCTAACTATAGATAAAAGACCAGGGCAAAGTCTGTTGGTGTTTAGTCACTGCACATCTGTTATTCAGTTCATGTACAGACGGCAAAGCATGTAGCTGAGTTGCCTCCTTGTCTCCTGGTGATGAATGTATGTGACATGTTACAAAAATGGATAATTGAAAGGTGGAACAGGCCAACAATGATGAAAGTGCAGCAAAGAAACAAAAAGTAATAGTGTTAAGGGGGTGGGGGAGGGATGGATTGGAAGTTTGGGATTAGTAGATGCAAACTATTATATAGAGAATGGATAAACAACAAGGTCCTACTGTACAGCACAGGGAACTATATTCAATATCCTGTGATAAACCATGATGGAAAAGAATATGAAAAAGAATGTATATATGTATAACCAAATCACTTTGCTTTACAGTAGAAATTAATACAACATTGTAAGTCAACTATACTTCAATAAAATTTTTTTAAAAAGTAATAGTGTTGGAAATAAAATCCCAATCAAACATAAACGGAGTTATAGAAGAAATAACTGACCATGACAATGTTGACCCTGTTGCCATTCGAGAGACTAGATATGCAGCCAGAGGAACTTAGTGAAGGCAAACTTATCAACACAAATGAAGAAAGTGGTTGTGAGAAAAGGATGAAGATGGAACAGAAGTGACACCAGCAAAAACTCTGCATTACAGGAACTCTCAGAAATATTTCACAATATTGAAAGTGCAAAGAATGAAATGTTGGAACCTGGTCCAAAGTTAGAAAGGAGCATGACAATCCACCAAGGCATAGAAAAAAATACTCATTCCATATCATAAGTTACATGACAAGAAAGCAAGTACTACTCAAATTACTCTAGATAAGTTCTTCTACAAAGAAATAACACATTTTAATTCTCAATGTTTTCAATGTTTTAAATTACAGTGTACTAAATATTAGTTTTAACATTTTTTTCATTTCTCCATATATTTATGACTAACAATAAGAGGATTTACAATGTTTGACAAAAATGTGTAAAGGTCACGGAATACTCATAACTTTTCTCATTGATTATGAAGATTACTTTGCCAGGTTTTAACTTGCATGGTCATTTGTACTGTCCCATACTACCATGCAAAGTACCTGTAACTTCTGGCACATCAAGGCACTTAGTATTTCACAACTGAAGAGAAACTGGCTACCTTTTCCCCTGATTCTTACAATCCACCCAAACAAAAAAGGAATATGAGCTCATCTTAGATAACGTTAAGAAGACAGCGTTTCAGGTTTTTCAGTGACTAAGAACTGTTGCCATCTTTACATGCAATTCCCCAAACTTGTCCTTAGATTACCCAAAACACACCCCCCCCAATGCTGCAAGATAGGCTTCCTGAATAGTTATTCAATTTTTCATCTGTGATAGTATACTACTTCATGCTTGTCCTCATCCCCTGCATGCAGGGGCAAAACAATGAATGTGTGATAGAAGTAATATGGTATAGTAGCTTTAGAGTCAGACCTCAACTTGAATACTACCTCTACCCCACTTTTTGCAACCTTAGATAAATTACTTGTTAGAGTTTCAATTTCCTAATCTGTGAAATAAGGATAATAATGCCTTCTTTTTGGAATTATGGTAAATATCGAAAAAGATAAGATATATGAAGTGCTTAGCAAAGTGTGGTACATAGTAAGCACTTATATATAGCTATTATCACCATTATTATTATCCTGAATATTTCTATCATTATTGTAAATATTATAATGATGATAAAGTTGCATTTGTTTTAAACACATTATTAATCAGCCTATTTTTCAAAGATCAAGTCTCTTACTCAAAGATATGATAGACACACACCACTTGCTGGGTGAGAAGGTTGACCTCAACCTCCTCCAGATCATTTTCTCCCAAGGTACAAGTGCAAAAGGCTGCCAACACTCACTCATCCTGTTCTTGCAACCCCTGATTCCTATGTCAAAACCCCCCCTGACGGCTGCTCAGAGTTTCCTCTTCTGAGGTCATTAAGAACTAAAGCCATTTCCCATTTCTCAGAGCTATCTGTCAGAACAGTAGTATCTTGCTGTCTCATAACTCACATGACTTAACTGTCAGTTTTCTCTTTTGATTCTAATCCTTCATTCTAAACTAAGAGTCATTATTACCTATATTGACCCATAAAGCTGCAAAGGACCTAAAGGCCAACTAAAGCCAACCCCTTTTCTCTACCAAACAATTAATTCCCCCTAAAATATCCATGTGAGTTAGTTGAGCAAGGTCTGTTTGAACACTTTCAGTGACAGAAAGCCCTCTACCTCTCAAATCAACCCAATCAATGATTATAACTTTAAAATTTTCCTTACGTTGAAGCAAAACCTCTCCCCTTACAGGCAGTTTCCACCCATAGGCTCTAATTCCACATTCTAGAGAAATACAGAAAGCTTAACTGCTCTATATCACAGCCCATTCAACATTTTAAGAACCCTGAGTTTCACTTTTCCACATTACAAATTTCTAGTTCAGAAAGCACAATTTTAAGTCCCTTCTCTTGTGGACCTCCTCTGGACCATGTATGGGCTTGCCAACGTGATCTAACAGCAAATTGGTAAAGCACTTCCTTTGCCAACATTTGAGCTGCCGAGTAATTATACTACAAATGACCCCTTTGCCCATATTCATCCATTATTATATAAAAATTATTAATTTAAGCTAGTAGTTCACGAAAAGTAACTCTCAGCCTAAATCACAGTTTAAAGGGAATAGTACTAAAAGTCTTAAAAACTACCAAAAGAGTTCTCTTTTTTTTTTTTTTTTTTAATCCTAGCCAATTACTGGGAATGCAATAAAGTAGGATCAGCTGGCATGAAAGTCTTGCCTCTTTCCTACAAAGCCAAACACATGTCTGGGACAAAGACCCAACAATGGGAAGGTTAACTAAAAAAGAGTTTTGCTTCACGTCCTAAGAAAGTTGAGCCAATTAGAAGAAGGCAGTAATAGTGAGCCAAAAAATATTCTCTGTACTTTGCCAGAAGCAGGTAACTGAAGAAGGATCAAATTTTGTGCTCTCAAAACTTGACCACAGCAAACTACAGAAAAACAAGTGGCAGATTTTTCCCGTTCCTAGCCTGGAAGGAACAATCATCTGGGGAAATACACACACACACACACACACACACACACACACACACACACACACACAGCACCCCAAGAGGCCAGTCAGGGGCAGCAACTAGAGGAGGATTCTTCCCCAAGTCCTCAGAAGGTGTAATCAGTGGAAGTAGCGTCCTCAGAAGAACCTTAACCTTCGTCAGGTAGTCGGAGAGGAGGCAGAGTGGAGTAGGGACTTGATCCCTTGTGCTCTTAGGAACCTGGCACGAGCCGGAAGGTACAGACTAGATGCTGCCTTCTACTCCTGGTGCAAGGAGAGAGCTGAATGATCGTACTCAGAAAGGAGGTGATCGCTGGTACCCGAAGATATCCTGGGTGAGAGTGGGCTGGGGGGTGAGTGTGGGGGTAGGTATCTGAGACCGGGAAAACCGTTCCCTGGAGGTGACCGAAGGAGGACTCACAGGAACAGAGAACGAGGAAGGGAAAGACCGCGTTTTTACGTATTTGGGGGAAGATTGAGCTAGGACCTGTTCCCTTCTCCTGTGTCCTTGCGACGAAGGTGGTGGCAGCAACAGTAGGAGCAGGTGTCCCGGGCCCTCATTCAAATAAGCAGAGTCCCCCACTGTCCCAAGCTCTACTCAGGCTGCCCCCACTTGCCCCTCCGGCAGCGGAATCCCCATTCCCAACCCTGCCCCTCAGGCTTCCCCTAAGGTCCAGCAGGGGCTCTCCACATATCTTCCGCCCCCCCAACCTCGAGGCCCCCCTCAACCCGTCCAGACCGGCCCTCCTCACCCGCCACACTGGATTCCCCTAGCTGCTGCCTTCCTCCGCAGCTTTCCTGTTCCTGTCCCCTGGCCCGGTCTCCCCACGCCACCTCCCCCGGCCAGGCCCCGTGCCTCCCCCGGCGGCCAGGTCCGCCCTCTCCCTTCCTCACGCGGCGTCTCCCCTTCAGACCGGCGCCCTCCCTCCCTCGCTCCCGCCTCAGGCCGGCACCCGCACTCACAGAACTCGGCGATGTACCAGGTCACCGCGTAGTTCTCTTCGCACCAGTCCAGCGTGGAGGTCGTGGGGCCCCAGTAGCCCTCGCGGTCTCCGGCCGGAGCCATAGCGTGCGCCGCCGCCGCCGCCCAAGCGCTCCGCTCGTTGCGCTCGGTTCCGCGGGTTCCCAGGCCGGCTCTAGCCCTGCTGGCGCGCTAGCCTCGCACTCCACCCGCTCTCCCTCCCCGAGGGGCGGGGCCCGGCGCCGTCAGAGACCCGCCCGGCCGGAGACCCCGCCCACCGCGGCCGGCGCAGGGCCCAGCCGGAGGGCGCCGGGACTGCCCTGCCCCCTCCTTCCCAGGGAAGGGGTGTGAGCTGGGCCACTGGCCCCGCCTCGAAACGCCCTTGACTGTGGGTTGGGCGTTCCTGACATCCCCGAGGCTGTTTTCTATCTGGATGCTTGAGCTTCTGGTGAGGGGGGGAGGGAGAGGGGGAGGAGGAGGGAGAGGGGGAGGGGGAGGGGGCGGGGGGTTGATTTTACTGCGGCGGGGGTGGGATGAAGGCTTCAATCAAGCCCTGGCTTGATTAAACTAGTGCAGGGACGCACCTCAGTGTCTTTCTTCGGCCACAGGCCTGAAAAGGAGCTCAGAAACCGAATACTCCCAGCCCCGCCGGGGACTCCCAGGAAATAATAATTTTCTGATAAAGGTGTGTCACCTAGGAACAAAGGGAAAGGGCAACAAACCCCGGACCGAGCAAAAAGAAGGGGGAGGGGGGGACTTCGGGATCCTAAAAAACAGTGCAGCCAGAGCACTAAAGCAGAGTTTACCTGCTTCCGTTTGGGCTTACAAGCCCAGAAGTTTCTACCTTCTAGCAATCTATAATTGTGTCCTACTCTTCAGGCAACCAACAGCCTCCCCTACTACCAGCCTCAAGACCCTAATACTCCTCAGAGCTGCTGGAAGGATCTTTTTAAAACACGAATGCAACCGCCCCCTGCCCCTTGTGTTCAGCTACACCAAACTCTTCCCTAGCTCAGAATGTGCAGGGTCCACTCCCATCTTCCTGCCTTAGCTCCTGCAGTTCAGCTGGGACTGCCTGCCTTCCTCTCTTCTCCATTTAGCTAATTTCCACTGGTCCTTTAGAATCCAGCTTCCTGAAACCCTCCCTGACTCTCATCCCCAAGAGCTCCCTTGACCTTTGTTCACATCCTCCAGTGATAGATACATCCTGATCTGAAAATTTGATTTCCATTCTTTATGGTCCTAACACCCAGGACTCCGCCTGACCAAGCAGTTCGAAATGAAGAGTATAGTTAAGGATGACACAACTGCTATTTTCTAAAGAAATAAGTCAATTAAGGTGTAATCGAAGGTAAAAGAAAAAACAAGGAGAGATGAGGCACCCACAGCCTCTCTACAAAGTGACCCTACCGGATGAAAGATGCAGAACCTTTACTTGCAGGGTGCAAAACCTAGGAATAGAGGCTGTGTTATAATAGAAATAGTGGGATATCGAAATTTTTCTTTTGAACAGCAGACATTGAGCTTCTGCTATGTACCCTGCCTTTGGCTGAGTGCTAGGAACACATGGAGGTAAACAGTAAAGATTCAAGATGGCAGTCTCTGGAGAGATCAATAAAATTGAGGTGTGGGAAAACTTCTATTTCTAGTCATTTTTTATCTTGTCCTCTAAAATTTCTGTCTCGTGTGTTCTTAATATGTATATTAATCATAAGTATATATAATTTATAAATGAATAAATATACATATATTTGTATACTCATAATGAATATGCAGAAATACATACTAAAAGTGATTTGCTGATGACATTGCAATAAAAACTGTAGAGACCACAACCGTAGACTGTGATAGTACTTGCTAGGAGTAAAGCAAAAATTAGGGCTTTGCAGGAGCCCTTATGTGGAAAGAACCCCTAACTCAGCCAAATGACTCAAAGCAGGGGATGAGGCCTTGGCTAAATCAATACCTTGCCACATCACCAGTTACAGGGGTGTGGGACCTACCATGACCAGGACAAAATTTAGAAGAGAAAAGTTAATTTTTCTCACCAAGACAAAAGGTGCACTGCAGTAGTATCGCTCAGAAAACACAAATGTATTTCATAGGTTCTTCAGCAATGTCTGTCCTCCTTTCTCTCTTTTCTAAAAAACTCCCCCCACCCCCTAGTATAAATGCAATGCATGGAAATGTAAGGAACCCAGAACAGCCAAAACTATCTCGAAAAATAACAAAATTGGAGGACTTACACTTCGCGATTTCAACACTTAATACAAACCTACACTAATCAAGACAGTGTAGTACTGGCATAAGGATAAACACATAGATCAATGGAATAGAATTGAGATTCGAGAAATAAAAACTGTAAATTTATGGTCAGTTGATTCTCAACAAGGATGCCAAGGGAATGAATAGTCTTTTCAACAACGGGTGCTGTGACAACTGGATATCAATATGCAAAAGAATGAAATTAGATTCCTTCCTGCCATAATAAACAAAATTTAACTCAAAATGGATCATAGACTTGCATGTAAGAGCTAAAACTATAAACTCGTAGAAGTTTATATAAAAGTAAATCTATTGTGTAACCTAGGGTTAGACAATAGTTTCTTTTATAAAATACCAAAAACACAGGTGACAAAAGAAAAAATAGATAAACTGGACTTCAACAAAATTTAAAACTTTTGATACAAATGATACCAAAAATAGGAGAAAACATTTGCAAATCAGATATCTGATAAGAGACATATTCTGAATATATAAAGAACTCCTCCAACTCAAAAAAAGAAAAATAACCCAAAAAAATGGGGAAAGCAACTGAATAGACATTTCCCCAAGCAAGATATACAAGTGGCCTATAATCACATGAAAAGATGTTCATATTTGCCATACAAGAAATGCAAATCAAAACCACAATCAGAGACGTGGATGAACCTAGAGACTGTCATACATAGTGAAGTAAGTCAGAAAGAGAAAAACAAATATTGTATATTAACACATATATGTGAAATCTAGAAAAATGGTACAGATGAACTGGTTTGCAAGGCAGAAATAGAGACACAGATGTAGAGAACAAACGTATGGACACCAAGGGGGGAAGTGGGGGTGGGGGTGGGGGTGATGAATTGGGAGATTGGGATTGACATGTATACACTGATGTGTATACAATGGATAACAAGAACCTGCTGTACAAAAAATAATTAAAATTCAAAAAAAATAACCCACAGTCAGATGCTACTTCACACACAATAAGATGGCTATAATCAAAAAGACAAACAATATGGGATTTCCCTCGTGGTCCCGTGGCTAAGGCTCTGCACTCCCAATGCAGGGGCCCCCGGTTTGATCCCTGGTCAGGGAACTAGATCTCACATGCTGCAACTAAGAGTTCACATGCCACAACTAAAGTTCCCACATGCCGCAACTAAAGATTCCCCACGCCGCAATGAAGATCCTGCACGTGGCAGCGAAGATCCTGCATGCTGCAACTAAGACCAGGTGCAGCCAAATAAATAAATAAATAAATAGACAAACATTAACAATTGTTAATAAAGATATGGAGAAATTAGAACACTCATACATTGCTGGTATGTAAAATGATGCAGCCACTTTGAAAAACAGTTCCTTAAAATGCTAAGTGGAGTTACCATATGATCTAATAATTCTACTTTTAGGTATATATATATAATACTACTTCAAAAGACTTGAAAACATATGTCCACAATAAATTGTACAAGGATGTTCATAGCAGCGTTACTCTCAATAGCCAAAGAGTGGAAACAAAGCAAATTCCATCAACTGATAAATGAATTAATAAAATGTGGAATATCCATACAATGGAATATTATTTGGCAATAAAAAGAAATGAAATACTGATACATGTTACAACGTGGATGAGCCTAGAAAACTATGCTGCATCAAAGAAGTCAAACACTAAAGGGTACATATTGTATGATTCTGTTTATATAAAACATCCAGAGCAGGCAAGTCTATAGAATAGAAAATAAATCAGTTGTTGGCTGAGAGAGGGAATAGGAATGCAGAGTGACTGCTAGTGGGTACACACTGGTTCCTTCGGGGATGATGAAAGTGTTCTAAAATTAGTTTGTGGTAATGGTTGCACAACTCTAAATATGCAACAACAAAAAAAATGAATTGTATACTTTTTTTAAAAATAATTAATTTATTTTTATTTTTGGCTGTTTTGGGTCTTTGTTGCTGTGCGCGGGCTTTCTCTAGTTGCGGTGAGCAAGGGCTACTCTTCGTCGCGGTGCGGGGGCTTCTCGTTGTGGTTGCTTCTCTTGTTGCGGAGCACGGGCTCTAGGCGTGCAGGCTTCAGTAGTTGTGGCACTTGCGCTCAGTAGTTGTAGCTCACGGGCTCTAGCGCACAGGCTCAGTAGTTGTGGCTCACGGGCTTAGTTGCTCCATGGCATGTGAGATCTTCCAGGACCAGGGCTTGAACCCGTGTCCCCTGCATTGGCAGGTGGATTCTTAACCACTGCGCCACCAGGGAAGTCCGAATTGTGTACTTTAAATTGTACACTAAATGTTCTAAATAGTGGAACTGTGTGGTATGTGAGTTATGTCTTAATAAAGCTTTCTTTAAAATACATTCTCATGTTGGAAAAATTAGAAAATATCCAAAAAAGTATAAAAAATAAAGGAAATCACCTATAATCTCACCAGCTAGCAATAACCATTGTCAACCTTTAAGTATATTTTCTTCGAGCATTTTACCTATGGATTCTTTTTCACATGATAGAGCTAATAATGCCTTTATACAGCATATTTTTTCATAAGCATTTCTCATGCCATTAAAAAATCCTTGTAAATATATTAATAGTCATATTCAATTTTATAGATAAACCACAGTTTACTTAATTATTAAATATCCATGTTACTATTCCCTTACTACTAGGTATTTAGGTTATTTCCAAAGCCTATATTTATTTTTCAACTAACAAATGAGAACCCAAATTTGAAAGCTTTGAACCAGATTCCGACTGGAAACCCTTTCTACTAGTTCCCAAAACAACTAAAGAAATCCCAGCTGTAATCCATCTTTTCCACACAAGATACATTGTGCCATAACTTCATAACTGCAAAGGAAAATTTGAATCCACCAAGACTGAGTGTGTAGGCTCACCACAGATTAAGTGACCCTATGATCTACAAGTTACCTCTTGGCCTCTCTAACAGCGAGGCACAGTCATGGCAGCCTGTCAACACTTCCTAGCCCCCATTCATAGGGGATATTAGAGCATCACCCAAATGCAATAGACTGCAACCTGGGGACACAGCCCCAAGCCTCTCTGGGAAGAGTCTCCTGACAGCCAGCCTGGGTTGGGGCCTCTCTCTGTTCCTGCAGCCCTTGGGTTTCCTTCCACCATAGCCCTTCTCACTCCTCACAGTAGTCTGTTTAGGAGCTGGTCTCCAGCCCCTGTCGCATTCTAACTCCGTATCTCCAGTCCCTAACTTAGGCCTGACACAGAATTGGTGCTCAGGGAATAGTCATAGAACAATAATAATAATAAGGTAACATTTATTAAATTTATTAAGTTATTAACCATGGGCCAGGCCCTGTTCTGAGTCCTTTATATACATTAACTTAGTTAAATCTTACAACAACCCTATGAGGTATTTAGATACTGTTCTTTTCCCCATTTCGTAGTTAGGGACATTAAAGTACAAGGAGGTTGAGTAACTTGCCTGAATATACATGACTAGTTGGCAGCAGAGCCAGGATTTGAATTTAGGCATTCTAGCTTCAGAGAATGGGTGCTTAACAGCTATGTTAAGAAAAACTGCTAATGAATTTGTAAAATATTGAGAATGAAGCCTAACTCTGAAACTTTTATAGGGATATGGAGGGCACGCATGAAGGTAAGCTCCACAAGTACAGGCACTGTGTAACACCACTGTATCCCCAACACACAGTTTGATACAGATTGATACAATTTGATACAGAACTACAGATTAAGTTCTCAAAGAATATGTGGTGAATGAATGACATAAAAAGACAAGGATGGAAAAGGTACAAGAGAAGAAGAATTTTTAAAGTGTTACTACATTTGTTATTTACTTTCTCTGTTTAATATAACAAGCAATACACATTCATTATGAAAAAATTAACAATATAGATGAGGAAAAGTTTTATGATGAACTATATGATACATAAAATAATATATCACTTATATATAAAGTATCAAGAATAATAATGAAGTGAATCTTGATATAGCCACCACCCAGCTTAAGGGCTAGAACTCGATTCCTTAAGCCCTTGTGTGTCCTTCAATCTCATCACTTTCCTCCTTCCAGAAGCAACCACCTTCCTGAATTTTGCTTTTATCATTCCTTTACTTTTCTATATACTTTTATCACATGAATGTATCCCTGAGCATAAATTTTGTATGTTTTTGAATTTTATAAAAGTGGACTCATATAATAAGTATTCTTCTGAGATTTGCTTTTTTAAGCTCCACATTATTCTTTTAAGAGTCATCCATGTTATGCCATAAATCTGTAGTTTCTTCATTTTTAGTCTTTTATAATAAGTCTTCTGGGGAATTCCCTGGCGGTCCAGTGGTTAGGACACTGTGCTTTTACTGCTGTGGGCCTGGGTTCAATCCCTGGTCGGGGAACTAAGATCCCGCAAGCAGCGTGGCAAAAAAAAAAAAAATTTTAATTAAAAATAAAAAAAGTCTTCTCTTGTATGACAGCCACAGTGGATTTATCTATTTTCCTGAGATGGATATAAGTTGTTTCCCATTTTTGCTATTATAACCAATTCTACCCTGAACCTTCATTTTTACAAATCTGATACACATGTGCAAAAGTTTCTTTAACATGTTACCTGTGAATGGAAGTGTCTTTGCATCTTCAAATTTATTAGATAACACCAAATAGTTTTCTAAAGTGGTTGTACCAATTTACATTTCTACAATAAAATTATGTTTCATAATATAAAATGTATTTATACAAATAAAAATATAATCCACAATAAAAAATGTATATATAAAGAATCACTTGAAATTTCATCACTTGGTAGTAACCACTGATAATACGGATATTTTGGTATATAACTGGCCAAACATTTTTCTGAGTGTGTGTATGTTTTATTAAGCCATAGACATGTATTTGTTTTGTTAAAATAGAATAAAATAATACAGATCATTTTGGAGCTTCCTGTTGTCACTTACAGTACATGATAAGCATTAAAGAATAAATGTTTTATGCACCTGCCGATGCTTATGTTTCCAGAAACATCATTAGTGTGATCATCAATCCCAAACTTTGAGACTTAACTGCCACTTCTATGGCTAGACCCCAAGCCCCACTATTCAGGCAGAGTTAGTGTTTCCTTACCCTTGCTTTCTAGCTCCCTGTGCATTTCCCACACTTGGCTTCATTGCCTGTTGACTAGTTTGTACCCACAAGGCAGCTATGAGTTCCTGGAGAGAAAGGATCTCCTATATTCAATTTATTTTCCCAGTGCCCAGAACTGGGTCTAGCATGTGAGCAAATCTGCAGATATTTTTCAGATTAAGTGACAAATTCACTTTTATGAAGCAATCTGGATAGCAGTTAAGGGTATTGGCTTTGGAAAGTGGCAAACATGACCTTGTATCCCAAACTCACCTCTTAATAAGCTGTAATTTAACCTCTCTAAGGTTTCCCCATCTATAAAATGGGGAAGCAGTAGTACCCACTTCATGTTTAGATTAAATTCAAAAAATAATTGCTAAATACGGTACCTGGAAATGGAATGAGATCAATACATCTCAGGGTATTGTGGTATTATTACTCTGAAGGGAGGAGAAAGTCTCCTTGGTGAAGCGCAGGGAATCATACTGTCCACCAGGCACAGGGAAGATACTGGGGAACATTTGGGCCTGATTTTCCCATAAGACCTGTTTCTAAACTAAGATGAAACTTGGATTACAGAGAACAAAAAGCCAATTTCACACTCCTTGAGGTAGCTAAACTTCCTTGGCCCCTAGTCTCCCTGTATTTCCTCTCACAGTCTGTCCCCCACTCCCATACTCTAGCCACAGCCACCTGCTGCCAGTGTCTCTGGCACTATTCTAGACAATAGAAGAGGACAAAATAGACACATTTCAAGCATAGAAATGAGGTGTAACAAACAATTATAATAGTTAACACTTATGTAATGTTTACTCTGTTCCTGACACTGTTCTGAGGACTTTTCAACATTACCTTCTAAAATATTTCTAACAACCCCATGAATGAGGGCTACCTTTAGCCCTCATTTACCAGTAATGAAACTGACATGGTGAGGTTTCACCCAAGAGCACCCAGCTAATAGTGGCTGAGCAGAGGCTGGAGTCTAGGCACTCTGGTGCCAGCGGCCATGTTCTTAACTACTGTGCCAGGCTGGTCCTGCAGGAGCTCAGAAGAGGGGCTGTGCAGGACAGAGAGGACTGTGGACAACACTGGATTTGAATTCTCTCAGCTCCTGGAATGCAGAAAATGAGGCTTGAGAGTTCTGCAGGGACGATTCCCTTAGGGACCTAGAGGGTTTTAAGGGAGAGATCGACCTGGGTAAATGTGCAGAGGGGAGGACGGATTGATTGAATTGGGAAAGACTGAAGACATGGAGGCTCCTAAAGAGACTTGCAGTGATTTGGTTAGTATCAGGAGTGACAGAGAAGAGAGGACAAATTTACAGATGTTTAGGGGATAGAATCAACAGGAGTTGGAGAGAGACTGGGGATGGGTGGTGGGGGCGGGGGGAGGGACTGAGGGAGAAGTAGGAAGTGGACTGCTCCTGGGTTTCCAGCTACTCCTGGCTGCTGGAAGACCAGCAAATGAATCTGGCTGCAGTGAGTATGTGTGGGTAGGCAGTCAGTGCAGGAGATGGAGAAAGCATTATTGGGCAAGAAAACAGCCTGCAAGGGCTTGAAAGGGCAAGAGGAATGTGGGCAGAATGAGACATTCAGGGTGGCTGCCCATGTGTGCAGAGATGGGGGAGTGGTGGAGGCAATTATCAGGGATCGAGGATGGAAAGATTGGGGCTTAATATGCTGTACTAAGGCATTTGGCTTTATCCTAGAGACCACAAAAGTGTTCAAGAGAGGGAATAACATGTTTCCATGTGTTAGGGAGAATAGATTTTTGGCCTGGGGATTTTTTTTGTTGGGGGCAAGGTGGGGAGAAGAGAGGAATCAGGAAAATTAGCCTGATTGGCTTCTTAATCAATTAGGACGCTGGGACAAATAATCTTGACAAAAGATAGGACAGGCCGGTTAAATTGCAACACAGGTCCTGGGCCAGCAGCCCTCGCACCAACCTTCCCAGAAGGAATTCCAGGGGTACTTGCTCCAGGAAAAACAGAGGACAGCTGAGGTTTACCAAGTCAGCTCCTGAGCCCCAAACATGCCACACCCTGGGAAGTAAGTCACCACACTTATGACCAGAGTCATCAGCCCTTGCTTAAGCACCTGGAAAGTTGTTACAAAATAAATTTCAGGTGGGTTGAGTATGAATTGAATAGCCCTAAATTGATTGTTTTGTTTTGAATGAGGTTATGGAAACATCAACAACAAAAAAGTAACCTAAAGACACTTGCCCTGTGAACAGGAATTCCTCCTTTCAACATTGCCCACAAACTGAGCCCTCTCTGGCCTTTAACCCGTAAGAATCTCTTACTTTTGTGCATTTTGGGTGCCTGGTTTTCTTGTATCGACCCAAACACTGTCAGTTACCATCTAGATGCTGACCTAAATCGCTATCTCTAACCCAGATCGGTCTCCAGAGCTTTCGCCCTTGAATCAATTAAGATCATGTTTTGTGCAGGTGACAGAAAACCAGTCCCCGTGGCTTAACTAAATTAGGGTTTATTTTTCTCAGATGGTAAACATCCCAGGGCCATACAACAGCTCCATAATGTCCAAATCCTTCTGTCTCCCTCCTCTACCTTCCTTAGCATAAGCCTTCATCCTCAAAGTTACAAAATGGTTGTATCTTGTCCAAGCATCGCAACCCTGTTTAGGCAGTAAGAGGGAAGGACAGGGTGAAGGGCAAATGCCGCCTGGGCCTGTACATTGTTATCAGGAAAACAATAGCTTTTCCAGAACCTCCACTCGAGGATGTCCATTTAGAGCTTATTGGTCAGAACTGGATCTCATGACCAACCACAGAGAGTCGGGGAAGACTGGCAAGAGAGTCTAGGAGGGTGAATGTTTTAACTGGGCACTTCACTGTCCCAAACAACGCTGGCTTCTGTTAGGAGAGAAGAAGGGGTAGAGGATATTGAGTGAGTAACTAGCAGGATTTCCACCTATCTTCTGGACGGCTCTACTTGGGTATTTCATAAGGATCTCAAATTCAGTATGTCCTAAAGTGATCTTGTCATTTTCCCTCCACACTGGTTTCTCTTCCAGTGTTTTTTTTAACTATGATGAAATTCACAACCATTGACCCAGTTTGCTAAAGAAAGTCTTAACCCCTTCCTATCCGCATCCAGCCGTATCCAATCAGTTATCACCCGTATGGATTCTCATATCTGTCTACTTCCCACCTTCTCTCCCTGCCATTGTCTCAGTCCTAGTCAGTAGTGCCTGTTCCCTTCCTGATTGCCCTGAGGAAATTCTTGCCCTATTCCAGTCCTGCAGCTTATTCTTTACATTGTGTCTACAACAGGGTTCTTTCTTTTTTTTTCTTTTTTTAATATTTATTTATTCATTTGGCTGCACTGGGTCTTAGTTGCGGCACTCGGGCTCCTCATTGCTGCGTGCGGGATCTTCGTTGCTGCCTGCAGGATCTTACTTTCAGTGTTCGGGATCTTTTAGTTGCAGCATGCGGGCTTTTAGTTGCAGCATGCGGGATCTAGTTCCCTGACCAGGGATCGAACCCGGGCCCCCTGCATTGGGAGCGCAGAGTCTTAGCCACTGGACCACCAGGGCAGTCCCCACAGGGTTCTTTCTTAAATTCAAAACTATCGATGCCCTCTCCCAAAAAAATAAATTTCCCACTACCTGTAGGGTAGTCCAAACTCCCTGACATGACCAGCAAGGCTCTGTGACCTCTGTGACTTTTCTGCCCACTTCTGCAGCCTCATTGCTTCATTCTGCACTCCAGTCACACTAAAATACTTTAAGATTCTCTTCTCTAAAAGGGCCACTTCTCTCATTTTCCCTTCAGCTTGAATCTACCCTTTCCTTCCTGCCCCCTTGGCTTTTTCTTATCTGACAGGTCTCAGCTCAGACCAGACTTTCTCCAGAAACTCTTCCAGGACCTGCCTTTGTAACTCTTATCATTCTGTATTGTAGCCATCTGTTTACCTGTCTTCCTCACCAGCAAGATCAGTGACTCTCAAACTTATGTGAATGTCAGAATCTCTGCTCATAATGTTCCTCCAGAAACAGAATCAGAATCTCTGGGAAGGGGGGAGCTGGGAATCTGCCTGTTGAACAGGCAGCCAGGGTCATTGACAGGCAGATGGTCCAGGAACCAGGTCTTGAGAAACACTGAACCAGACTCCAGGCAACCTCAAGGAAAGTGTTTTGGTCCCTAGTGCATCCCTAATGCCTAGCACGGAGCCAGGCACAAAGTGGGTCATCTAACTCCAACCTTTTCTCCTTCCTCCTCTCTACACTGCCTCATCGACATAATAATAATGATCATTATTTATAGGGTAGCACAAACCGCTGTCAGGCAAATGAATGAATTATTCTCCTTCAGTCATTCTCCGTTGTCTGCAGTTTCAAAGTCCAAACTCTCTGACAAACCTGAGATTTGAATCCAGCAGTACCTCTTACTGTCTCTGTGACTTTGAGCAATTTGCTTGAACTATATACACCTTGGCTCCCTCACCTGAAAAACTACGCTAATACTTATACCAACCTCATATGGTTGCTATTACAAGTAATTGAGACAATGAGCTTCAAGCACTTAGGACAACGCCTGACATAGCAAGAACTCAATACAAATTTACCATTTATTATTATTATTGTTATTATTACTACTACTATTACTCCTCCTCCTACTACTATTTTTGGAGTACCTATCAAATTCTAGCCAGGCATTTGAGTATGCATTTTTATATGCATTATTTTCTTTAATCCTCCTACTCATCATAGCAAGGTAAGTATCATTATCCCCATTTTACAGATAAGAAAACCCAGGCTTAGAGAGGCAAAATAATTCATACTAGGTATAATTGAGAGCAAATAGAAGAGATGCAATTTGAACTTGGTTAAAAAAGAAACTTTTTAAAGCTTTATTAAAGTAAATCAAGTTTGGCAACCACATAGAACAATATGAACTTTTATACATTGCTGGTAGGAATGTAAAATGATTTATGATCACTTTGGGGAGCACTATCTGGCCAAGGGGAAGCTGTGCGTACACCATGATTCAGCAAATACACTCCTAGGAATATATCCTAAAAAATTATCACACCTGTGTATTTGGAGGCATGTCCAAGAATGTTCATTTTGTGATTATTTATTGAACAGAGGGATGTTTAAATGAACTGGAGTATAATCACAAAATGAAATATTATACAGCAGTTATATTGAATGAATCTCAAAAATGTTGAGGGGGGATGAAAGGAAATTCAGGAATAGTTACAGGAGAATACCGTTTATATAAAGATTAAAACATGCAAAACATGCCATCTATTTTTGTGGATAAATACGTACGTACTAGAGGCATAAAAACACACATTGAGTTGATAAATTGATAAGCCCCAAATTCAAGATGGCAATGACCTACAGGGAGAGAAGGAAATGGAATTAGGGAGGGTTACACAGAGACATTCAGCTATATATTTAATGCTTCATTGCCTAAAGAACAAAACAGCTGAAGCAAATATAGGAAAATACTAAGATGTGACTAAGCTGGGTAATGAGTACATAGAGACTGGTTATATTATTCTATTTTTGTGTATGTCTTATTTCCTAATTTTTAAAAGGTTTCATTAAGAACACAGAGAATAGACGCTTTGGGGTCCAGAAACGTCCTAAATCTCCCCTTGGGCCACTCCACCACCATCCCTGATGGTGGCCGCCTCCCCAAGCCTCCTGGCTGCCTGGGGGCCTCAGCGTCAAAGTGACTGACCTGCGCCATGGGCGCCCGCAGGTCTGAAGTCTAGCAAGCTCTGGGCACTCGCGTGACCTAGTCTGCAACTCTCCCCGGCGGGGACGCCTGCCCGCCGGTGCCACCGCGTTTAGAGCCAGAGGAGAACCAAAGTTACCCTCCAGGAGCCGGTCCCAGCCATGAACCTCCGCAGCTCGATCACTACTCCACTCAGCTCTAGCCACGCCAGAGAGCTTGAAGTGGGGAGACCAGCGGACACCACCCCTGACCCGGCCCGGACCCACCCTCGGGCCCGCCTCCCGGCCCGGACCCTCCCTCGGGCCCGCCTCCCGGCCCGGGCCCCGCCCCTGGCCTCTCGGTTCCCTGCGCCAGCAGCACAGGGCCCAGCATGCCCTGCGGTGAGCCCGCTGTCCCTGCCTCCCGCTGTGACAGGATGCTGCAAATTCCCGTTCAAAATTCATCTCAGCATTCTCACATATAAAAGGGCTTGGAAGCCACCTGAACTTCATCAGTACCATCAGATCTATATTCATAGACATGAAAAGTAATGTCATAAGATAGTAATATGAGAAAAAAAGCAGGTTACAAAAAACGGCACGTGTAAATATAATCCCATTTTTTAGCGTGTGCCTAGAGAAAAAGGCAGATATGAGTATCTGTGTGAAGTGGGGTTAGGAATGATTTTTATTACTAGCTGTATTTTCTAAATGTTCTACTATGTTTTAATTGGTTTTAAAAAACTGGTGTAGGGGAGGAAAAATAATTTTCCTTCTACCCTTCTAGGTTCTTGGCTGAGACGTCCCACCCCCATAATAAAAAGGCAGATTGATAGAAGAAAAACAAATTTCTGCAAATACATGAGACTCAAAGGCAACCGGGCTATTGAGGTTTATCTACCATCCTGAGCTAAGGAAAGGGATAGGAGTCTGGGTCTTCAAAGAGGGCGAAGCAATTCACAGAAAGGTGAGAAGAGCAGATGTTTGCCCTGCCATGCGGATATGTCTCTCAGATGAAATACTTGTCTCTGGTAACAGCTCTCTTCTTGGTACAGGCCCCCTTTCTAAATTGTTTTAGGCAGTTGAGGGAGAGGTAAAAAGCTTTTCCTAAGTGCTGGGTCTTGATTGCCTTCAGCTCAAAATAACCCACATGTCAAAGTGGCACGTTTGGGGGTGGCATATCCTACCCGCCTCCCTCCCCCCCCTTCCGTCATTAGGTTAAAAGAAAAATAACTACACAGTTCAAAAATTCACCAAGTACAAAAAAGTACTCAAAAAGTAAGTCTTCCTCTCATCCCAGCTCCTTAACCCTCCTCCCCAGAGTAGGGCTTTATATTCTGAACCAATTTTTATAATCAGAAACAAAGGGCTATTTGCAACGAGTGAGGTGTTTGTTTCTGGGTTTCTATCTCCCATTAAGAGACTGGGGAGATTCCTATGGCAGGGAAAGAACTCTGAGCTTTGGAATCAGACAGGGTTTTGAACCATAGTTCTGCAACTAGTGCAGTCTTGAGCAGGTTACTAAGCCTTTCTAATCCTCGGTTTTCTCATCTTTGAAATGGAGTAACCATCCATCCCAATATTTTGTTAAGAATAGATGAGATCATGTGTATAACGCACTTAGTGCTATTGCACACATATAAATGCCCAGTAACTGCCAGCCTCAGTCATTATAGTAATTATTTCTGATGTGTGGTACATGAGCTGGCACTCAGTTAAGTCTCCAGAAATGGACTGATAGACCATTTGTGTGGCAGGGAATAATTTCTGAGATGAAAAGCAGCTACAAAAAAATCCCCTGAAGGTGATGTGGGCTTCAAGGAACCACAAACTCCTTTGCAGCTTGATAGCTGTTGGGCAGGGTGAAGGGTTCATTATGGGAGAAGGAATGCTAAGACTATGCTCTGTAGCTAAACCACACTGCATAAAGCTGTGGGCAAACCCAAACATATATGCTCTCAAAAGTCTCAAAAGGCAACCAACCAACCAACCAGAGGAACATAAAAGAGCAGGACCCAAGAGTGAGGAAGTTATGCATTTGTCCATTGTGCTGAACCCAGTGTCCCCATCTTCTGTGGGTGAGCGGTCCCCAGCATGCATATAAAAGGCTCAGAACTTGGAGTACTGGATTATTGTCATAGAGTTTGGGGGAAGGGCCAGGTAAGGGACTAAGATTTACTGAGCCCTGACTACATGTAAGGCAATTTATACACATTTTTTTCATTGAATCCTTGTAGTTTTGTGAGGTAGGTGCTACTGCCCCATTTGCAGATGAAGCACTCAGGATTAGGGAGGTTGGTGACTTGATTAAGGTCACACAGTTACTAAGTGACGAAGCTCAAACTCAAAGTCAAACTGAAAGGCCGACTTACCCCAAGCTGGTATCATTTCCCACCACACCACTCTACCACGTCAATTTCCATTGCCTTGACAAAGGCTTCATGGCGAAGATGGCTAAATATAGTGGAAAGGCAAGGACTCTCAAATTAGAAAAACTGGCTTCAATTCTGGGGACCTTCTGTGTGGATCAGGGTGAGTCACTTGATATTTGTGGACTTTGGTTTTCTTATCTGCAAAATGGAGATCATGACGCCGGTAGCACTGAATGGTTGGACAGACCAAATGCATCTGACAGTGCTGCTTAAACTCGAAAGCGCTGTGTGAATGTTAGTGCTTTTTGTTAGGGGCTAGAACTTTAGGATATCTCAGAGGAGACTGTTGCCAGCAAGGTAGTGTAGATGCAAATGCAGGGTAGACCCTTTGCTTGAGCCTGGAGAGATGAGATGGAGAGAATGACTCGGCTTGCTCAGAGCAGGAGGGCTTTGCACAGCATTTGGTTCTTTAAAGCAGATCAGTAAACATTAACTGAAATTAATCCAGGCATGGCACAGGAAGTGGTTTGGGTGAAAATCAATCCTTTCATTCAATATTTGTTACTCACTCTGTGCAAGGCCCAGGGGAGATAAAGGAGAATAAGACAGGTCCTTAATAACATGAGATATAAGGTGTAAATATCACTAGAGAAGTCCTCTGGAACTGCTGTGGAAATAGACATGAAAGACCCTTGCTCAAAGAGCTCCATCTGGGAGAGGGATACACTGCATCCTAGGCAGAGTAATCAGGATTCTCAGAGTAGGGCAGAGGTGTGTGTGGTCAGAAAGGGAGGGAAGATGCCTGCCTGGGGGCAAGAGGCTGAGAGATAGGGAAGGTGGGAAGAGTAGGTGGGAGATAGGGTCCTTGGATCTTGGTTTTAACTCAGGGGGTGGTCAGCATCAATTTGAAACCTGGATAGTAGTGGGGTTTAGGGATAGAAAGGGAGGTGACAAGGAGGAATGACGTTTGGAGGGAGGGACTGGTGGGATGCTGTGAGGAATGGGATAGGGGGGTGGGGGGAGGGGGCAGGGATTAGAAGTTGTCCAGAGAGCAACTCTTTGCTTAGGGAATGGGTCAGAGGGTGGGTTTCTCCTCTGAGAGACCACTTCATGAGGTGGGGAGATTCAATATATAAAAGCCTCGCACTTCTTATTAGACTCCTATCTTTAGTCATTGACGTTTTCTGAACCTCAGTTACTTTATCTATAAATGAGGCTAATTATACGTACCTCATATGATTGTTGTAAAGAATGAACTAGATCAATTCCATAGCATATGTGCCCTAGGAGACATATCCAAGAATGTTCCTACTAGTACTGTGTGTAATGGAAAAACACTGGAACCATCTTAAGTTTTCCTCAACCCAATGGATACATAAATTATAATGTATTCATAAAACAGAATACTATACAGCCAAGAAAATGAATGAATTAGGACTCTATGCATTAACAAGTACGAATCTCAGGAACATAATGTTGAATGAAAAAAAAGTCACAGAAAAACAGGTGTGCTCTAATTCCTTTTACATAAAGTCAAAAAACATGCAAAACTAAAAAAATGATACTCTTTAAAGATACAATTATGTTGTTATAAAGAAAAGCAAGAGAGAAAGGCAGAACATTTGGGAGAGTGATTATCTCTGGGATGAGAAAGAAGGCGATGGGATGAGGGAGGGGCACTCAGGGGGTTTCCAAGGTAACGGTAATGTTCATTTTTTTAATATAAAAATTGTTTTTGGTAGTGTTCATTTTTAAAAACTGGTTTTGGGTGCAGGAGTTTTGTTGTATCATTTTTTAATACTTTATGCATATTTTATAAGTTTTCTTTTTTGCCTACTTAATATTAATACAAAAAAAAGTCTATCCCACCTAATACCAACTGCTATAAACTTGCATAAGAGTTTTCAAAAGAAACAAGCAAACTTAGGGAATTAACTTTGAATGATTTGACTTTTGATGAATTCGTTTCTGGCTTATAAGCCATTTGGCAAAGTGATGGTTTGGGGAATTATTCATTTGGGCAGCTGACTTTTTGTGATTTGCTTGTTGGAAAACTGACCTGGAGTCTGGTGTTGGGTAGATCAGGACTATTAGAAGGAAGCAAGGCCTGGGCCAGCCTGGGGGAGGGGCCTTAACTTGCCTAGAGGAGGAGGGGAGGTTTGTCAGAGACCTGGGCTGAGTGCTGCTAATGAGTAACTGCTAACCAGTTCTGTCAACTCTCCCCCTTAACAGCTCTCAGATATGCTCCCTTCTCTCCACGCCGCCCCCCCCCCAGCACCACCCTGGACCACTAGTGTGGGCCTCCTGATGGATCTCTTGGCATCTACTCTGACCCCCTTCACTGCTCCATACCAGAGCCAGAGGGAAGTTTCTCATATACAGATCTGATCTCTTTTCCCTGCTTGACACCATTCAATGGCTTCCCTTGACTCACAGGATAATAATCACAATTATTACCCTTACAGGTTATTGGGACAATTAAAGGAGTTAACACATGTAAAACGGCTAGAAGAGTGCCTGGCACATAATGAGTGCCACACAAATGTTAGCTGTTATTATAGTCACAAGACTGTGCCCCTCCCCCTACCTCCACCTTGCAGGGTCTCTTCAGGTTCACCTTGGGATCTTGTCCCTGATCTCCAGGTACTCCCCACTTGTATTCTCAGTTCCTGGAATGCACCAGACTCCTTCTTCCTTCAGGAACCTGCTATTTGGGACTTAGCCACGTGTTGACTTACCTGTTCCGGGAAGTGTCTTGGATCACACAGCCTGCTTCCCCAGACAAGCCACTTCTCCAGGGCAGGAAGCATCTAATTTCTCTCTCTGTCCTTGGTGCCAAGCACAAAGCAAGTATCGGCAAGCTTTGTTAAAGAGAAGAATGACACATTGGGGGTCTGAATGGTTGAAGCCAATGCCAGACTGACTTATTTCTTGCCACCCTGATGATAGCAAAGCCGCATTTCGCACTGTGCTGAGCTGTCAGCAGCCTGTGGGACCTGTTCATTGGCCTAGCATTTTGGGGGTTGCAGGGAACTTCCTGAGGACTTTGCCAGTGAGAACCACTCACCCAAAGCCTGAGCAGGAGCCCCAGGACAGCCGAAGCTGAAGCATCTTTTGCTATTAACCAGGAGGATCCTGGACTCTGAAATAAGATTCGAGAGGCCCTGGCGGCCTTGGGTCAAACCTTCGACATTGTCCCACCCTATTGCCCACTTGACTTCCTCCCCTCCGCTCCCCTGCACTCAGTGTGGCTCATTTACAGGTCTTCCACGTGTGCCGGCACCTTGAGAGCACTAGGGGACAAGGGGCACTCAGTGATGACAGCCAGCAGCAGCCCGGACCTCAGGGCTCCGGGCGAGGAAACGAGGCAGGTACAAGCACAGTTCATGTCAACACAGTGACGACTGCAACCTCAGGAATCTGGCCAGTGCAGCAGATGCCTAGAGGGGATGTCTGGTGCACAGTGAATGCCCAGTATTGTGGGGTGGATGTATGGCTGGTATGGGGGCTGTTCATGCGGTCAGCCATCTCCTCCTTCACAGAGGAAGCTTTTGTCAGAACTGGGTTTTGAGGCATGGGCAGCTGTTTATCAGATGTTGGGGGACGGTGAGTGGAGGTGGGTGTCATTTGAAGAAGAGGGAACAGCATATGTCAAGACACAGAGGCCTGAAACAACACAGGGTTGCCATGGTATTACAGTAGCTCTGGAGGAATGCAAGGAAGTATGTGGGGCGGGGGGCAAGGGAACCTGGGGGAGCAGAAGACTAGGCTGAAGAGGAAGGCAGCTGAGGCTTTATCCTGTGGCACTTGGAGCTAATGAAAGGTTTGCAGCGGCGGAAAGGCATGATGAGATTTCTGTTTGAGAAAGGTCACTCTGATAGTCTGTGCAGGCTTAAAAGGAAAGAAGGGAGACTGCTAGGAGCCTGTTCTAACAGTCCAAGTGAACGACGGTGTGGTCTGCCCTAGGGCCGTCAGCAGGACTGAGGAGCAAAGACCAATTCAAGACACCTTTGCGCACTAGAACAGCAAGGCTAGGTGGCTCATCTATTAAATATGCATCACGCTCCTGCTGTGTTCAGGAAAACCTGTGTGTGTGAGAGAGAGGAAAGGTGCAGAGATGAAGGAGACACATCCCTACCCTTACAGAGGGGAGGCCAACCGCGTTCGTCCATCACGTTCACTGAGGGCCCACTTAGCCCAGGCACAGAGGTAAACACAATACAACATCTGTGGCACCAAGTGGGCGAGGAGCTGCACCATGAAGCACTGTGGGAACTTAGGTGCAGGAGGGACACTTCTAGCTTGTGCAACTGGGTGAGGCCGGGTGAAGAGGTGGCATTAGAGTGGGACCTTGGGATATGGGGGTTTGGTGCCTTGGGAGGCCACTCCAGACAGGGGGCACAATGTGAGCAAGGCACAGTGATGCCAAGGAACTATGATTCAGTCTGGTGCCTCTGTGTGTGTGTGTGTGTGTGTGTGTGTGTATGTGTGTAAGGATAGAGGGGGAGAGAGAGAGGACATGATGGCAGGGGCAGCCAGGGGTGGTCTGTGGTGAGCCTTAAACACCAGCCTAAGGAGCTGGGGGTGGGGGGCAGCTCTGGTGGGCCACGAAGGCTTCTGTGCAAGGCAAGGGACATGGTCTGTGCTTTAAAAAGACAAATCTGGCACCATGTTCAGTAAGCTGGAGGGACAAGCCCTTCTCTGAATGGGGAGATCAGTAGGTGGTTGTTGGCATAGCCACCATGAGAGATGATGATTCTCTGGGCCAGATTTCTGGCAGAAAAAAAGAAACTGAAGGGACAGATATGTGAAGCAGGCGAATGGAGCCCACTTCGGAGTCCACAAGTATTAATTCTCTATTCACTGTTTACTGTCTGTTCACAGGGCCAGACTCTGTTCTAGGCATGAGCGGGTGGGCAGATTCAGGCACTGTTAACAAGGATCCTGTGCTTGGCAAGCTCACAGGCCAGTGGGGAGAAGAGCAAAAGGAAACATTTGTTGCCTTTGGAATTAGGTACTAGTTACTGTGCCAGAAACTTGATATACTTAATCTCAAAGCTACAGCTGGAGTAAGATTATCTCCATTTTTCAGATGTGGAAACAGACTCTGAAGCATGAAGTGACTTGCCCAAGGTTGCCCCAGCAAATTAGGGGAACCTTGCAAAGACAGCACTTTGTCTCCTATACCAGGGGTCTCCACTGAAGCCATCCAGACCTTTCTGGCATTCGTTTCCCTCACTGCATATGGAGATATCAACAATGGTATCAATGACTAATAGTTGAGAGGTACCAAGAATGGTTTATTATGTATACCAACTAATGTAATACTTGTAACAACACTGTGAGTTGGATACTATTATTATCCCCACTAGATAGACAAGTAAACTGAGACTCAAAGGAGTTAATGACTTATCCAAGGTCAAAGCATTGGTAACTGGAAGAGAAAGGATTTGAACCCAGGAGGTCCAGTTCAAAGCCCATGCTCTTAACCATTGTGCTATCCATAAATAATAACCAGATAGATTCCCCTATGTAGACAGAAATTAAATCACCTAGTGTGCTTGTTTGCAGATTTTATATTTACATGTTTATTTATTAATTCAGCATTTACCGAGTGCCTTTTATGTGCCAGATCCTCTATCCAGCACACCAAGGATCCAAGGATATTTAAGACAAGGGCCTGCTCTCCGGGTTGGTGGCGAGACAAATGAACAGGTACAGTGAGGTACAGGGGGGACGTCAGAGGGGTTGAGCAGAGGTGAGGCATTATCTAAATTAAGGTTTACCATGTTCATTCAGCCTGCTGTGTGGACAATAAACCTTAGGAGGGTGAGGGTGACAGTCAGAAGACCAGTGAAGGTTAGTGCAATAGATCAGGAGAAAGACACACTGGTGGCCCGGGCCAGGGCAGTGGCTGGGCAGTTGCATTACAGGGAGTCAGCGGTTTGGCTGAGCGCTCTGCTTGAATGGGGTCTCCCACTAACTCCTGGCTCTCCCACTCACTGACCCTGTTAGTCTCTGGGCAGGTCTCTTCCGCTGGACCAATGTGAGGTGAGACGTTTGGGTCAGAATGACTCTACTGTTCCTCTCATCTCTAAGGCTGAATGTCATTACCTTGCTTACCTTTCGCCAGAGACTTTCTCTAGCTGTCTAAACTCCGTGCCGTGGCCCTGTATGATCGCATCTCCCTCCTACGTCATTTTCTGCCACTTTCCCTATTGTTAATCTACTCCAGACAACCGGCTTTCTTTCTGTTCCTCAGAGACTCTCACTTGGCCCTACCTCAGTGCCTTTTCACCTACTATTCCCTCAGCCCAGGAAGCACTTTCCCTAGATCATCACTTGGCTAGGTCTTTCTCAACCTGATCTCAGCTCAAATTTCATCTCCTCAGGCCATTTCTAACAACCTTAACTTAAATGGAACCCAAATTTACCATATCAATTCTCCTAGATTACATTTCTCCTAGAATTTAGAATAAACCGAAATCATCTTATTTAGTTGTTTCCATCTTTATCATCTGCTTCCCAATACAAAGTCAGTTCCATGAGAACAGAGACCTTGTCTGTCTTTGTGCATTATGATATATCCAGTGCTTAGAATAGTGCATGGTCAGTACATAGTAAACGCTCGATAAGTATTTGTTGAATGATTGAGTGAATGAATGAATGAACAAATGAGCCATCTTTCAGCTTTTTGTAACATATAATCTAAAACAGGACATTATCCACTTCCTGAATCAGAAAAAAAAAATTTTTTTTTTAATTTAAATAGTTAAAAGCCCGGATTTAAGGAAGGAAATGAATATGTATTCTCCTGAATTAATTTTTTTTTTTAAATCATGAAGTCATAGACTGTTCAAATTGGGTGGGAACCATCTTGGTCTTTAGAGTCAGGCAGACCTGGGTTCAAATGCCAGCTCTGTTGCTTGCTAGCACACGTGGTCACTTAACCTCTTGAGCCTCAGTTTCCCCACTATAAAATGGGGGTAATAATGGCTACCTTAGAGGGGGCATTAAATTAGACATTAGATATAAAGTGCTGGGGACACAGCTGGTGCTCAGTAAATGTTAATTCCTCCTACATCCACCCAGGGACTTTGTGGGCACGAGCCTGTCTCACTCTCCAGGTTGTGACCTCCCAAGGGCAGCCTTGTCTTCAGTTTTTCCTCTGTGGGACTGTGCAGGTCCTGAAGACCTGTATATGTTGAACAAATAATGGAACCTACTCCAAGACCCTCATTCCACAGAGAAGGAAACTACAGCCCAGGGAGGCAAAGTGACTCTCACACACAATGTGTGTGAATGGCAGAGTGTGGCTTAGAGCTTGGCTTAACTTAGAGCCCCGGGCTTTTTTATCACCCCCCCTCCCATTCTCTGCTGCCCTGGTTTTATTCATTGTTCACATGCAGCGTTCTGGGTCCTGTCCCTGGTTTTGTATGCATCCACATAGCTCTCCGAGGCTCAGGGGGATATTTAGGCTGCGAGAAAGCCTGTGCCAGAGCTAGTAAACAAAACTGAAATACTTTGCAAGCTTTATAAAAAGTGTTCCAACAGGCTTACAACTGGCTTACAATAGTAAACTCTGAAATAAATTCTCAAAGACTAGAAGTACAGGCAAAGAGTCACACTATTGTATTCACCAGCCCTCAACTGTGCTCCTATATCATTCTGTTCAGTTCATAATGTTTCCTGATGCCACCCCAGTGGCTGGCCTTATGCTGAGCCCTGGACTCTGGAAGACCAGTGACATCACATTAGGGGGTGGGAACAGATGTAGACATGGGCAATGACCACACGATGTAATCTGAGCAGAGACAGAGAAATACAGGAAGCTGGGGGAACCAGAGAAGGAGCACCTAGACCAACTTGGCTGCAAGGGGGGCGGGGGTGGGCTTCCTGGAGGAGGTTATATCTGAGTTTCACTTTTTTCTGTGTGAGGAATATTCTCTTGCCCTGGTAACATGACTTTCATCAAACCTGGAAAATGTGTAGGTGAGGGGAAATGAACTACCCCCAAAGCACTTTAGTTTTGCTTCTTGGAGGTTTAGGTAATTCTGATTTGCTGATCAGATCCTGATGTGGGCATTTTTGCCACAATGCCATATATATGATCCTGAAAACAAAACAAACCAAAAATTAAAACAAAATCCTTTTGCAAAATCACATGGTGTAAACACGAAAGGGTTTAACAAACAAATTTGGAGCAGATCATTTAAAACCTATGGGTCTTTGTAAGCAGAGCTCTAACAAAAACAGCACCGATCCCAATAAAAGAGCAGCGGGGCTAAATCACCAGCAGCATTTGCACCCAGACTCATGGTCACTTTGTCCTAGCAGCCTTAAACCTGAGGTTTTTTATTTTCTCCCAGATGTAGGATCTTTATGGCATTTGCCTCTAACAGAGGCTAGGTCCACCAAAGTGAAAAATCTAAGGTTTAGACTTCTTCAAAAACAACAACAAAAATTTTTTTCTTAAATACCAGAGGAAGTATCTGCACTCTCCACTTCCCCAGAGAGCCTAACATTGGAAGGGACTGTGGTTCATGAAGCCACTAAACCAGTGACGACTTGAACCAGAGAAAAGCACTTCTGCAGGATTTTCTGTGTTTTTTAAGGTCTTCATAAAATGCTACAGCTTCCTCTTTAGTGGTGAGAAGGTGTGCTCCTAATTGCTTCAAAACATGTACAGGCTGGAATATACTGCATAGGAATCAATATGACTTCCACATAATATGGACACTGTACCCCCTTTACCAATCATGTGTGTGCTATTCCTATGAAAGGAATATACATTTCAGCGGAACAGACTCTTTTGAATCTTCCCTGAGGAAGGAAATTTAAAGTGGTTTCTTCTTCAGGAAGTTTTCAGAGACCCTCTGGCCGCTCCATTCTTCGGGCTAATCATCAGAGCCCACTCATCCTTTACAACGCATGCGACCCTTTATAACGTACACTCTTGCATAGTCTTTTTTTTTTTTTTAATATTTATTTATTTGGTTGTGCCGGGTCTTACTTGCAGCAGGCGGGCTCCTTAGCTGTGGCTCCCCGGCTCCTTAGTTGCGGCATGTGAACTCTGAGCTGCGGCATGCATGTGGGATCTAGTTCCCTGACCAGGCATCGAACCCGGGCCCCCTGCATTGGGAGCGCGGAGTCTTAACCAATGTGCCACCAGGGAAGTCCCTCTTGCATAGTCTTTTCTTCAAACTTCACACCAGTTTTGTGGATTAAGACATGTAGGTGACAGATACCACCTTAGTGGGGAGGGTGATGAAATTATCCACTGCTGAGGGCCCCCAGGCTACAAGCCTTGTGCCAGACACCTGCCATATGCCACCTAATTTCAACCTCACGACAGCCCAGTGAGGCCAAGGAGGGTTTACTTCCAAGACAGTTTGATGTTGTCTTCACTTTTCAGGGGAAGAACCTGGAGCTTGGGGATATTAAGGTCATCTAGCTGAGGTGTGATAGGGCAGGATGGGAACCAGACCTTGTGTGAAGATAACCCCTGTGGTCTTTCCCCCGCGCCTCAGGGAGCCAAACTAGCAACTGGCAGCAAAATGGATGAGGTTATCTCTGCTGCAGAACAGCCCTTGAAAACCTGAATGCCTCCCAGGCTGAGAGCAGGAAGCTCACATCTCAGCAGGACTGTGAGAATAACGATTCCTATTTAGTGAACATTTATCATAAGCCAGGCACTGTGCCAAATGCCTTGCAATATTATCTCCCTAAACTTCTCCCAAGTCCTGTGAACTGAGGGTTTTTAAACCTGATTTGCAAGTGAGGAACTTGAAGCCAAGAGTTCTGTAACTTGCCCCAGAGGCTTGTTAAGCAAAGGGCTGGGATCTGAATCCACATCCCACTGACTCCATGTGCATCTAAGGGCTGCTGGAATCAATGAAGCCTGACAGGGCTGAGACAGCTTCCTGTTTGTCTGGGAGTGTCCTTGGAGGCACCAATGACCAAGGGCAAGACAACCTACCTGTGACAAACTAAGAGACTAAAACAACCGCTGTGAAGATACACGAAAGCTGAGACTTTGACAGAAAAAGAAGAAATGAAGATTTCACTGGAGAGTGGACAATATTGTCCATCTCTGCCCCGCCTGTGTCCAATCCCGACCCCAATGTGGGAAGGGTATAGGGGAACTTCTTCCTTTCTTAAACCAACTGAGGGGGCTTCCAGGGAACCATCCAGAGAATGTGTTTTGTGTGCCTTAACATTTAACGGGTGTAGAAGTAGTCCCTGACCCACACCTGAAAATGTCTATGGGTGAGAGGCTTGGCTAGAGCACCCACTCGTGGCCACGTCGTGAGATGGTGTGCTTTGGGAAGGGCCCAGATTCTGGCTGGGCAAGGATGCCTGGGTCTTTCCTAGGGCCAGGTGTATCTCCATGGAGAGGAGCAGGATTAAGAGGACCTTCTAGAAGGGCAGATGACCCCTAGAAGGGTTGAATGGGAGCTGAACTGTCAGTCAGAAAGGCAAAGCCATGTCAAGGTGCCATAGGTGGGAGATCCCCAGGGATGGGGAAGGGCTGTGAGGGACCCATAGACCCTCCCACAAGACAAATGCCAATGATCGGGCAGCTATCTTGAAGAAGGCCCCAACGCCAAGTTATGTCTGCACCTGTCAATTTTGACTTTGGCTGCTCGGATCTCACCTCCCGTCCACTTCCACCTAAGGGGGGTTTAGAGTGTGTGTGGGGGGTGGGGGGTGGGAGGGAACAGCAGCTAGAGAATGGGAGTGGAGGTGCCCAGCCCACCAAGGGCACCCACTTAGAGACCACTGGACTCAGCCACTCCCTTCTGAGGCCAAAGGGATAATCATTCAAGACACTTAATTTTCTTGTAGTGATGAAATATTCTACATGTGGAATAAATCACCTTTTTCTTTTTTAGTATCCCTTTAAGCATTGCCACTCCTTTGTCCTGCAATAGGAGTAGGAGGTGCCTGTTGCTTTTTTTAAAAAATTCATTATTTTTGTGCCTGTTGCTTTAAATTAACATCTGGCTACAGTGTGGCTGCTCAGTTCCATCCCTTACTTTTTGCGAGCAGAGGTGTTCCTGAAGGAAAAGGCCTGCTCTAGACAGGAATTCCACGTGCCATAGATGGGAGGCGGCCTGGACACGGTGGAACCCTGCACTGAACTTCAACTTTGTACCAGGAAATTTCTCCTGCTCTTGGGGAGATGGTTGAGGAGCACTGTGTGTATGAGAACATGAAGGAAAATGCCTGTCTCCTCAGGCAGGCTCACAGGTCACTGTATCTCTGTGAGGTTGCCAGGGAGACTGTGTCCAGCTAACCAAGCCCCAGAGAGACCCCAAAACGAACATCACTAACTTTGGGAGGAGTGGGAGGCATATTACTCTTACAAGAAAATAGATATTAGTTTTTCCTTTTCACATGTGTATTCATTTATTAACAGACATTTTACTATGAGCCAGGCACTGTGCTCCATTCTGTGTATAACTTGCAGATTTAATAAGAGCCTTTTGGGAAAACAAGAAATATCACTTCACTAAATGTACATGCAAATTTTCAGGCACATCCCGATTTCAAAAAACAATACAAGGAGAATAATGCATGTCTGGGAGGTGAGGCGCTAGAGCAGCTCTTGGATGGGATGGCTCTGTGCCATCCTGGCTCTCACCAGGCCTCTCTCAGAGCTGGAGCCTGCACCTGGTTACCCTACCTTGGCCTGGATCCAGCTCCGAAGCTGCCAGGAACCCTGGGAATCAAATGCTCAGGACCCTGCCAAGGCCCTACTACGCCATCTGGGCAAGCCCTGGATGACAGAACAGGGTGGGGTCCACATTTCCAGATGGCTCCTATGAACAGCTCAGCTTCTGAAAGCAGTCCGTCAGATCTCACCCACTGACGTGTCAGGCTGGGATAGCGGGTGCCTACAGGATTTGCTGGGACTAAGAGATTCAAGACGGATGACAGTGCAATATTCCTTAAAAACATTTCTTATTATTACATAAGCAACTTCTCCTTGTTGAAAGTTGAAAAATACAGAGAAAGCAAAAGAAAAATAGCTATTAAGATCATCACCCAGAGATAAGCACTTTTATCATTTTGGTGTGTAGTGTGGAAAACTCATCCACCTTCCCCCTGCCTGCCTGCTGCCCTCAACACACACACACACACACACACACACACAGACACACAGACACACATACCACATGCACATATATCACACTCGCAAACACACACTCTCACATACTTCCACAACACTCACATGCATGCACATCACACGCACAAACCTCACATACATACCCACCTCACATACATCAAGAAGAGAACTAAAGCATTTAATAAAATCCTTATTAGAATGGTCAATCTGAGTCCCTCCTTCATTTGAAGGAGAGAACCAAGGGGCAGAAGTTTCCAAGCCTCAACGGATCTAAAAACTACCCGGAAACATGTTAAAAGCACAGATATGTGTTCTCACCCCCCCAGGAACTTGATTCAGCAGGTCTGGGGTCAGGGTGGACTGAGTACATGGATCCAGGGAGTGACTGTGGTGGGGACTAGATTTCTGTGGGACTGGAATGGAGGCAGGTGAGAGGCTTGTGAGAAGGAGGCTTTTGGAGGAAGAGAGGTGTGAATCTCAGAGCAAGTGAGGGGAGGTTAGAAACTGGGGTGTGCCCTGTGGGAACCTCTCTTTTATGAAAAATCCTAAGGGTTTCCCTTCCATATGCTGGGAAATGTCAGGAGAGGGAGAGCCTTGACCTTCCCCTTGGACATTGTAGCACCTTTTAGGATTGTCCCAATCCTTCTGTGCAGAAAGGTTTATCCCCTGCCCAGTTGGATGTGTAATTAGGGGGACTGAAGGGGCAGAGAAGAGGGGGGAAAGGGGCCCTGTTCCTTCCCATCTCCTCCAGGGCTTCTGTGGAGAAAGGTGTTCACGTCCCATTGAGGGGACTACAGCCCAGGTCCCAAGGCAGAGACCTGTAGCCCAGTGGATAGTGGCCCAAACAGTCAGGAGTGCTCCTGGGTGGACAGTTTAAGAGAGGCAAGAAGACTGAAGCTCCTCTGACCCCTGCCTGTTAGAAAGAGTTTCACTTTTGAAAGGAGAAAAAACACCACGAGTACCAGGTCACCTGTAGCCCACTTGGTGTCTTTGTGCAAATTAGAAAAAGGCACACTTCCTCAAGACGCTTAACTTGCATCTGTCACAAACTGTCATGATATTATGAGAAAGCAAGCACTTGACTACCATCCACTGGAAAACTGTTATAACAAACATACAACTCTCAGTGGGGAAGAGCACGACCTTAGGAAGGGCACCCTGACATGCTGCATGACTGCGTGGGACATACTTGCTTACAGGTGTCTGTGAATTTTACAGATGAAGAAGCTGAGCTGAGAGAGGATGAATAAATAACTTGACCAGGGTCACGCTGCCGGTTAGAGGTAGATTCAAACCCAGCCAGTCTTACTCCAGAGCCCAGGCTGTGCACCATCAGGCCACTGTTTCTTTCTCTCTCTTTTTTTTTTTTTTGGCTGTGCCACATGGCTTGTGGGACCTTAGTTCTCCGATCAGGGATTGAACCCAGGTCCCCACAGCAGTGAAAGCGCCAAGTCCTAACCACTGGACCCCCAGGGAATTCCTAGGCCACTGTTTCTATTGGAAATGTTTGTTACTCCCTCATCTTCCTGAAAAGACCTTAACTATTATCCTTTAAAATGTCCAATTTTAAATTTCAAATATCACCTCTGCTTACGCTGCTTTCTTTGACCTCACCATGTTCAATTGGCCATTCCCTCCTCTGAACCCCACTCCTGGACTGTATCCAGTCCTCTATTGAAGCCTTATCTCAATGAGTGAATTTGGCAAGTTTACCATCTGTCTCTACTCTCAGACTGTGAACAAATTCTTCAAGGGCTGCTGGGGAGACTGAGGAGCATCAGCTCTGAGCCCCCAGAGCCTGGCACTGAGCCAGGCACAGAGGAGCAGCTCGGTAATGATGGAGGAAAAGAACTGAAATGTGAGGGGATTGGACACAAGGCCCTCCAAGGACCACCCCAGCTCTGACCTTCATGAGTGCTTGACTCAGTGTTTGATTGTATTTTAAAATTTTTATTTATATATTTATTGGCTGTGTTGGGTCTTCGTTGCTGCAGGCTTTCTCTAGTTGGCAGCGAGAGGGGGCTGCTCTTCGTTGCGGTGCAAGGGCTTCTCATTGCGGTGGCTTCTCTTGTTGCGGAGCATAGGCTCTAGGCACATGGGCTCAGTAGTTGTGGCATGTGGGCTCAGTAGTTGTGGCTCACAGGCTCTAGAGCGCAGGCTCAGTAGTTGTGGCGCACGGGCTTAGTTGCTCCATGGCATGTGGGATCTTCCCGGACCAGGGCTCGAACCCGTGTCCCCTGCATTGGCAGGCGGATTCTTAACCACTGCGCCACCAGGGAAGTCCCCAGTGTTTGATTCTAAACCTCTGCCAATGCTGGGGTGCAGAAATCACAGCCGTGTACAACAGAGGGAGGCAGGATAAAGAGTAAATGCCAGGAAATGGCAACCGCATCTGCTCAGAAGATGTCAGAGTGATTAGATGGAAATTGGTCTAGAAATTGTGGAACTTCTTGGAAGGCTCACAGGACCCCATGAAATACCACTGAATGCCTGAGGGCTCCTCAGGCAGAGTGGCGGGAGAGAAACTGTCAAGGTCATGGCCAACTTTGAGATCCCCCAGATGTTACTCCATGAATAGGTTTTCAGGAAAGGAAGAAAAAAACAATGGGCTGTCATTCTAATCAGAGTACATGAATAATGCTCTCACGAGAAAAAGGTCAGGGGCTTTCTGTCAATTTCAGTCAAGTGTCCAAGGACATCCTGTGTGTTCAGAACTTTTGGGGGGGAATAGTGAGAGATTAGTGAGCTCAGGGGGGTGACAAGACACAGCTAGTGAGACCCCTGGTTCCATCCCCTTCTCTGCACTTAGTGGAATGTAACTGAATCCCCCACGGACTGGGTCCCGCCATGAGAGAAGAGGCGACCTTCTTGCTCCAGAACTCAGGGGAATCTCGAGGGGTCAGTGGTGTCTCTCACCCTTTAGATTTTACTAGGACTGAGCTCTACTAATCTGGGGCAGCTAATATACAGTGACTCGTATCTGATGATTTGATTTCTTTATAATTCTGTCTAATTCACTCATCGTTTGAAAAAAAGAATTTCCAATGTATCCAAAAAGATTCACAAAGTTGATCTCGCCCCTTCATTAATTCATTCAGTATGTTTTTCTTGCACATCTGTCATGTGCTCCTGGGCCAGCTTGACAGCATCTTACCTTTGTCCTTCTCCTCTCCCACTTGGAAGGAGTCCCCAGCACCCTCCTAAGCCAGAGATCCTGATGCAATTCATTAGTGGCCTCTGTCCCACCCGGACCAGAGTCTAAGAATCAAGAGGGATTGTGTCACTCAGGACCCAGAGAAGCAGCTGCTCAGCCGCTGCCCAGGCACAAGGGGCTGCTTCCTCACTGGTCAGAACACCCAGGGTGGGGGGCACACACATGGGGGCAGAAGTACCTTCAGACCCTTTGGCATTGCTCTAAGGGACTGTCAGTCCAGAATCCATATCTTCATAGCAGAGGACATAGCAGAGCAGTAATATTTGTTTTTGTTCCCAACGAAGGAATGAGGAAAATACATAAAGATAGTAAAACATCCCCTGTGATTCATCATCAAGAGATAAGCACTTTTAACATTTTTATGTTTACTATTTCAGTTTTTTTAAAAAAATGTGTATATAGACACATCCATCTATTTTTACAAAAAATAGGATTATTCTGCAATACTTTTTATGACTCCCTTCCAAAGCATAAATTATTGCGACTATTTCCCCATGTCTCATATTTCATAACATTGCCTAGTATGGATGTAACAGTTTATTTAACTTACTCTCTATTGACATCTAAGTTACTTACAATGTTTTTCCTACTGTGCGCAGGGTGAATTTTTAAAAGACATGGTAGGTATTTCTTGTTAACTCACTGTGTAGCCCTCTCCCCTGGTCTTTCCCTCTGTGTTTCCACCACCAGCTTGTCAGCCAAGACAGAACTCTGGAGTCAGTCCTGCCCGCTCCCTGCCTCGCACCTCCCCATCCAGTCAGTCACCAGTCACCCAGTGGTCTCTTCTTCTCCAGGTCCTCAGCCCTAGCTCAGACCTTGTCCGTTCTCTCTGGACCATCACAGAGGCCTGGCCTCCCAGAGACCCCCCTCAATTCCTCCTCCTCCCCACTCTGAATCATCTTGGACCAGGATGATATTCAGTTTGCTCATCTACTGTCCTTGGGGGCAGGGAACGAAGCCAAAACTCCTAGTCTTGGCAGAGCGGGGAGAATCATGTTTAATGGGGATGGCTGTACCCATGTTTTGAGGAGGCCAACTTCTGGGTATAGGGGAGAAATTGGTGATGGAGTGTCAGAATGAGAATGTTCTTCTGAATCTCTGGGGTGCCTGAGGCCTCGGGGGGTCAGTCAGGGCACTGGCTGGGCTGGCTCTGCTACCAGGAGCTCAGCCTTTGGCCACTGGCCGGCGCCCTTCCCAGGCCTTTCCCCTGCGCATATGCTCTTTCACAAGTCCTCACTCTGGCAGGGGCTCAGGCCCTCCCAGGAGAAGCTCAGAATGGGAAGCTAAAACCCCATTCTGGGAAGATGAAGGCCCTCAGGGCAGCAGAGGCTGTGTCTGTTTAAGGCTGCCTGCAGTGGCATGCAAATTCCACTTGGCAGTTTGGTAATCCTGTAACTTGGGCTCCAGACCCTTTTTAGTCCTGAGACGTTACACTTCCTCTTGGGTGCAGAGGGAAAATGACCTTATGTTTTCCTTCTAATCAGGGTCAACTCGGAATCTCAGACTTTAGAAAGACATGAAAGGCCTTTTATTCCAGCCTCTCTGTTCTCTATTTAATGTTATCTCCCCAGAGTATTCCAAACAAAGCCAGCTCCTTCCCATGCCCTTCCTTCCCAGGAAGGCTTTTCAGCCTTTTCAGATTTTCAGATCTTTAGAAAGCTCTTCTTGGACCGTGAGGGGGAGGCCCTTTCTCACATCCTTGCCTTTGCTTTGTAAATTGGCTCTGCCCTTCCCCATCTTGTCCACCAGGGCAAACTCTCATTCCTTCTTCAAATCCTGGCCTAAGGTCACTTCCTCCTTCTTTGTATCTCACAGACTGAGTTGATCTCCCACAGGGTCCTGAGCTTCTCTTTTTTCATTTGCAACTGTTAGTTTACTCATCCACATTCTGACCCTCTCCTCTACCCGCTCCTGTCACCATGGACACTTCTGAGGGTGGTACCCAGGCTGATTCATTTCTCTATCACTAGTGCCTGACCAAGGACTTGGCCAAGAGAGGACGCCTGAATGAATGGATGAGAAGGGAAGAAAGGAGGGTCTCAGACCACTTTAAACACTTTTGTTTAAGTGACCTGGACCACCTTTGTTATCCCAGGTCCCTGATTTTCTTAAGCCCTCCCTTATCCCCGATCCTACTGGATCCTCACAGCAGCCCTGAAGTGGTTTAGGGTGGGGACTTGCACCCTGGTTGGCAAATGAGGAAGCTGAGGTCTCAAGAGGAGAAGTGACTTGCTCAAGGTCACTTCAGAACCCCTTGTGGGAGACCAGTAACTGTTTCCTTCCTCCCTCACCTTCTCTTCCTCGGCTCCTCCCACCTGACTCATTTCCCTCAGGGCTGCAAGAGCAGAGCTGGGATTCCCGGTGAGATGTGAGGGATTTTAGAGGCCTGGAAGCAGTTCTGGGCAGTGAAGTCTGTGGGTGGAGTGCATGCAGACTCCCCTGTGTGTTTGTGGGGGAAGGGCGATACTGGCTCCCAGAGGACCCCAGAACAAGTTTGGCACAGAGATATCTCCTATGTCTCCTTTCTACTCCTTAGTCCTGAAAGGGGGATCCCAGATGGTCCCCCAGTGTCCAGATAGCTCCACCCATGTCAGTAGAGTCAACAGAGTGCTGTGCCAAGGCAGACACTCATTAATCATATATTGAAATTGCTGTGTGACCTTAGGTAAGTCACTCAACTTCTCTGGGCATCAGGGTCTGGATCTAGAAAATTTAGACGCTTGGAGTCCTATCCTTAGGAACTAGGGACAGGGACAGATTGTTGTCTCCCAAATTCTACAGGACTGCCACAAGGAAAGGGGGTCATAGTTGTTTGTGTAGCCCAAGGGGCAGGATTAAGATGGACGAATTAAGGTGGAGGAATGCAGTGTAGATTTGGGGTCAGTGGAAACGCTGGGCCATTTACTGAGCACTAGAGCAGCTCTAGAATGGAAGAAGCTCCCCGTGACTGGAGGTATGCAAGTAAGGACCAGGTGGCCATTTGGGAGCATAACGTAGAGGATGGTAGCATTGGACTGAATGACATGTGAGGTCTCAGAGAGCTATGATTTCAGTTACCTTGGAAGTCCCCTTGGTGCCCAGCATGGTCTTTTGCCCATGTTAGCAGGGTAGTGATGGTGAAAGCTCAGGGTCAGAGCTGGCAGACCTGAGCGCTAGTCTTCACTCAGATTTGTAAATGTGGAGAGACTTTGGATAAGTGACTCCTCCTCCCTGGGCTACAATTGCCTGATCTTAAAAATTGTAATAATGATCTCTGTCTTCCTGATCTTTCTAAATAATACTTGCAAGCTAGGAAATTCCATACAAATATCAAAGATTAGCATATAAAACAACTTTTTGTGTGTGTTTCCGAAAGTAATACATATTTATCATAGCAAATATGAATAAGACCAAAGAAGAAAATTTAGAATCAGCCATTATTCTACCACCCAGAGATGGCCAGTGTTAACATTTGGGCATATCTTCCTTTAGTCACTTTCCTATGCATGTATACATTCATATAATTTTTAAACCAAATATTGTATCAAATAATATATATTATTTTGTACTCTGCTTTTATTTCTACTTAAGATATCTATATTTAAGTGAACATTTTCTCACATCCTTAAATATTCTTCTGTGGGTTTAACCTTTAAGAAAATGTTTTATTGAAGTATTGATATAATATAGGTACAGAAAAGCTCATGGATTGTAAATGTACGGCTCATTGAATTTTCACAAACCAAACTCATCTGTGTAACCAGCACCCAGATCAACAGAACAGAATTACCCGTCCCCCAGAGGGTTCCCTCAGGCTCCCTCCCAGCCATCACCTCCCACCCCTGGGGTTGCAGCTTCATACAAAATTTTTATTTTGAAATAATTATAGATTCACAGGAAGTTGCAAAAGATATGTACAGGGAGATCCAGTGTATCTTTCACCCAGTTTCCTCCAATGGCCACATTTTTGTGTAACTATAGCACAATATCAAAACCAAGAGATGGTCATTGGTATCATCTACTGAGTACTCAGATTACACCAGTTTTACACGTACTCATTTCTGTGTGTGTGTGTGTGTGTAGTTCTATGCAACATTATCACTGGTACAGATTCATGTGACCACCATTACAATAAAAATACCTAATTGTTCCATTTCCACAAGGCTCCTTCCTGCTCCTCCTTTATAACCACATCCACTCCCCCACTCCTAACCTCTGGCAACTGCTCATCTGTACTCCATAATTTTGTTCCTCCAAGAATATTATATAAATAGAAGCATACAGCATATAACCTTTGGGATTGGCTTTATTTTTTTAATTAATTAATTACTTAATTTATTTGGCTGCCTTGGGTCTTAGGTGCAGTGACTGGGCTCTTCGTTGTGGCATGCGGGCTCAGTTGCTCTGTGGCATGTGGGATCTTAGTTCCCCGACCAGGGATAGAACCCGCATCCCCTGCATTGGAGGGTGGATTCTTAACCACTGGACCACCAGGGAAGTCCCGGGACTGCCTTTTATAACACAGCATAATTCCCTTGAAATCCACCCAAGCTGTTGCATATATCAATAATTCATTCCTTTTTATTGCTATGTAGTATTCCATGGTGTGGGTATACCATTGTTTGTTTAACCAGTCACCTACTGATAAACATTTATTTCCATTTCTTGACTATTGTGAATCACCTTTATGAATATTTGTGTACAGGTTTTCTGTGAAACACAAGTTTTCATTTCCCTGGGATAAATGCTGAAGGGTGTGATTGCTGGGGCATATGGTAAGTACATTGTTTAGTTTTATAACAAACTGTCTAACTATTTTCCAGAATGGCTGTTCCCTTTTGCATTCCCACCAGCAATGCACCAGTGATCCAGTTTCTCTACATACTTGTCAGTACTTGGTATCATCACTATTTTTCATTTTAGCTGTTCTGAGACGTGTGTGGTGGCATCTCGTGGTTTTAATCTGCATTTTACTGATGGCCAATGAAGTTGAACATCTTTTCACATTTATTTGCCATCTGTATATCTTCTTCAGTGCACTGTCTGCTTTTGTTTCTTTTTTGCCCATTTTCTACTTGGGGTGTCTGTTCTTGTTCTGTTGAGATTTGAAAGTTCTTTATATATTCTTGATACAAGTCTTTTGTCAGATATGTGGTGTCCAACTATTTTCTCCCAATCTACATCTTGTCTTTTCATCCTCTTTAGGGGGTCTTTCATGGAGCAAAAATTAAAATTCTGATGAGGTCTAAATTATCAATTTTTTATTTTATGGATTGTGCTTTTGATATCAAGTCAAAAATCTTTTTGGCTAGCCCTTGGTCTTAAAGATTTTCTCTTGTTTTTTTCCCTGAAGCTTATATAAGTTTATGTTTTACATTTAGGTCTGTGATCCAATTAGGATACAATTAGATCCTAATTTGAGTTAATTTGTATAAAGTGTGAAATTTGGATTAATGGTTGGTTTTTTTGGTTTGTTTTTGGTTTTGCCTATGCACAGCTTAATTTTTAATGAGTGGCCAATATTCTATCCTTAGACATATCATAAGTTACTTAAACAGCCACCCTATTGATGAATCTTTAGGTTGTTTTCAATATTTTTGCTGTTATCAGTAGAGGATGAATATCCTTGTAGCTAAATTTTATACTTTTCCATGATTGTTTTCTAAGAAGAGTGTTTTAGAAGTGGAATTACTGTGGCAATTTTTAGGGCACTGGGTAAGTACTGCCAAATTGCTCTTCAGGCAATTCTCAAGGCACACCTGCGAACCCACACAGGTGAGAAACCTTACCACTGTGACCGGGACGGCTGAGGGTGGAAATCTGCCCGCTCAGATGAACTGACCAGGCACTACGGCAATCACACCGGGTACCACCCCTTCCAGTGCCAGAAGTGCGACGGGGCATTTTTGAGGTCCGACCACCTCGCCTTACACATGAAGAGGCACTTTTAAATCCCAAAACAGTGGATATGACCCACACTGCCAGACGAGAATTCAGTATTTTTTACCTTTCACACTGTCTTCCCGGTGAGGGGAGGAACCCAGCTGGAAAGCACTACAATCATGGTCAAGTTTCCAACAAGTCAACTTGTGAATGGATAATCAGGAGACATGAGGAAACCAAATGACAAAGAACAGTTGGGGTCTGTGACTGGATCTTCTATCATTCCAATTCTAAATCCAACTTGAATATATATTCCTGACAAAGCGCCAAGGGGGTGGCTGGAAGTTTTGGATATCAGGATATAAATTAGACCCGTGAGTTGGGGAGAGGGAAGACCAAAATCCCTTGAATTGTTTCAATGCAATATAAGTATAAAGATCACTTTGTATTCTCTTTGCCTTCTAAAAGCCATTATTACGATCTTAGAAGAAGAGGAAGAAATTCAGGTACAAAAAATGTGTTTTAATAGCCTAAACGATGGTGCTTGGTGAGTCCTGGTTCTAAAGGTACCAAATGAGGCCAAAGTTCTCAAACTGCTGCATACTTTGACAAGGAAAATCTATTTTTGTCTTCCGATCTACATTTATGACCTAACTCAGGTAAATACACCTGGTTTACTTTAACCTTTTTATGCAGACAGTGTGTTATGCACTGTGGTTTCAGATGTGCCATAATTTGTACAATGGTTTATTCCCAAGTATGCCTTAAGCAGAACAATTGTTTTTTCTATATAGTTCCTTGCCTTAATAAATATGTAATGTAAACTTAAGCAAACTTCTATTTTGTATATTTGTAAACTACAAAGTAAAAAAATGAACATTTTGTGGAGTTTGTATTTTGCATACTCAAGGTGAGAATTAAGTTTTAAATAAACCTATAATATTTTAGCTGGAAAAAAAAAAAACTGCTTCATCATCAAGGAGATTCATAGAAAGGCCATGGAAGCAGTTACAACAGTTCCACACCAAGATGATGGCTATGTGAGGATTCCAGCCCATACTGACCTAAAACAAGGAGCTTCCCTGTCCCTGGGGCCCCTAGATCAGGCATCCAGAGATTTTTACTCCCTGACAGGCAGGGTCGATGCCCCTACTCAGCCTTGAAGCAGTTACAGAAGACAGACCATCGCCCTTCTATTTCCCGTAAGAATATGGGAGTAAAATCTCTGAAGGGGGAATGAAACAGGAGGGAAGGGGGCAGGTCACAATCTCTGAAAGAATGACATAGCCCTAGGACATGACATAAACTGATTAGAACCAAATGGGTCCAAGATGGCGGACAAGTCAACTTCCACTAGACCTTGAGCCTCAGTATATGCTCACTGAAACACATCAGCAAGCTAAATGACACACCCACAGGCACCATGACAGTTCCAAGGCCAGGATCATAAGGATCAAAAAGTGGGTGGTAGCCCAATGTCTGGAAATCCCCGCCCCTTCACAAAATAGCTGGAATACCCCTCCCACTCATTAGCCACCCCTATAAATTACCCACCCCTATAAAAACTGACAACCCCATACCCTGGTGCCTTTCTCACCTTCTGAGATGGCCCACACTCTGTGGAGTGTGTTTCTCTCTAAATAAATCCACTTCTTACCTATCACTTTGTCTCTCACTGAATTCTTTTTTTTTTTTAAATTTATTTATTTACTTATGCTTGCATTGGGTCTTCGTTGCTGCGGGCGGGCTTTTCTCTAGGCTCCACGGCATGTGGGATCTTCCCGGACCAGGGCTCGAACCCATGACCCCTGCATCGTCAGGTGGATTCCTAACCACTGCGCCACCAGGGAAGCCCCTCTCACTGAATTCTTTCTGCGATGAGACATCAAGAACCTGAGCTTCATTAAGTCCTAAAACCAGGTGTATGATCTCAGTTGGAAGACTGCGGGTTCTGGCCGGGTTCGAGTCCTGGCTGCGTGGGTTCGAGCCCCAATCTGAGGTGCACGGTTTCAGGACCGCTGGCCTGCAGGACCCAGAGTCCCTTCTAAAGTCCCCACCAAGCCGATCTTGGCTTCTGTAAGGAAAGAGCCAAGGAGGCTGGCACTCTGGGATTCTCTGTTTCTGATTCTGTAAGGTTAGTATTCTACTTTTACATTCTATGCACTTAGCTTATTTCTGGGCTCCAGAATCAGACAGACTTACTTTTAAAATCTATATACTCTGTCATTTACCTGCTGTGTGACCTTGGGCAAATTATTTAACCTCTTTGAGCCTCAGTGTTCTCAACTGTCAAACATCTTTTTGTATAGTGAGAATGAAATAAGTCAATATATAAGCATTAACCATTTGTTGAATTGGAAAAAAACCCCACCTGAATACGTTAGTTTTAAAATTATGTAAAACACAAAGATTGGAAGTTATTTCATCAGAGGGGACTACGTGAAGGCAATGGACTCCTTGGTGAACGCCGAAAACCACTGCTGGTTCTGGCTCCTGCTTCTCTGAGTTTGCTCTGGGCTCTGTCCTTACGCGACGTCCCCACCCCCACCCCCAGGCCGGGGCTAGAGCGTCAACTCCAGGAATCGAGGGGGAAGAACGGCGCAGAGAAAGGAAAGGGGAGTGTCCCAGGCAGCGCCCTCTGGTGGCCGGCCTGAGACCTGCACTCAGCCCGGAGCTTGGCCTGCAGCTCCGTTCTTGCGGCGCGGGGCGGCGCCCCTGGTTCGCCCATCCTTCAGATGGGAACTCACGTTCCAGCCCCGCCTATGTAGCCACTTGCCACCTTGTATAGCAGTCGAAGACTGAGGAGCCGCGGGGGCCAGGGCTGGGTTTGCTCCACCTCTGGGTGCACTGTGGCCAGGACTGTGGTGTTTTTCTAACAAACGCTGGCTTAAAATTGTGTGGGAGCGGACCCTGAGCTCTGAGGCCTGGGGCTCACCCCATGGGCTGCCCTAATCTTTTGAGTCACTCTCTCAGCATCCTGTTGCCTTTGTCCCAGAGTTTTATTATTCCTGTCATCTCTCACCCCCATCTCCTAGAGAATGCGCTTCCCACCAGATGATTTAGCTCCCTGCCAGGACTAAGCAAGCTGTATGGGCAGGTCTATCAAGTAATTATATTCATTCTCCTTTTTTTTTTTTTTTTTGAACCAGAATCACTCTGCGGAGGAGTGGGAAGAGGACAGAGTCTGGAATAGGGCTTTTGAGTGCAAGTCCCAGGTTCTGCAACCCACTCTCCAGGCATCATTTTCCCCATCTGTGAAATGGGTTATTGATCGGCCCTGCCCTGCTTTCCTCACGAGAAGGTTGTGATGAGTACATGAGGTATGGGTGTGAGATGTAAGATCTGTGTAAACTTTAAAGTGTTGCCCAGACCTGATGATGCAGTAGAATCATCTGGATTTGTTTGTTTTCAAAATCTGAAAACTACCATCACATGCGTGCAACACACACACACACAATAGTGGAAGTTAGAAACTTATGTAATACTGAAGTAAAATTCTGGTACATTTGATAAAAACAAGATTTCTGGGCCTTTCTGGTACTTGGTGAAGGTTTGTGCTTCATGCCACACAACAAGCAATGTGGAGCTGGCCGCGAGCTAGGCTTCTGCAGTCTCTTTCATAGGGGTTCCCAGACCCTCAGTTAGAAGGAGCCTCCCGATCTCCGAATCATCTTTCAGCTGGGGAAGCATGCTCCGAGAGGTGGGACTTGCCCTTCTATAGCCAGTGGGGCTGCTGTTGGGGTGGGTGAGGTGGGGCACAGACTTAGACACAGGGTGCAAGTCAGAGCAGAGGTGGGACCCTGCCAAGGAGCTGGAGAGGAAGAGTTGGACCCTCACAGGGGACTCTGGCCCCTTCAGGCCTGTTAGTGCACACACCTGCCTCCTGAGGGGTAGGGGAGGAGGCAGGGGAGGGAGGGTCCTGTTGCGCAACTGGAAGTCTCAAGAGCTGGTTTCTTGCTGAGCTTGCTGTGCAGCCTTAGGAAAGTCCCTTAACCTCTCTGGGTCTCCATTTAACCGTCAATAAAATGGATGTATTTTATTTTTTGGATGTGTATTGATAACCAACTATGTGCCAGGCAACAGCCTGGGTGCTAGGGACCCTTTGAAGAGCAAATGTAGGCACAGTTCTTGCCCTCAGTGTAAAGTGGAAGCTGGAAAAATAAACAGAAAATAAACGTGATGAGTGTCACTCTGGAGGGAAGACGAGGTATTGGGTGAGCACAGAGGAGGTGCATCTAACCTTGCCTGGAGTAGGATGGGGAAGGTGGTCAGAGGAGGCTTCCCAGAGGAGGTGGCAGGAACACTGAGGCAGGAAGGATAAGTGGGAGGTAATCAGGCTGGTGGGTGTGAGGACAGGCGAGCATTCACTGACTCCTCGCCTACTCCTTCGAGCGTCACCTTCCTTTAGAACATATTAGCAAAGGGAAGTTCCGTGTAGTCATGCCCAAGGGGTCTGCTCCAAACCTAAGACACACTCCCTCCCAACACCCATCCTGTTCCCCACCCCCATGTGTCTGCACAGATGTCGGATGGGGCCAGCCAGGGAAATTACAGTGTTTGTGTCTGTGTGTGGGGAGATTATTTTTAAAGCTTGAGCTAAGTATGACTTTGTCCACAGTCTGCGGGAAGTACTAAAAAGCTACACCTTCCCCAGGGTCCCCTGTGTTCCAGACTGGCTTCCCTCTTCCCTGCTCTCCTCTGACTGCTCTCACCTGCCCCCACCCAGTGCCTGGCCTCCCACCAGCCTCAGTTCGCTGCTTGTAAGTCCCTGGGTCTGGAGGAAAGGCCCTGAGGGAAGGAGAAGGCCCCCAGCAGGACAGTGGGTCTAAGTCTTTACTCTCCAGGTTCCCAGCTGGGGCTGTGGAGAGACGAGGGGAGTCTCGGCGTGAGAGGTGTGTCTGTCTGGGGACCTGCAAGTCATTTGTCTGTGCTGAGAGGAGAGTGAGAGGCTGAGGGGAGACAGGCCAAGCCTGCTGGGTGGCCGTGAGACAAAAATATAACAAGAGATGAGCTCATGTGCAGGGTGGCACCTCATAAACTTTAAAATACCGGGCACATGTGTTTCCTTTCAACTGTGCTTCTCTGCCTGGTCCCTTCAGACTGACCATCCTCAAGGAGGCTCTGGCTGTCTGGCTTTGTCATTTGGCATCTTTGCATCTTCAGCTGCTCATGTCCCATGACTAGGTTAGCAGTTCTTTCACCAGGAAAGCCAGAGGGGGTGGAGGAGGGGCGACAGGGCTGGGGAAACCCAGCCTGTGACTTGATTGTTTTGGTTATCTACTGCTGTGTAAGAAACCCCTCCAATGTATAATGGCTCAGCACAGCAATCATTTTATTTGCTCACTATTCTGCAGTCAGGACTGGGATCAGCTGGTTGGTTCTTCTGCTGCTTTTGTTGCAGTCACTTATGTGTGTAAAGGGTTGGATGGGGTTTGCTATCTGCTGGGATACTGGATGGCTTAGCTTTTCTCTCTGTATATGGCCTTAGGGCTTCTCCACATGGTCTCACCAGACTCTGAACATGGCAGCTCTGGATTCCCAAGATTGCAAAAGGGAAAGCTGCCAGAATTTAAGACTTAGGTCTGGAACTGACCCAGAGCCACTTCTATTGCATTCAATTGATTAAAGCAAATCACAGGCCCAGCCCAGATTCAAGAGGATGGTTCTACACAGGGTGATAATACTAGATGTGGTTCATTGGGGGTCACCAATATAACAGGATATCACATTGGTTGGTAGAGAAGGCAGCATATGTAAAACACCTTATCCTTCAACTACCTTCTTTATGTCTCACAATCTTGCCTCTAGAATCATAACGTTAAGCAACTGTCCTATCAACATATCACCTTAAAATCACTTTTTTTAAGTCTTTTTTACATTTTTATTTATTTATTTATTTATTTATTTATTTATTTATTTATGGCTGTGTTGGGTCTTCGTTGCTGCATGCGGGCTTTCTCTAGTTGCAGCGAGCGGAGGCTACTCTTCGTTGCGGTGCACGAGCTTCTCATTGCAGTGGCTTCTCTTGTCATGGAGCATGGGCTCTAGGCACACGGGCTTCAGTAGTTGTGGCACGCAGGCTCAGTAGTTGTGGCGCATGGGCTTAGTTGCTCCGTGGCATGTGGGATCTTCCTGGACCAGGGATCAAACCTGTGTCCCCTGCATTGGCAGGCGGATTCTTAACCACTGCGCCACCAGAGAAGTCCCAAAATCAGCTTTTAGAATACATCACATTTGGGCCCCTGCCTATCTAGCAAGGACATCAGACAACAATCACAGCTAAAGCCAAAGAGTAATGGTAGAATTTCAGACAGAGAGTGAGGCTGTCTGGGAGAGTGAGAAGAGTAGCAAGTTTTCCCTGCATCTCAAATTACAGCAGGTCAGCCATTCCATCTTTGACTGCCAGGCCTGGGGAAGATGGTCATGGGATGTTTCCTCAGCACTGAGTGTTGGGAGGAAGCTGTGTGGTGAGGCCATTTCGAAATGTTCTGGTGCAGAGGGTAGAAGCTCATTTCAGTCAAATTCCTAAGCATAACAGCTTTTATGAGATCACCTGCTGAGAGCCGATGGCCACCAAAGAAACCCTGTCTGAGAATGTTTTGAGTCACAGCATGCTTATAAGCTTGACAAAAGAAAGAATTTTCAAAAAAAAAAAAAAAAAAGTAAGGTTGACCCTTGAACAACACGTGTTTGAACTGCATGGGTCCACTTATATGCAGATTTCTTTCACTAAATGCGTACTACATGATCCATAGTTGGTTGAAACCACAGATGCGGAACCATGGATACGGAAGGCTGGCTGTAAAGTTATGCTAGGATCTTTGACTGCTTGGTGGGTTGGCTTCCCTAACTCCTGAGTTGTTCAAGAGTCAATTGTATTTCATATTATTTATTATATGGCACTTATTATATGCCAGGCACAATTCTAAATGTTCTATGTACATTGACTTTCCCACAACAACCCTTTGAGGTGGCTACTATATCCATTATACAGATGTGGAAACTGAGGCTCAGAGAGAAGCTGAGGGACTTCCTTGGTGGTCCACTGGTAAAGAATCCACCTTCCAAGGCAGGGAATGCGGGTTTGATCCCTGGTGGGGGAACTAAGATCCCACATGCCGTGGGGAAACTAAGCCCGTGTGCCACAACTACTGAGCCTGCACGCCACAACTAGAGAGAAGCCCATGCACCGCAATGAAGAGCCTGCACGCCACAACGAAGATCCCACATGCTGTGACGAAGACCCCATGCAGCCAAAAAAAGAGAGAGAGAGAGGCTGAGTGGCTTAGCTGGAAGTAGCAGAGCTGCCCTTGAGCCAGGCAGCCTCCCTTTGGAGACTGTGCCTTACCCACTGGCTCTTCTGCCCTAAGGAGCCCTTGCATCACTGTCTTAACGTTATTAGAGAACCTAGTTTTTTTCAGCCCAGTGTAGGGCTTTTTGTCCTTTGCCAGAGCAGGAGGGCCGACGTCTCGAATTATCACTCAACTTTGGAAAAGTTGCTTCCTCTAAGAATCAACTAATTAGAACATTTTTCTTGTCTTGACACCTCTGTTCTCAAAGCAGTTTCTCTTTTTCTGTCTTTCTGTATCATTCTTGTATTTATTAATTATATATACATGTTACATGTACATATGTGTATATGTCAAGAAACATAAATGTATGCTTGTGTTCCTAATTTGGAATATTTTGACTAATGGGTATGCCAAATAAAATAATAAATAGCTTTTGGAATTAAACAGTAAACACAGGAAGACTTTCCCACCCAGCTCAACAAACACAATAATCCCCATAAATACAACCACGGGGAGTTAAATAAATAAAAGAGAAGAATAAACACAGGGCATGTAACTTAACTAGACGGCTATTTGCTGTTGCCAGATGTTAAGTCTGGACCAACATTAGGTAGTGACACGAAGAGCAATGATCATTGCAATGAACTACCTGCAAGCACTGGCATTGGTGTGTGTTGGGCAGTAGTGGACGTTGCCACCACTGGACATTTTCCCTTTGTGGATATCAGCCATTGGTGAGGGCTGTCATTGATGGACATTAGGTACTGATAAATATTAGGTATCAGTGGACATTTGCTCCTTGGTCAAATTAGCCCACACAGAACACTGAGCATCAGTGGGCAAGCCCTGTCAGCCTACGATGACCTCTAGTGTCTTGGTGGACATTAGGTACGAGTAGAGGTAGGCCTCTGCCCCCCACATGCCTGGCAGTCTTGTCCAGAGAAACATCCTATGAGCTGGTTTGGAGGCAGTTGGTAGGTGTTAGTATCTCCATTGCCATCTGCCCTCTCTCTCCAAGAGGGCAACCCTTTGGCCCCTTGGCCATGACAATTTGGGGAAATCAGGGGGTGGTATGATAACACCCATGGAGGGAAATTACTGGATTTGAAAGAGTCTAATCGGCTCCCTGAGCTACAGAGGGTTTGGGTCTCATACAAATCCATACAGATGCTCTTTTGCCATATTGACCAACACAGGGCGTTTGCCTCTTTCTTCTCTGTAATGATACGATTAAAGCACAGCAGGGCTGGCTTCATGGGCAGTGGCCAAAGTCACACAACCGGCTCGTGATGGACCAGGATTTTAATTCTTTTCTGGGAACTCCAAAACGGAATCTTTGCACTAACCTCTGTAATTCTGTAAGATTCCAATGACCTCATTCTCGGTCCCGGGATTCCAGGAAGGCGGAGGGTGGCCGAATGAAGGCGGTCGGCGAGAGGAAAGAGGGGCTGGCTCCGCAAACTGCGCAGATCCACTTTGGCCTCCAGAGGCCCTGGGCTCCCCGACCTCTCGGAGCTGGGGTGTCTGGCCATGCGTGAGCACGAGGTGGCGCTGCGGGCTGAGAGCCTCCGGAGGGGCCGCGGGCCGGCTGCCCCGCGGGGCTTCTGCTTTCCCTACAGCACGCAAGGGCTGTGGGTGTGCGCGAGGTGATGCCCCCACCAGGAAGGAGAAGCCCGCACGGTGTGGCGGCGTCTGCCCACCCTCCCGCTGGAGCTTCACCCCCGCCCCGTTTTGCAGATGTGGAAGCTGCAGCTCAGGACGGAGGTGAACAGCAGGAGTCCCGCCCTCCCTTCCGCTGCTTTCAGCACCACTTAAGTTTAAGACCCCTATATTCCATGGCCCTCCCCAAGGACGCCTTCTTCAAGTGGGGCTTTAAAGCCCCACTGGGTGAAAGTCCCAGGGATCTCTCCCTCACCCCTGTGTTTGAGGCCTCTCTTGTCCCAAGGCATGTGGGAGGATGGAGTACCAATCTGAGGACTGTGAAAGCTGGGGTCTCACTCTGACCCTCCCCTGTCCCCCATACTTCAGATCCTTCCCATATTGGCGGGGGCCAGCCTCTGGCTCAGGGAGCCCAAGCCCTGGGGGCCCTAAGCCACATGATGGGCAAGCACCCCAACCATACCCATGGCCTGAATGTCCTGGGATCTGTGCCATTGCTCACCCATGACCCCTCTCAAGTGCCAGCCATCTCTGTCCAGGTCCACTTGTCCTTCTCAACTCCATGGATGAGCCTCCTCCAGGAAGCCTTCCTAATCCCACCACAGGGCTCTCACAGGTCCCTGTACTGCTCTAATAGTTAGGTGTCCTCCATGTGTCCTTCTCCCTCCCACCCCAGGAACATGAGTCTCAGGGCACAGAGTAGACAGCAGGAAAAACTTGGTGGTAGTGATGGTGATGGATATTCCTGCAGTTCTTGGCTAGTTAGAAGGAAGAACTTGCTGACAGCAGAGCCATTCAGATGAGCTGGAAGTGGGTTCCCTGTCACTGGAAGTGTGCAAACAGGAGTTAGGATACCACAGCAGTCAGATGCCAAGAAGGAACACAGTACTGTCGGAGCTCAGCGGAGGGAGGTGGATGGGGACCTCAGGGAAAGCTTCCAAGGAGGTGAGGTGGGAACTGGGTCTGTTAGGCTGGGAAGGAGTAGAGAGGCAGGGATGGGGGCAAGGGCCAGGTCCCAGAGTAACAGTCTGAGCAAAGGCAGAGGCACGCAGGGCCTGACAAGTTCATGGAGTTGGGGCGTCAGGGAGAGGGGAAATAAGGAAGGCAGGCAGTGTTAGCTGCAGTGAAAGGTGCCACCCACCCCCGAGGAACTCCCTCCCTCACGTCACCTCACTCCCCTAATCCTGGGAGGTTATTGGGCTTTTCAGAGAGAACAAGCTTGTCTCAATTCATCCTTGTGGCCCCAGGGCCCAGTCTAGGGAATGTCAGTGGATGCTGGTCAAATGATGGGAAGAGGGCCTCTTTATAGTGTTTATTAAACCAAGGACCAGGTGTTGGGTAGGGCCGGTGGGGGAGGACAGAGCTCTCATTGTCCTGTGGGTGTCCCTGTGGGACCAGCCCCCTGACGCCCACATGGCCACGTATGGCTGGCTTTCACCCAACGCCTCCTCCCCCAACCCATCCCCAGGACACAATATTACAAAAGCGAACAAATGCAATGTCTTTCTTCTTTTACAAATGGCATGTTTCCATCCCCTGCCAGCAGGGACCTTGACGGGGGTGGGGGGTGGGGGGGTGGTCGAAAGTGACAGTCCATTAAAAAGGCAACAACTTTTATTAACCCCATACTAAGGAGAGAGCCCAGGGCTGGGAAGCTGAGATGCCACCCTGGTGGCGGAGCATAAACATGGGTGGGGTCTCCCTTACCTCCTTCACTGCATTCTCAGTAGGATGAGCTGGGCTGTCGGGCATAGGGCCAGTGGGGTCTGAGGGAGCTCAGGAGCTCAGGGCCTGGAGGGGCTCCAGGACTGCATCTAGAGGCAGTACCTCAGGGGTCAATGGGCGCATTTCCATTCTTGATGCTGGGGGACCCCACCCCAGAGTGGGAAACTGGCAGGGCTGGGACTGGTATCCCTGAGGCTTCTAGAGGCTCCGAGGTGAACTGACTTAGCCTGTGCCACAGCCGGTTACCGGGCCCAGAGGCCTCTCCTCCTGGGGATTACAGGGAAAGGGCACAAATGGCAGGATGTGAGTCTTGGAAGCAAGGGGGAGCCCAGAAAGGGGAGAGGGAGGGCATGATTTAGAGAAGAGAGAAAAGTGCAAAGGGGCCCTGCTGGGAGGCTGGACATTGGGTCCATCCACGCTTCTGCCACTGTAGGACCTCAGAATAGCATTTTTCCTTCCCTAGGCCTGAGTTTCCCCATCTGGCACATGAGGAGGTGGACTAGATTTTTTTCTCCAGTCCTTTCTATAAAGTTCTATGCAGAGTTCTAGGGGAAGAAAAAAGGATGAAGTAGGCCTCACACGCCCAGAGCAAAGAGAGGGCTGTGTCGTAAAAGAAACCCATGCCTGAGTGGCTGGACCTCTGCCCCGCAGCACTACCTCCCGCCCTCCCTCCTCCTGTCATGGGTCAGGTTGGTCCAGGCCTCAGGGAAGGCACTTTGGGGACAAGTAGGGAAGGACAGCAGGGAACTGCTGTCTGGTTTGGCATCGAAGACCCTCGGCTTATGGTCTGGGGAGCAACATAGACAAACGGGCAAAACCTTGCTCCTGGGTGTGGGTCCCAGGTCCAAAGCCTCTCTTTCAATGATGCTGCCACACAGGCCTGCAGCGTCCCTGCTGGCATTGGCACGTTAAAATATAAATTACCCAGGACCCGAGGGAGCCCAGGGCGAAGTCTGTTACATGGCCCCAGGCCACACCATTCGTCACAAGGTATCAGAGCCCCCGGCAGCTAATTCCTGGGTGTCTATGCAGTGCAGGGCCACCTTGGGGGTGGAGCCAGGCTGCCTGGGGTAGGTGCCCTCCCGCACCAGGCGCCGGCACTGCACGCCCTGGCCCACGCTGATGCTCTGCAGCGCTGGGAGGTGGAGGAGCAGCTTCTCGGGCAGGGGCACCAGGCCTGTGCCTGACAGGTCCAGCTCCTGCAGGGAGCCCAAGCCTGAGAACACCTCGGGTCCTGCCCACTTGAGCTTGGGGTTGCTTGACAAATCCAGGACCTGCAGGCCCTGCAGCTCACGGAAGCCATAGGGCGCCAGCTGGGGGAGACGCTGTAGGCTGCCCAGCGACAGGTGTGTAAGGCCCGCCAGCCCCTCGAAGGCCCCTGGGCCGATGGCCGCCAATGGGTTCCCGTCCAAGCTCAGGTAGCGCAGGGGCAAGTCCCGGAGGTCGGGCACGGTGTGGAGCCGGTTCCAGGCCAGGTTCAGGCTCTGAATGGTGGGCGCCGGCAGGCTGGCCCGCGCGGGGTGGGGCACGAGGCGGTGGAGGAGGTTGTGCGAGAGGTCCACGTGCAGCGCCCTGGCCGGGCTGTGGGTGGCGAAGGCGGACACGGAGACCTCGCGGAGCCGGTTGTGGCTCAGGTTCACGTCACTCAGGGGCGAGCTGGTGAAGCTCTCGGCGGGCAGGGCGGCCAGGCCGTTGTGGCTGAGGTCAAGCGACTCCAGGTAGCGAAGGCGGGAGAAGGCCGTGGGTGAGAGGCTGGTGAGCAGGTTGTGGCTGAGATCCAGGCCGGCCAGCGTGGTGTAACCCGGGCCTGCCAGCACGGACTCGTTCACCGTCTCCAGCTGGTTGGAGGACAGGTCCAGGTGGGCTGTGTCCAGGGGGATGGGCACGGGCACGATGTGAGGGCCCAGGCCGCTGCAATCCACCCGCGTCAGGCTGAAGCTGTCGAAGAGGCCAAAGGTCTCCACTTCACACTGGCATCCAGGGAAGCAGGGCCGGGTCGTCTGGGCCTCACCGGCGGCCAGCAACAGCAGCAGGGGCCACAGCATGGTGTGGGCTAGAAAGAGAGCTAAAGGTGAGGGCTGGCAGCAGGCACCCCATACCAGATGGTTCTAACCCACCCCGTGAGACACCAGCCTATGTGTGTAGGCACAGCTGCAAATTGCCACCAGCCCCTCAGTGCCCCCAGACGCTTTCCCTGAATACCCCTCCTTATACAGTTCCTAGTCCCTATTCCTCTCTGGCCTTAGTCTCCCCATCTGTATGGTAAAGGGGGTTAGGCCAGATGGCTGGATTTTAAACTGGAAGCAGGAGAACCCTTCCTTAAACAAGATTAGCAGGTGAAAGTGGGCCTGTTGTGGTTGAAGTGAAGGTGAGGGCCTGGAGCCTTCCTTGGATGTTAAGGAACCCAGTTGGAAACGCACTGGACAGGATGGGTCTTTGGCTGGCCTCTCCAGCTCTGAGGGTCTAGGGTTCATGGGCTCATCTTGACCCAGGCCCTACTGCAGAGGGGTCACAGCTTAGGGGCTAGGGTACTCCATTTACCTCTGCTGAGCATATGCTACGTGCTGGGTGCTACGTGCTGGGTGCTATGTGCTGGGTGCTGTGCTAGCTGCCTCCCTGCACGGTCCCACTTAACCCTCACAACCACAAAAACTGCAAGTCAGCAATGCTGTCACCACTTCACGAAGAGGGAACTGAAACTTAGAGAGGTTCAGAAAGTCATGCATGGCCACAAGTAAGTGGGAGTGGAACCCAATGGCATACAGAGGAAGCATTGCTCACTGTCGTGGTTTGGCAGTGGCTGAGCCATGCCTGAGACCTGCACTCCAGCTTCCCAGACAGAGGCCTCTTCCTGCAAGGGGGGTCTGCAATGACTGTCCCCACCTCACTCCTTCTGTGGGTAACAGTGGCTGGGTCCACAGTCCTAAGCCCTCTCACCTGGCCTGGCCTCCAGAGGCAGGATCCTTCATTCCAGTTGGGGACCCTGTGCCAAGCCCCTTCCCCCTTGACCTGCCTTGCCCCCCAGCTGTTAGAGCTGTTACACCTCTTTGGCCCTTCCTTTAACCTAGGGCAGGCAGCTGGGCTGGTTCCCCCATTATACAAATAAAGAAATAGAGGCTCAGAGAGGAAAAGGGTTTTACCCCAAACCAGTAAAAAGCAGGGCAGGATTAGAACCCAGGCCCGCTCAGTCCCAATTCCTCTATTTTCATCTGCTGCCTCCAGCAGGACTGGCAGGAGAGATGGGGTCCAAGAGGGGCTCTTCCCACCGACACAGGCTATGATGCAAGCCACTGCCTCTCCCCTGGCTTCAGTTTCTCTCCCTGGACAATTGTACCAGCAGCTGCCATTGATGCCGGGCACTACATGTACACTGTCACCTTCAGTCCTCATACCCATGCACGTCTGTAGCTCCTCGGACAGTGGCGCTCGCAGGAGGAGGAGAGAGAGGGTTGAGCAGTGAAAGCCTCTAACTGGACAGTCTGTGGCTACACTCTGCCTCCGCACAGCAGCCACTCAGCCCGGGAGATAGAAGGCGCTAACTAAGCCTCACTCTAGCAGGTTCTTCAGCTCTGCACCCTTGCCCCCCTGCCCCATCTTCCCCCCACCTATTCCTCCCCCTGGTCTTCAGGGAGGGGTGGACCAGGGACCTGCCCACCTTGTGGACTGGGAGTGGGTGTGGAGGGCGCAGCAGGATAGCATTACTAGCCTTACATGAAACTTTAAAGGGGCAGCCACTTGATCTGCACTTGGGCTCGGAGCACAGGCAGGGAGAAGGGGGGCTATTCTCCCCTGCCCCCCTATGTGGGCCCCTCCTCTCCCGCCCCTTGCTGCTGTAGAGTCCAATTTGAGGATTAAACCCGGCCCAGGTGCATCCTGGGCTTGGTCCCAATTGAGGCAGGACAGAGTGTTCCAGTGTCTGGAACTGAAAGGAACATATTAAGTTACCTCACACCCCCTTTGTTCCCCTGGTGAGCTTCTCACCGCAGGGGTTCATTACCACCTAGGGCCTCCTCTTCCCTGCTAAGCTGATCGGCTCATACCCACCCTTCCTGGGGTTTAAACAAACACCAAAGACGCACAAAAAGGCCCTAAGATTACCCTTTGGTTCCCAAAGGTGATTATACAATGTGCCTCTTAAGTGCCAAATGGCCCCTCATGAGCTCCTGCTTATGTAACACAGCCCAACGCTTCCCCTCCCCTTCTAGAGAGGGGGCCTCTCAGGCCTCGGCTTCGTCCTCTGTACCACAAGGCAGTATTGCCTGCCCTCCTCACATATGTTGACGCAACTCTCACTGTAGTGCAATGCAAACTGTGAAGAGCTGTGCACACATGCTGAGTGGTCACCACTGAGCCACTGAGGCAATGGTGGTGACAGCTGATACAGAGGGAGCAGGAGTGCAGATTGAGACCCGCCTGGGTAACTGCGCTTGTGATGCTCCCAGGGCACCGTGGACAATGTCCCTGCTCAGCCCTGCACACTGGACACCTCTCCCTGGGCCCCTGTTCTGTGCTAGGCCTGGACGTTAAGTGGAAAGTGCTGACAGTGACAGAGCCTGCCCTCACTAAGTGCTGGACACATGTTCCCTTATGCCATCCCGTCACTCCAGGAGGTAAGCAGTCTTATGTCCATGTTACAGTGGAGGAAACTGAGGGTGGCAAGAGGAAGGTAGCAGAGCCAGGAGGTGAACTCAGGCCTTTGTAACCTCATAACTGGCTTGGTTCAAGTGGAACGTGTACTTCTGTGTGTTGCTGGGGAAAGAAGAGCTAAGCATCCAGAGTCCTAGGGCCACGCTCCAGCTGCCATCGGCTGCTGGGACAGGTAGGTACCGAGCTTTCTAACACTCAGTGGCTCTGGGGCTTTCCTGAGGTCACAGCGGAGCTCAGAGGCCTCTCAGGGCCGTCCAAGGCTGTTGGGAGAAGAGAAGGAAGAAATCTCTGAGATGCCTCACAACTTTGGACCCAGAAGGGGGCAGAGGCAGAGGTGTGGGCTAGTGGTCTTTGAGGGTCAGTGCCCCTGTTCTGCTTAGAGGCAATGTCCCCTTTGGGGTAACATAAGGAGGGGTGCCTTCCTGTGAGTGTCTCACGAGACGCTGGGGCCTGGCATTGCTGCTTGGAGCAAAAGATCCAGGAGCCAAGGGGAAGGCAGAACTTTCCCAGGAGGAAACTGAGGGAAGATAAGGAAAACCCCTGCCGGGGGCACAGCCCCTGATAATTTCCAAAAGATCTTTGCTCATTTGAGCTGTGAGGGCTGCAGAGCAGTGCATGCAATCCCTCACTTTAGTGATGAGGAAGCTGCGGCCCAGAGAGCATGCAGTGACTTGTCCCTGGGTCCTCAGTGAGGTGATGGCCGCCGATGCTCAGGCTCTGACTCCTGACTCCAGGACCAGGCTTTCCAGCCCACTCAAGATGCCTGTGGAATCTCCTAGGGATCTTATGGAGTCAATAAAAATAATGCTCAGAAGAGTCTGCAACCTCATGGAGGAGGGGGCTGATGCCATAATGCTAGAGATCATAAGGATAAATTGCATGCTAAGAAAAGTATAACTATGCATTAAAAAAAAAACAATGTAAATCGTAATTTTAGAAAGTCTAGAAGAAAATATGTCAACCCAGTAGTGGTCTTTCTTTAGATGGTAGAACTTTGAGTGGTTTAACCATGTCTTAATCTCCTTTTCTCCTCTTATTTCCTCTCTTATAGTAAAAAATATCTATAAAACACACTGAGTAATGAAGCTTCCTAATAGGACTGCCTCATGGCCATCTCTGCTTTCTCTGATCTTGGCTAGCCACAATCTGAGCCTCAGTCTCCTCATCTATAAAATAGAGATGTTAAGAGCCATCTCACAGGCCTGTCACAAGGATGAAACATAACGGTGGGAGTAAGGCACCCAAGCAGGGTTCCCAGCACAGGCAAAGGGTGCAGTGGGGACCCCCTGCCTCCCTCCACAGATGGGAGCGGGTGGGGTGGGGATAAGTGGGTGGGCCTGACCCCATCTCTCTTGCTCCTTCCTCCAGCAAATATGTATCAAACATGACAAAGCTCTTACCACTGCCCTGCTGGAAAGCAGTGCTTCCCTAGGAAGCCACACTATGACTATGCTGTTTCTCAACAGGGCTGCTGGGTCTGGGAAGGGATGAGTAATGTGAGTTCCTCTTCACAAAAACCACTAGCCTCAGCTCCACGGAGAGGAAAGGCCTTCTTAGAGAGTGAGAAGGCCTTGGACACCAACTTGCAGTGTGAACAGGGCAAGTCACTTTACCTGGACCAGTTCCTTCAGCTGTGAACCTGGGATGCTAATGATGGTCCTATCAGGCCCAGAGAGGATGGCTGTGAAGATTAGACTGAGAAGACCAATGCCCCAGTAGAGAAATGAGGCCCCAAGGGGTAGAAGCCACATAATGGAAACACTGTACCTTTTCATTCTACCTATAATACCCATAGCCACTGCAGACAGAATTAATCAACCACAGCACTAAAACGCTAAGTGCAAGGCAGTGTGCTAGGCCCTGTGAGGTGTATGTTGGGGTCAGGGTGGGAGATCCCAGGGCCCCTGTCCTCATGGGGCTTACAAATCTGCAACGGGGACAGGAGAACAACTCATAACAAGATCACTAGCACCTGCCTTAGACCCAGGAGATCAGGACTCTAGTTCCGGATCTGCTACTAACTGTGTGACCTTCACAGTTTTCTTTCTTTCCTGGAGCCTCAGTTTTCTTTTCTGTGTAGTACTGGCTCTGCCTCCCTCCCTCCCTCTGGGACCCTGTGATCTACCCTCGGGAGAAAGGGAAAGGCAGACAGGTATTCACCATGGAAGGCCAGGGAGGATCTCTGGCCCAGGATACATCACTTACTTTCCAAACCCTGACCTGCAGATAAAAGGCATCTACTGATCAGCCAGGTTATAGAACACAAGAGCAGCAGGACAAAGGCTTAGTAACTGTACCCACCCTTGGTCAGGGGGATATAGCATAAGGTCCTCTGGGCAAGGGCCATGAGTTATTCTTTGCTGGGCCCACTGTGACTCTAAGGAAAGTTTACAGATGGCCCGTGAGGTCAAAAGAGTCAGCGGTGTGGCCCTAACAGGCCCCAGGCAGGTCTCCCCACTGTGACACTCCAGACCCTGCTAGGAGAACCTCTAAAACAGCTTTGGCTACAGCATCCCCCTTCTCAAAAACCACCTGACTTCTGCTTTACCTACAGAAATCAAGTTCTCTCTGGCACAGAGGTATCTGCAAGTTGTCCCCCCCTTCCTCCCTTCTTCGGCTGAACTCCCCTCTTGATTTGAACCTATGGTGGTGGCCTTTGGACAACTCTCAGCCTCTGCTCATACTTTTCCAAACTCAGAGAATTCCAGGGCTGGAGAGCTGGAAGGCCCCTCAGAGATCACGAGTAACTGAGGCCCAGAGACGGGCAGTGATTGCAAGTAAACGGCAGAGCAGGACCCAGGACCTGGGTTCTGATGCCTCACACTATTGCCAGAACTGCCGCATCCCCAGGCCTCCCCTGGCCCTGCCAGTGGAACAAAGCCCGTTCTGTCCACTCAGGCTCCTGGGCCACGCCCCCCTCCTTTCCTTGCTCCCTGGGCCTCTCACACCACACTATCAACACACCTCCTTCAGACACACACTAGGTAAATTCTCTGCCGTCATTTACCCGCCCGTTTCCTGACTTGAAGTGTGAGCAGCTCGGGGCAGTGACCCTGCCTTCTTCACCTGTTCATCCCTTCCCCCACCTGGGGCCAGAGCCAGGTCTGGCAGGCCCGGCAAACACGCTGGATGAATGAAGAGCCCAGAATTTAGAGTCAACCACGGGACTCAGACCCGGCTGTGAATTCAGCTCTGTACCTACTAGCCTTGGGCACGTCTCAACCTTGCTGAGGCTCAGTGTCCTCAACAGGGGTGACAACACAGGGTTGGTGAAAGCATAGGGGACAGCGTGTGAAATAGTCAGCTCAACTGCCACGCCTTGAGTGCTGAATGCATAGTAGACAATGATGGTGATGATTTATTAAGCTTCCTGAAGGCAATGACCGTGTTATTCCTTGTTCTGTTCCTCCCAACTACCCAAAGAGGTGCCAGCACCCGGCGGGTCTGTGACTACCTGTGCTAACATCCTCTGGTCGCCGTGCTGGTGCCTGCTGACAAGGCCCCAACCTCCCTCCTCCTCTGAGGAGGGCTCCCTGGGGTTAGGGATTCCAGCTCAGGTCCTCCTGGCTCCAGCTGCCTGCCCGTGGTGCTGTATCCCAGCATCTCTGGCCCCTAGATTTCCCAGCTCCTCACCACAACTTCAAGGGGGAGCCCCTGGCCAAGGGGTGAGGTGGGCAGGGGGCCGAGCTCCCACCTGAGACGGGCTCTGTCTCCACCGGCTGCTCCATGCTGAGATGCCTCCAACCCTACTTATGTTCATCGTGAGCTCCCTCAAGCTGACGCCAACGAAATCCCCAGGTGGAAATTCCATTAACGTCCCGGCCCCCAGTGGCTTAGTCAGTTCTGGAAACGCAAGGCAAAAAGAACGTCAGGGCCAAACTCCCGGAGCCTTGCGGGCCGGCTCCCCCAACAGAAGCACTAATGCCGCACATCTGTACAAACACGTCAGCTCGCCATGCACTTCTACAGCAGCATCTCGTTTCTGCCTCACCACAACCCTTGACCATGGGGATTACTGTCCCTGCTTTGCAGACAAAGAGACTGACATTCAGCTGAGGAGGAGAGGAACCAGGTCTCAAACCTACATGTCTGAGCTCCAGATCCAATGCTCCTTATATGGCTGTGCCCCAACTTACAAATGGGCATGTGTGGATCGTGCTGGACTATAATTACACTTACCTGTCTGTCCTCCTGTGGGCAGGAATGGGGTTAGTTTCACTTTTATGTCCTTGGGGCTGAGTGCCGGGTCTGGCACTGAGCAGGGACTATATGAAGATATACCAGGCATTTAGAATACTACCACCTCCCCAAAGGATACCTCTCAACCTTCCCAATGCCTCCTCAACTCTTATCTGTTCAGTCACCCTGCAAGATCAGCAGGTTACATGGCATTGTATCTATTTTACAGCTGTGTAGAGACCCAGAGAGGTTCAGTGATCTGCCCAGAGTCACACAGCCAGTGAGGTCAGAGGCTGGACTCAGAATCCAGGTGTTCTGACACCCAGTGCCTAGCCTCCTCCATGACATCATCCCTGGAGGATAATCTACAGGGAAATAGACAAGGCTCCCAATACTATTTTCTCCATTCTGAAGCTTTGCAAGTTCCCTTTGGTCTGAGGCATGTGTGGACACACGGGCAGGCAGTGTGGGGCAGAGGAAATGGGTTTTACGATCAGGCGCACCCGGTTCCAGCCCCACCATACCTCACCTGCCAGGAGGCCCTCTCCCCTCTGAGTCTGAGTCTTCATCTGTAACATGGTGAGAAACCTAGTACTGCTCCCAGCAGGCCACTGGGATGATTACACAAGGTAAAGTGAAGACTCAGCCCTGGGCCTGGCACACACTGGTGCTCACTGCATGTGGATTCCTGCCCCCTAATGGGTGATTTCAGGGGCCAGGAAAGAAAAAGGAGCCGTGACACCAGCAGATCTGAAAGCAAGGCAGGGGCAGAGGATAGAGAAGACTCCAAAATGGATTCTTCCTTGGATTCTTTCCCAGTGCACCATCCAGGGTCCCGCTTGGGCTACAAGCACTGACCAGGCTCTACCAGGGAGTTGGTAAGGGAGTTTGGAAAGGTCGCAGAGGCCAAAGCAGGCTGAAGCAGTTGTGTCACCTGTGACAGAATGAGGACAGAATGAGACTCAGCAGCTACCCCTGGGTGGGTGGCTCACTGTCTTCCCCTCCCTCACCCCCCGACCTTGCGCAGGTCAGGTTCAGGAGACCTCCTGGCCTGGATTGCTCCAACAGCCTTGTTCCTGGCCCTCTGCTTCCAACTGCCGGCCTTGCTGGGCACCAGAGTACAATCCCGACGGAAGACCAGGACCCCATCACTGCTCCTGGTTTAAAACCTATCCTGCAAAGACAGCTTGCCAGTCTAGAGGCCTGTCTTATTCATCGGGCCCCACATCTCTGCACAGCCTGTTCCCTCAGATGAAGATGACAGAGACACCCTTCTTTTCTTTGTTTTCCATGCAAACTCTCACTCATTCGATTCAAAAGTCACCTCCATGTATAAGTATCATGTCATCTTCAAACAGTGATGGTTTTACTTCTTTTCCGATTTGGATTCCTTTTATTTCTTTTTCTTCTCTGATTGCTGTGGCTAAAACTTCCAAAACTATGTTGAATAATAGTGGTGAGAGTGGGCAACCACATAGCTGATTCACTTTGTTATACAGCAGAAACTAACACAACACTGTAAAGCAACTATACTCCAAAAAAGATGTTAAAAAAAAAAAAGTCACCTCCTCTGTGAGGTCTTCCCAGTCTAACCTGCCCGTCATCCAGTAAAAGGTCACCCTCTCCCTGGGCTTCAGTGGCCCCTGGGTGGCCCCGTCAAGATACAACACACTTTGTGCTGTGTGGCCATCTCCAAATCTGACCGTCCATCTCCTCTCCTGTGTGGTGCCTGGCCATGTGAACGGGATAAGCCAGATGAGTGAAATGTCCTAGGCAAAAAGCTTCCCTCTGCTTAGGAGAGGGTACCAGTGGTCCAAGCTTGCATGATACTTAGGGCTTTCCCGGGGGGTGATATCAAGTTTAGAACCATAGTAGATGCTGGCTCTGCCTTCTATTGTCAGTGCAATCCAACAAATGTCTGCATGATGTAATACAGACTACAAACCTCTTCTCATTTTATTAGCACATGTAATTCATTATCCTATTTAACATTCACAACAGATCAGTGAGACCGGAATTACTAACCTCATTTGAAGGATGAGGAGACTGAGAATCAGAGAGGTAGAGTTACTTGCTAAGGCCACAGAGCTAGGAAGCAATGAAGTAAGTGAAAATCTCCTTCTGACTCTAAGAGGCTGGAGCACTTAGCCTCCAGATTGGTCTCCCAGGCTCCAGCACCACCCACAAGCCAGAGGAAGGTTTCCTAGAATTACCAACCCCACCCTGTCATGCCAGCTTAAAAAACCCTCCAGCGGTTCTCCACTGCCTAAATCCCAGCTCCTAGGTCTGGCATTCAAGGCCCTCATATTTGGCCCCTGCCTTCCTTCCCAGCCTCAAGTTGAATTCCAACCCTCCCTCTCCAACCTTGCATCTGACAGTCCACAATGCTGACCACCCCTGCGCTGTTTCAGAACACACAGAGCCGGGCAGGGGAGTTCCCTCTGTGGGAGATACTTTCTGCCTCCCTCCCGGGTGTATTCACCTGGCTTCCCCAGCCTGCTGCTTTCCAGCCTTCCCTTCCTGGGCTGCAGGGGCTCCAGCCCACCTTACTTCGTCCCTACCTAACTTCAAAGCCACCTCCCCTCTCCCTCTTCAAAAGAGCAAATTAGTGCCTGGGAACTGGTCAAGTCAGAATGGAGGTGTTAAATATCAAAGTGTTTCCAGGTTCTAGGATCTCAGCCAGTCAGCCAGAACAGGAAGGGAGGAGAGAGGCTGTCAGCACTTCCCTTTCCAGAAGGGAAACTGAGGCCCAAAGAGGGAAAGGAAAGTGCCCACAGTGAGGCGAGTGGCTTGTGCCCATCCTTCACGTCTGCAGCATCAAGCAAAATTCTAGGTTAAAGACTGGGGCGGGTGGGGGGTAGGGGCAGGGGAGGGAAGGTGTTAGGGTTATCTGTGCCGCCCAGGATCAAAAGGAGGCTCCCGGCAGCCTGAGCCCTCCTTCTCAGGTCAGACCTGAGCTCTGCAAGTCTGGACTTATCCGAAGGGTAGAGCAGGCAGGGAGGATCAGAAGCTCCTGAGTCACCTCCTCACCCAGGCCAAGTGTGGGCGGGCACTGCACCTCAGGCCGTCCCTGCCTGCGTTGGTTATCACCACCGCACGATCTGCCCCGCGAGGGAGTTCTCACCCCCTTCCATTACAAGGTGACTGCGGCTCAGAGAGGCTGAGCAACTTGCCCAGTGCCATATTGTGGGCCAGTGGACATCCCATTCGAAACTATAGTGTGTGCAAGGTTCCTCCTCCCAGCAGCCCAGTTGGAGGTCCCGGGAGCCGGCGCCGCGGGCAGCCGTCGTCGCCTTCTCACCTACGGTATTGGAGGGCTCGACACCCCCCGCCCCCGCCCCCCGCCCGGGGCAGGATACAAACGGAGAGCGGATCTCAAAGCGGAGCCGGGGGCAGTGGCTGGCCTCTCCGCCAAGCAGACACATCTCTCTCGGTCACATACACTCTCTCCGAGGAGCGTGGGGCGGGCAACACCAGCTGCCCGCTCCTCTCCTCTCTTCAGCCCCCGATCGGGGGCCAGGACCGGCTGCTTACCTCTCTCCTCCCAGCCGGTTCGGCTGGCGTGTGCGGCACGCTCTGCGGGTCAGTCCTCAGGAGCTGCCGATTGCCCCACCCACCAATCCTATCCCATCCCCTCGCGGCTCTAAGGACCCCTGGAGGTGAATGAGGGGAGGGCTGCCAGCGCCCCCCGCCCGGGCTGCAGGGGGAGGAGGACGGGCGCTGTTGCCGAGGAACCAGGAGAAAAGTTTGAAGCCAAGTCTGGGCCCGGGTGGACAGCAGGGGAGCGAGGAGTTGGGGCGGTGTCTGGCTCTCGGCGCGCACATACTCCACGGACACCCAACCCAGACACGTCGACAGGCACAGACCACGTACGCGGACACAACGATGCGCCCACCAGCACTCACAACCAAACGCGGGCCCACGAAACGTGGACACAGGCGCAAAACAGCCTCCTCAAATCACGGACATACAAAAGCACAGGCAGATGCATGTCCCCGGACCAAATTCACAAAGACCCACAAACGCGAGATGCACGTGTCCGCACAAAGACCCCAGAGGCGCCGGCCCACGCCCACGGCCCCCGGTCACAGCCTTTGTCTCCTGGAAGCCCCCTTCTAGGTCCGGGTTCCCTACTCTGGCCGAGTCCTGGGCGTCAGGCCGCCGCTGCCAACGCCCTGGGTCCAGGAAAAGTTGAGGGGCCCCGGCCCCGCCCCTGGGTCCAGCGGCGTCCGCTCGCGGGATGGAACTGCGAGGTTGGGGTGGGGGGGATCCTGTCCTTCGCCCGCTGCGCGGACTCCCCTCTCCGCCCGGGGACCCACACCCACCTGGAAGCCTGCGCCGTAGCCGCCTCGGCACGCTCACCCAGGCGGCCCGATCGCGGGCCCTCTGGCCAGCGCTTTTCTCAGCGCCGCGCAGCCCGCCCCCCGGTCCCCCGGCCCCCCGGCCCCCGCCCGCCGCTGGGCGCTCCCCCGCCCGCCCCGCGCCCAGTGGTGGCTCTGGCCAGCCGCCGGGCGATTTAGGGAGTGTCGCCAAAGTGCCGGCCTTTCCCGGCGCGTTCCCCGCTCCGCCCCCCGCCCGCCGGCAGAGCCCTTGCCCAGCCCGGGTTCCACCATAGGGAGCGTCTCAAAAGTGCGCACGCGGCTCCCGCCCACTCCAGTCGGCCTTGCTCCCAGCTTCTTGCATCCCGGGTCCCTGCCCCCTTCCGCGGAGCGCCTGAGCCATCTCAGCAGATGGCCGCACGGTCGGGAACATCTGGAGGTCGCTGGAGTGTGTGTGTGTGTATGTGTGCGTGTGTGTGTGTGTGTGTGTTTGTGTTGAGAGAGAGAGAGGGGCAGAGAGAGAAAGAGATTGGGTGGTGAGGGTTCCCACTTCTCGAGTTCATCCCCCCGTTTTTTAAAACGGGTGACAGAGGTCCAGAGACGTTAGTGAGAAGGAGTCCAGGAATCTGAAGCAGGGAAAGACTGGCTGAAAGACGAACCGACAGAGAGGAGAGAGCCAGGCTTGGGCAGAAAAGGTGGCAAGAGAGGAGAGAGAAAGCAACAGACTTTTTTTTGTGTGTGTGGAGGGAACCATCGACTTCTGGTTGGATTTCTAAGAAGGGAAACTGGGAGTGTGACTAGGCAGCAGTTTTTAAGTCGATTCCTCCCCCTGCAGCCCATCCTCTCTCACCCCTCTTTATGGTAAAAAGTGCAGGAAAGCATCCAAAAAACCTTTTTTACATGGGGGTTGGGGGGAGAAATTGCCTGGTGAATGCATTCCCTAGAAGGGGCTTGGGGGGGTGGTGAGTTTGAGTCTCCCTGTCCACACACCGAGAGACCGTGTCAGGGTGAGGGAGGGGACAGTTCTCAGGCACCCCAGAGGTATGTGGCCTGGGGGTTGAGGGAGGTTTTGGCCTTGAACCCTGGACCTCCCGAGAGCTTTCGTGCTGTGCAGAGACTGGGCAGTGTTCCCCTTTCAGTGGCCCAGACTTGCACACCCAGTCTTTTTGCTCCTTCTTTCCTTATTACTTTTTTTTAAATTAAAAAAAGTTGCTTGGCCTTGTGCGTATGTGTCTGCTTGTCTGCCTGAGGAAGGAGAGGCAAGTAGGGAGGAGGGGAGGGAGGAGTAGAGGCCACCACCCTAGGCCTCAGGGCAGCAAAAACAAATCTGCCTCCCAGAGAACAAAGTGCTCTTGCAGGTCCTCGCTGGCACTAGTCTGTGTGGTTGTGTGATCGTGGTGACTCTGCTCACCTGGGCCGAAACCTGGGAGCCCTGCCAGTTAGGGAGGTGCAGGAAGAAGGCTGGGAGCCCTGTCTTATCAGTTTAGGACAGGGAAATCTCTCCTCTCTCCTTTCTGCCTACCATTGTCCTCCCCTAATTAGAATCCCAGCTTCTAGCACTGGGAGGCCACCAGCTCATATGTCTCATCAAACCATCTTTGAAATTGCACCATACGCCCCTTTGCACCCTATCACCTCCTCACAGTCATGCTTAATAAAGGGGCTGTTGAGATTCAACTCTGCATCCCCTAGTGGTTCTCTGTGCATCCTGGGGCCCTCAGGAGGGGTTAGAGCCCTTCCTGCTCTTACCTACCAGCCCAGAGGGGAGAAAGACCCGAAAATCAGTGCTTGGTGAGGGCCCCAAGCTTGGACAGGGTTCAGGTTCCAGCCCTGCCACTTACCAGCTCTGGGTAATCTTAGGGAGGTTACTTAACCTCTCTGAGTTTCTGCAACTGTAAAAGAGCTGTTGTGAGGGAGGAGTAAACAGTAACTTAGTAAAGCATTAGTCTGGCTCACAAGAAGCACCATTGTGGGTTGTTATTGCCATTATTATTATACCAAGCTGTCTCCGGTCAGGGATGGGGTAGAGTCTGGAAAGCTGAGCAGGCTTGGGAGGGGAGGAGACAGAGGAATGGTCACCTGACCCTCTGCTGGGCTAGTCCACCTGCCAGCTATCTCCTGCCCTACCGCGGCGGAGGGGGCTGTCTTTCAAAGGAACCCCTGCCCCCCTCCTTTGCCCCGGCCTGGAGAATGTGGTCCTCACCTCCCTCGTTGTGGAGTTGTAGAGTGACGCTCAGGCTCAGCATCTGAGCAATGGAGATAAATACTCAACTCCCAGGGAACTCAGGGATGCTAAGTCCCACTGCCTTTTGTCTGCAGGCACTAGCCAGCAGGGCTGGAGGCCCTAGGCCCCTCCAAAGGGCCTGTCGTGTAACAGAAGCGTGACAAACAACCCTTCAACACCTTGGCTGGTGGCTGGCAATAGTTTCAGAGTACTTCCACATTCATCATTTCCCTTGATCTTCCCTAAGTGGGAGGTGGCCTCCAGGGACTTTGGATTGGGAATCTCCATCAGCCCTCTTCCCGTCCCCCACAAGGGTCCCTTGGCCTCCAGTCTCCCCCTCCTGTCTGCTGTCCACACTGCAGCAAAAATGACCTTTCTAAACTGCAAAGCTGCAAAATGTATCATGACACCTGCTTAAAACCTTTCAATGGCAAAAGCCAAATCCTTAGCTTTGGCATTCAAGGCCCATGTGATATGCTCCCCTCACCCCTACCTCTTCAGCCTCATTTCTGGACACTCCCCTCTTATACATCCCAAGCTCTAGTCCTCTAGTCACATGAAACCAGAAGGAGGGAGGTGAGGGAGGGAAGGGCCTCTGCATTCTTGAAATCTCTGTCCGAATTCCCCTCCCCCAGGAAGCCCAATGCCTGGTGAAGTTGATCCCTCCTTCTATTATGTTGCCACACCTTTTGTACATGTGCACTATCACTTTCCATTCTCTTTACCCTTCTTGTGGTCATCTTGGCTGTTATCTCATGCCAGAGACTGTGTTGGATACCTTTAAGGTCATCCCATCATTTAATCCCTATAACAACCACCCTAGATTGATAGTGGTGAGGCCCAGAGAGGGCAAGAGATATATCTGGGGTTACACAGCATGTTCTCTGCAGAGCTGGCACAATAGTTAGGACTCTAGTGCTCTTTCTGCTACCTTACAATCAACACAAGAAGCAGAATGTGGTGTAGTAGAGAGGACTTGGAGCCTAAGAGTCCCACGTGCAAATCATTGCTCTCGTCCCTGGCTACCTACGGACTTTGGGCTAGTCAGTCCCTCCCCCTGAGCCTCAGTTTCCTTACCTGTAAAATGAGAATAAATAAGGAACGCTACCTCACAGGAATATAGAGAGGATCAAATGAATTAATACATATATAAATATGTTGTAAGTTGTAGGGTGTTGCGTACTTTTACTTGACCAGCCATACTTCAATTGGGGGTGTTGGTTGAGGATCTCTTTTCTCTCAGAACTCTCCAGATTGGAGGTCAAAGTCACCATTAGTCCCTTTGGCTACCTTGCTCTTTTCCCACATTTTGAGAAAGCTAAAAGGTCCTTCTTTTCTCTCTCTTATCATAGCTGTCAAGCCCTGACCAGAAAACCCTCCAAATCCAAGTATTTCCATGAAGCTGCAGCATCTCTAACTATTCTTCTTGCTGCATTTTCTTCTTTCCAGTTGTCAGAAGCTGGCAGATTGAAAGTTAATAGAGCATCAGGACCACGTGAGGAAATAATGGAAAAAAAGACCGGAAGAAAAATAATGCCAGATCAACCTCCTTCTGATTCTATAGATCTGGGTTGGCCTGTGATATGTTGTATTTTTTAAAAGCACCTATGGTGGTTCCGATGTCAGTACAGGGATTGGTGGACATGGCAGACGCCTTAGGGTTTGCAAAGTCTTTCCACACGTATTCCCATTTTTAAACCTCTAAGCAAACTTTGTAGGTAATTTCTTATGACCTCCATTTTACAAATGTGGAAACCGAGACTCAGAAGTGACTCATCCAGGGTCACACAGATAGAATGTAAAACTGGCTCTTTGAGACAACTCCAGCCATTCCTCTGCAGGGCCAGATTCCGTGCATAGGCTTTGCTGGTGTCTCAGCAGTCACTGTACAATGAACATTCCTCCCCTCCTGCCAAATCAAATGCTTCCCTAAATATTTCTCTCCCACTCTCCCACCTCCATGCTTTTTACCCTGCCTGGAATGACTTTCTCAGCCCAATATACCAGCTGCAGTCCTTGCTGTCTTCCAAGCCCTGATGCCTCCTCCACAAAGACTTTTCCAGTTCCCACAGTTCCCCAAGCCTGGAAGCACTTGGTTTGTGCTTCGGTGCAGCCCCCTCTCCAGCCCTGCCTCCTGCTGAGACTCGATGCCCCAACATCTTCAGCTATGGGGGTTCCCTGCATTCTGGCAGTTCCTAGCTGCCTCCACGTCTTTGCTCCTGCTGTGCACCCCCAAGTGTCCCTTGCCCTACCCCATCTCTTACTTGTCATTCAAAATTCAGCTCAGGTTATCGCTTCCTCCAGGAAGCCTTCCCTGACCTTCCCAATCCTTAACTCTACCATTGGAGGCCCTTCCTCTGTGCTTCCATGGTACAGTGAGGATATCTCTGTCATGAACAAGATTGTTCATTCATTCTGGCAAGGCACAGATTTTGGAGCCATACTGCTCAGGTATGAATCCCAGCTTCAGAGTAGGCAAGTTCTTAAACTTGCCTAGTTCTCTGCCTTACTTTTCTTTTTTTAAATTATTATTTTATTTATTTTTGGCTGTGTTGGGTCTTCGTTGCTGTGCGCGGGTTTTCTCTAGTTGCGGCGAGTTGGGGCTACTCTTCGTTGCGGTGCGCGGGCTTCTCATTGCGGTGGCTTTTCTTGTGAAGCACGGGCTCTAGGCGCGCGGGCTTCAGTAGTTGTGGCGCACGGGCTTAGTTGCTCCGTGGCATGTGGGATCTTCCCGGACTAGGGCTCAAACCCGTGTCCCCTGCACTGGCAGGCAGATTCCCAACCACTGCTCCACCAGGGAAGTCCCTGCCTTACTTTTCTTATCTATAAAATAGTCCCTAGCTCAAAGGTTGTTGCAAAGATTAAGTGAATTAATTCGTGCAGAATGTGTAGAGAAGTGCCTGAATATAGTGAGCATTGGATGACTGTTGGTCACTACTATTATGATTTATTAATTCATTCTACAGCATAGGAAAAACATTTGTAAAACTGGACAAGGAAACTGAGGCAGGAGCCTGATTGTATGGCCTAGGAGAACACAGTGTGAGGTGTGGGAAGCTTGGCAGACACAAAGGTTTTTTTTCTCCCACTGCAGAGAAAAAACTGGAAGGTGGCTTTGACCTTGAGTGGGGAGAGGGGACACAGTAGAGAAGGAGGCTCCCTCAGCTGGAGCCATGGGTCTCTGCTTGACCCTCTGGGAAAGGAGACTTTTGCAAAGAGGCGGAAAGCTGTTGGTCAAATCTGCCAAGGCCTCAGCCTCCAAATTTCTCAGTTTGGTGGTTATGGTAGCAGGTCAGGAACAAATTGTTGCCAGAGCTTGTCTCCTGCCAAGAGGCCAGGTCCACACCTCAGGCTTTGCCCTTCCCTACCTTGGCTTCCAGGCTTCCTCTGACTCCAGAACCTCTGCCCTCATCCCTGCATCCAGGAGCTAAGTGGGCATGGGTGTTCAGAACGAATGTGATGCATCCGGCACCATGGAGCCAGCATGGCAGCTGAAGGGCCTTTGGGGATCAGACATGAGGCATCTTACCTTATCATGTCCCTCACTGTACAGTTGGGAGACTGAGGTCCAGTGAGGGGGAGTGACTTGTCCCAGGTCACAGAGCTAATGAACAGGAAAGCTTCTAGACTCCCAGTCAAGAGCTCTTTTAACCTCTCTGTGTTGCCACTACAACTACATGTTTCCCCTTCTCCCAGGCCATTCTTCCATCCATCTGTCCTACTGTCTTTTTTTTTTTGGCTGCGTTGGGTCTTCCTTGCTGCATGTGGGCTTTCTCTAGTTGCAGCAAGAGGGGGCTACTCTTTGTTGCTGTGTGCGGGCTTCTTATTGTGGTGGCTTCTCTTGTTGCGGAGCACGGGCTCTAGGCACGCAGGCTTCAGTAGTTGCAGTGCATGGGCTCAGTAGTTGTGGCTCGCGGGCTCTAGAGCACAGGCTCAGCAGTTGTGACACACGGGCTTAGTTGCTCCATAGTATGTGGGATCTTCCCGGACCAGGGCTTGAACTAGTGTCCCCTGCATTGGCTGGCAGATTCTTAACCGCTGTGCCACCAGAGAAGTCCCCTACTGTCTTTACTCTCCATCCGTTCATCCATCCAGCATCCATTCAACAAATGTTTGCCTATCAAACCTCTGACACATGTCTGGTGCTGGGCTTTGAGAGCTCACAGTTGGGGTGGGTCCTAAAGACATGTCTTGGGTCCTAAAGAGTTTTGGATGCTCTGATAGAAATCTGTGAAGAGCATTCAGAACAGAGAGGGGTCAGGTTCTAGCTGGAGCAATGAGGATAAGTGTCATCAGGGAGGTGATGCCTGAAAAAGCCCTGCTGGACATAGAGGGATCGGAAATATGGGATCAGGGAGGAAGTTAAGGGCATTCCACCCAGAAGGAGCAAAGCCCAGAGGGAAGAGTACAGAGCAATAAGTGGCTCAGTACGGCTGGGGTACAGGACACGAGGGGACCCAGCCAGGGACAGTTCCTAGAGAAGGAGAGCAAGTTGCAGGGCATGGGGCCCTATGGGCTGGCTGAGGTGACAGTCCGTGGTGCCAAATGCATGGGAACCTCAGGTGATCTCTTACGTGATCAGGTGCTCATCTGAGAGAGCCCCAGTGAAGGTGCCCAGAGAGGAGGGAAGGCTCCGCAGGGCCTGTCAGTCTCCTTCCAGAGACCTTACGCCCCTCCCTGCCCCCCACTACTCATTCCCTCCTTCCCTGTTCCCTCCTCTTTCTTGTCTCTCTCTCATTTTAGCCTGTCAGTCCTTATCAATTACCTGGACCCTCCCCCCTTTCCTCTTTGTTCTGTCTTCCTGACAAGAAACAGATTGTATCCTACCACCACACTCTGCAGGCAAAGAGCCCCTGACTGGAGGTCAGGACATGGGATTCCAGGCCTGGCTTTGTCGCCAACTGACCTGGGTGAGAACAGCTTATTAATAACAACATATTTGCGGGGCTGTTTCCCCGCTGATAAAGTCCGCGGGACTATTGTCTCCGTGACCCCTGGCTACAGTGCCCTCTGTAGGGGAAGAGGGCTCTTCTACACCCCGGTGCAGAAGCCTTCCTGGCTAGTCTAGTCCCTGAGGGCCAATGAACTCGGGGACTTTGTTATCAGCCTTGGGTTGCATGATTATGTTATTGTGTGCAAAGGGCTGTGTGCTCAATTTATTACCATCTGTCCCAGGACAAACAGAACTGCAGAACGCTACCCCCACAGAAGTTGACTCAGAAAACATTAGAATCTTTCTGTGTACACAGAACATTCTCCAGGACAGATCACATCTTGGGTCACAAATCAAGCCTCAGTAAATTTAAGAAAATTGAAATCATATCAAGCATCTTTTCTGACCACAATGCTATGAGATTAGAAATCAATTACAGGGAAAAAAACGTAAAAACTACAAACACATGGAGGCTAAACAATATGTTACTAAGTAACCAAGAGATCACTGATGAAATCAAAGAGGAAATAAAAAAATACCTAGAGACAAATTACAACAAAAACATGATGACCCAAAACCTGTGGGATGCAGCAAAAGCAGTTCTAAGAGGGAAGTTTATAGCAATACAAGCTTACCTCAAGAAACAAGAAAAATCTCAAATAAACAATCTAACCTTACACCTAAAGGAACTAGAAAAAGAAGAACAAACAAAACCCAAAGTTAGTAGAAGGAAAGAAATCATAAAAATCGAGCAGAAATAAATGAAATAGAAACAAAGACAACAATAACAAAGATCAATAAAACTAAAAGCTGGTTCTTTGAGAAGATAAACAAAATTGATAAAACTTTAGCCAGAATCATCAAGAAAAAGAGGGAGAGGACTCAAATAAATAAAATTAGAAATGAAAAAGGGAAAGTTACAATGGACACCGCAGAAATACAAAGCATCATAAGAGATTACTGCAAGCAACTCTGTGCCAATAAAATGGACAAATTCTTAGAAAGGTATAACCTTCCAAAACTGAATCAGGAAGAAGCAGAAAATATGAGCAAACCAATCACAAGTAATGAAATTGAAATTGTGATTAAAAATCTTCCAGCAAACAAAAGTCCAGGACCAGATGGCTTCACAGGTGAATTCTATCAAACATTTAGAGAAGACCTAACACCCATCCTTCTCAAACTCTTCCAAAAAATTGCAGAGGAAGGAACACTCCCAAACTCATTCTATGAGGCCACCATCACCCTGATACCAAAACCAGACAAAGATACTAGAAAAAAAGAAAATTACAGACCAATATCACTGATGAATATAGATGCAAAAATCCTCAACAAAATACTACCAAACAGAATCCAACAACACATTAAAAGGATCATACACCATGATCAAGTGGGATTTATCCCAGGGATGCAAGGATTCTTCAGTATACGCAAATCAATCAATGTGATACACCATATTAACAAATTGAAGAATAAAAACCATATGATCATCTCAATAGATGCAGAAAAAGCTTTTGACAAAATCCAACACCTACTTATGATAAAAACTCTCCAGAAAGTGGGCATAGAGGGAACCTACCTCAACACAATAAAGGCAATATATCACAAACCCACCTCAAACATCATTCTCAATGGTGAAAAACTGAAAGCATTTCCTCTAAGATCAGGAACAAGACAAGGATGTCCACTCTCACCACTATTATTCAACATAGTTTTGGAAGTCCTAGCCATGGCAATCAGAGAAGAAAAGGAAATTAAAGGAATACAAATTGGAAAAGAAGAAGTAAAACTGTCACTGTTTGCAGATGACATGATACTATACATAGAGAATCCTAAAGATGCCACCAGAAAACTACTAGAGCTAATCAATGTATTTGGTAAAGTTGCAGGATACAAAATTAATGCACAGAAATCTCTTGCATTCCTATACACTAATGATGAAAAATCTGAAAGAGAAATTAAGGAAACACTCCCATTTACCATTGCAACAAAAAGAATAAAATACCTAGGAATAAACCTACCTAGGGAGACAAAATACGTGTATGCAGAAAACTATAAGACACCGATGAAAGAAATTAAAGACGATACAAACAGATGGAGAGATATACCATATTCTTGGACTGGAAGAATCAATATTGTGAAAATGACTATACTACCCAAAGCAATCTACAGGTTCAATGCAATCCCTATCAAATTACCAATGGCATTTTTTACAGAACTAGAACAAAAAAATCTTAAAATTTGTATGGAGACACAAAAGACCCCGAATAGCCAAAGCAGCCTTGAGGGAAAAAAACGGAGCTGGAGGAATCAGACTCCCTGACTTCAGAGTATACTACAAAGCTACAGTCATCAAGACAATATGGTACTGGCACAAAAACAGAAACATAGATCAATGGAACAGGATAGAAAGCCCAGAGATAAACCCACACACCTATGGTCAACTAATCTATGACAAAGGAGGCAAGGATATGCAATGGAGAAAAGACAGTCTCTTCAATAAGTGGTGCTGGGAAAACTGGACAGCTACATGTAAAAGAATGAAATTAGAACACTCCTTAACACCATACACAAAAATAAACTCAAAATGAATTTGAGACCTAAATGTAAGACCAGACACTATAAAACTCTTAGAGGAAAATATAGGAAGAACACTCTTTGACAGAAATCACAGCAAGGTCTTTTTTGATCCACCTCCTAGAACAATGGAAATAAAAACAAAAATAAACAAATGGAACCTAATGAAACTTAAAAGCTTTTGCAAATCAAAGGAAACTACAAACAAGATGAAAAGACAACCCTCAGAATGGGAGAAAATATTTGCAAACAAATCAACGGACAAAGGTTTAATCTCCAAAATATATAAACAACTCATGCAGCTCAATATTAAAAAAAACAACTCAATCCAAAAATGGGCAGAAGACCTAAATAGACATTTCTCCAAAGAAGACATACAGATGGCCAAGAAACACATGAAAAGATGCTCAACATCACTAATTATTAGAGAAATACAAATCAAAACTACAATGAGGTATCACCTCATACCAGTTAGAATGGGCATCATCAGAAAATCTACAAACAACAAATGCTGGAGAGGGTGTGGAGAAAAGGGAACCCTCTTACACTGTTGGTGGGAATGTAAATTGATACAGCCACTATGAAGAACAGTATGGAGTTTCCTTAAAAAACTAAAAATAGAACTACCATATGACCCAGCAATCCCACTACTGAGCATATACCCAGAGAAAACCATAACTCAAAAAGACACATGCACCCGAATGTTCATTGCAGCACTATTTACAATAGCCAGGTCATGGAAGCAACCTAAATGCCCATCGACAGACAAATGGATAAAGAGGATGTGGTACATATATACAATGGAATATTACTCAGCCATAAAAAGAACGAAATTGGGTCATTTGTAGAGATGTGGATGAACCTAGAGAGTGTCATACAGAGTTAAGTAAGTCAGAAAGAGAAAAACAAATATCATATATTAATGCATATATGTGGAACCTAGAAAAATGGTACAGATGAACCGGTTTGCAGGGCAGAAATTGAGACACAGATGTAGCGAACAAACGTATGGACACCAAGGGGGGAAAGTGGGGTGGGGGTGGTGGTGGTGGTGTGATGAATTGGGAGATTGGGATTGACATATATACACTAATATGTATAAAATAGATAACTAATAAGAACCTGCTGTATAAAAAAATAAATAAAATAAAATTCAAATATTCAAGAAAACCCCAACAAAACATTAGACTCTTTCTGATCCATAAGGAAACAAATTCTATCAAGAGATTTTCAGATTTCTTTTCTCTCTCTTTCTCTTTCTTTCTTTCTTTCTTTTTCTTCCTCTTTCTTTCTTTCTTTCTCCCTTCCTTCCTTCCTTCCCTCCCTCCCTCTTTCTTTCTTTTCTTTTCCTTTCCTTCCTTCTCTCTCCTCTCTTTCTCCCTTTCTGCATCCCTCCCTCCCACCCTCCCTTCCTTCCTTCCTCTCTATATATTTAAAACCAAAGTTTGACAGAACAGTACTTACCCTTACCAGGGTGGTACACTATGATATTTTCTTTTCCCTCCTATTCTGTTCCATTAGGAATAATGATGGTAGTCACAACCCTGTAAACTGATTTCACATCCCACTAACGAACGGATTACAATGGGAAATTGGAGAACCTCACTAACGGATTACAATGGGAAATTGGAGAACCTCTCTTTTCGTATCTCCCATGTTCAAACAAAACAAGCTAAAAGAACAAAAGAATACCTCCTGCAGCCTAGCTGTTCCATAGTCACTGCTCTTTCTCCCCACAACTCTTTCTCTGATACATTCACTTAGAAATATTTACTGAGTTCCTCCCTTTGCATCAGTTAAGCTTCTTAAATGATAGTCTGGATCTATTGCTTTCACTTTCCCACCTCCCATTCATCCCTTCTAGAAAACCATAAACTGTCTTTTGCTCCTGCTAAGCTGCTGACAATGGCTCACCAACCCTCACCGAATGACATTTGTCACAGCTGACTCTTTCTCCTTGGCTTCCCTCTTGATCCCCTTTGCTGACTCTTCCTTGGTCCCCATCCATATGTAACTGTTCCCCAGGCTCTGCTCTGCAGCCCCCACTCCTCTCACTCTGCACTGGGTTCCTGGGGCTGCTCACCCCAGCCCTGCCCCGTGCCTTCAGTTGCTCCCCGATGCTGTGGGATGTGCACCTGTACCTCTTGCCGGCACCTCTCACATCAGCCTTTGTCAGACCTCTCTGGCCACCTGCCTGCTTATCGGCTCCACTCGGGAGTCCCACAGGCCTTGCACTCCATTTGCCTGAACCAAAGATTTAGCTTTCACTCTAACCTGCCCCTCCTGAGTCCTCATCTTAGGGAAAGGTGCCACCGCCCACCCAGCTGTATAAACCAGGAAGCTGGGACTCGTCCAAGACTCCTCCTCTCTCTTCCTCATCCCCACCGTCGGTGCATCCCCAAGCTTCTCAAATCTATCCTCTTCTCTCTGTTTGCATCACCTGATCCTGGTCCAGGTGATGGCAATTCTTGCCTTGACCATGGAAATACCTTGAGGTCCCCCCGCCTGCATATCATCACCTCCAGACCAAGCTCTTTGGAGCAGTAAGAGGGTTTCTTCTAAAATGCAATACTGATCTTGTCTCTACCTGGTTTAAAATCTTCCCATGACTATTTGCTTCTAAGATGAAGTTGTAATCGTTTAGCATGACATAAAGAACCCTGTGTAATCTCACCCCATGCTACCTCTCCTGTGTCCTGTGTCTCCACTTTGCAGACACAGCAACCCCCTCCGCTTCCTTGGACACGGTGCTCCCACCCCTGTCCCAGATTTTGCACCTGCTGTTCTCTTGAACTAGAACTCTGACTAACGTCCACCTCTGCCTCCAGGTGTCTCTTAGCTGGCAGCTCTTTGGGAGGCCTTCTCTGACCCGCTACACGTGGGTCTGCAGTATCCTCTGCCTCTTCCATAATGGTCCTCACCTTGCAGTGTCATAATGGGCTCATGCTTGTCCTCTCTGACTCTGGACTGTAGGCCCTGTGAGTCTAGGGACTCTGCTGTGCTGGTTGTTGTGTCCTGGCATCCAGCTCAGGACCTAGCACGTCATAGGCACTCGATGAGTATTTGTAGAAGGATGCGCTTTTAGACTCAACGAATGTTGGAAGCACAACAGAACCACCGTGGTGTTAGGGACAGTAACGGATGTTTGGAACAGAGACTGTTACAATCAGAGTCATAGGATGTTGGAATCATGAAAATATAGTGATCTGATTTACAGGATGTAGATTCGTGGGACAAGAGAATATTCAGTTCCACCACTTCCCAGCTGTGACCTCAAGCAAGCTGATGAAGCCCTTTCTCTGACTTTTGGTTTGATTTTTTTATAAAGTGTTGATAAGAGGCCCTGCCTGACCAGTCTGCGGGTTGTAAGCAATGAGACCGTGAACGTGACTGTGAACATGCACGTCTTGCTCCCTCTGACCTGAGTAAGTCTCTTTGCAACCAAACAGCTGTCCTGGGGTTCTCATGGGGAGACCTGGTTGGGTTATTTTACTTAAATTATCTGGGCTTTGGGGCTTATTTTCCTGGGGGCCCAGAGGACAGAGCCTCTGCCCTGGCCTGGCATGCATCAGTACTCAGGGTTAGGCCCTGGGGGAGAGAACAAACACCCTTCAGGAGCAACTCTCTATAATCAGGGTGCGCTGAACTGCCTTCGAAGCCTGGATTTTACAGATGGGGAAACTGAGGCTCAAAGAGGGTAGGGTCTTGTCCAGGGTCACACAGCATGTTGGGGCAGAGCCACAGCTAGAATCTGCTCCTTTGGGCTCTGAGTCATCAGGGAGTCTCCTTCTTAAATTCCCAATCTCCCTAGTTCTAGACTATCAGGAGGCATTTGTTTTGGTCTAGAACAACAGGAGCCATGCTTGGGGTTTCTGAAGATGGCGATGTTCAGGGTTCATTCTTCAGATGATGCCAGATCGTTACATTCTGGGTCCATCAGCTGAGCAGAGAGTTCAGGTTAATTATTCCTTACATGACCAAAGCAAGGTCATGTGCACAAAGCGTTCTTGTACCCCTGTGTGAGATGAAGAGAAGGAAAGAGGCAGTTGGGTCAGGCTCTGGGCTGAGTGCACACATCCATTACAGCATCTTGTCTCTGTTGTTTAGATGAGGAAACTGGGGCTCAGAGAGGTAAAACAACTTGCCCAAAGTCACTCAGCTCACGGATGGGGGAGCCAGGACTCCAACCCTACTCTCTGATTCTGAGGCCCGTGCTCTTTCGGCTGTCTCCCTTAGGTAATCACTGCCTCGTGCCCTGGGAGGTGGACCGAGCAAGGATGCTGCCGGGAAAACGACTGACCCCAAAATACGGTGGGAACAGCCAGAAGAAGGGGATGGAATTTTGGCTCTGCGCTTCCTTTGATCTCCTTAAAGACTCCATTTCCTTTTCTGTAAAATAAAAGAAATTATTACCTTGCAAGGCAGTGGAGGGGATTCAATGGATTCACTTATGTAAAGTGGTTCACATGATTCTGGACATGTAGTAATTGTTCAGTGTTTATTATGATCAATAATAATAATCATCATCTCTTAAATAAACATTTTAGAAGGAGATGGTCAGTAAAGCCTTGTTGAATAATTGGGGTACTCAGTTCACACACCTGTCCTGAGAGCAGAGGATAATGGAGTAGAGGGCAAGGAAGAGGAGTAATATTTATGGAGCTCCCGCTGTGTGCCAGGCACCGTGCTAAACATCACGATTGCCAGCATCGCCCCTGTGAATGCTCACAACAAAGTAGGTGCTATTGTTAGTCCGATTTTAGACTTGGAGAAACTGAGGCTCAGAAAGAGGGAGCGGTTGGATGGCTTGCGAGTGGCTAGAGGGAGATTTAAACCACGGGCTGAGGACCTGAGAGACGTGGAGCGCTCGCCATGCCCCTCCAGGCTCACAGCTGCCAGAACGTCCCTCAGAGCCGGTGATGCAGCTCTAGCTCACCTGCTAAGAGGTGCTCTGTGCACGCCCCGTGCTGGGCCACAGTGGACCTTCTGAGGGGGCTCTGGTCCCAAGGACCAGCACATTAGGGCTTTGTCCCATAGCCTCTGCCTGTCTTAGCTTCTCAATATTCTTGAGGGATCATGAGGGGGGCTCCGCCTGCCCATCCAGCCTCCTTTCTCACAACTCGTCTGCCCACCCGCATACACAAACGATGGTCACCCGCACCAGGCGACAGGCCCCCAGACACTTCAGTGCAGAAAGCCTCCAAACCTCTGCTCTGTTTCCACTAGTCTTAGTAACCTCTCCCTTTAACCCCAAAGACTGAAATCCTGAGTGTCTCTAGTCAAAGGTCTAGGAGCTGTGAGGTCAAGGTCTGTCCTCAAAACCAGAGTCTGAGCAGGGGAAGTAAGATAGTCTGAGTGTGGGGAGGCAGGAAGCAGAGAAGAGGTGGAGGAGGCGGGTAGGGAGAGGAGAGGGTGAAAGAACAGGGCAGGACCCAATGTGCTTTTATATAAGGGTGCATGCTCAGGGCAAAAGCATGACTGAACTCAGGTGCCTTCCCAGGCAGGTGAAGAAAGTTCATCAGCCATGGGCTCTGTGCTTCCAGAGCAAATATCCGGGGAATGACTGCGCAAGAGAGGGATGCTTCAGCCCTTGATGAGCAGCCAGGGTCAGTGACTTGTCCATGGCAGAGCTGGGGGCCTCCCTCCCACCCCAACCAGCTCCAAGTCCTACTGTTTGGAGCTGCAGGGCAGGCCTCATACCAAAAAGAAAAAAGGTTACTTGTCTATCAATGTGCTTTCATTTTAATTTCTGGTGGTAGCCACAGGAATTAAACATTTGTAGACTGTTTCCCAGGGTTCATGCCATGGTTAACTTTGATGCTCCTAGGGACCCTGGGAGGTGTGGCTCAAGCCCTCATTTTACAGACTGGGGCTTAGATAGGTTGTCCAGGGCCTCGCAGTGAGAAAGAGACAGAGCTGGGACTTAAAGTTAGTTTTTGTGCTGTTGGCACCAGCTGTTGGTAACGGCTCCAGTAAATAAAACTTAAAGTTAACAACTTACTAAAACTTACAATGGGCAAGATACAGTTCTTAACTCATTTAATCCTTGCAACTCTATGAGGAAGGCATTACTGTTATCATCCCTATTTTACAGAAAGGGAAACTGAGGCATAGAAAAGTTAAATAACTTGTTTGGTTCATGGACTTAGTAAGTGGTGGAGCCAAGACTTGAATTCAGGTCCTCTGGTTTCAGAGTCCGTGCTCTTAACCTCTTCATTGACACAGGGGTTCAGGGTGGAGGGAGTTCCAATTATGCCACGAGGCCTCTGCCCTCTCACTCATGGATAGGGGCCCACCCAGACACTGTGGTCAACAGCATGGTCAGCTGGCCTGGTCCTGGGCAGGCAGGTGGATGAAACATCTCCTCCAGGGATGGCTGCCAGGCTTATTCAGCCCAGCCTGGGTCAGGGCAGGTTGCGACTGTGCCCTGTTCTGGGCTTCTTATCTCCAGCGGAAATCAGCAGACCAAGAGGCTGTTGAATTCACATGCAGTCCCCATGGGGTGAGGCAATGGGTGGGCCTGGAAAGCTGGTTCTAGTGGGGTCAGGGCACTTGGGCAGAAGTGGTCAGGCAGTCTGGAGTGCCAGCCCTGGCTCTGGCCCAGCTCAATGCACAAGCCAGGCAGATCCTTGTCCCTGGCATCAGTCTCCCATCTGTACAGTAAGGGGCTTGGACAGAGTGATTTCTCAGGCCCTTCCAGCCCTGTACCCTCTTCTCATAGCTATAACTCCTTAGACGCGGCTTTTATTTTCAAAGGAAGGAAACTCCTTCTTGTCAAGCACCTTCTAGGTCAGGAGGAGTTCCTGGCAGTTTTCCACTCTGACTTTTAGTGATGGTCCTAACTCCCAAAAGAATGACTGATGGTAGAGAATTGGGCTGGTGTTCAGACTGTATGCATCGGGACTGCTTCACTGAGTGTAAAAAGATGGATATACTTCTGTTTTGGTTTGTAAATAGCCATTTCCCTTAATTTCCTCTAGTGCTCCTTATTCTATCGGGCACTCCAGCAATTCAACGGTGAGTGCCCTAGCCAGGAGTGCCAACCTCCATTTGGCCACGCCACCATACTGCTGTGTGGCCGTGGTGAAGCAGTGTGGCAGAGTGGAGCAGGTCAGACACAAGAGTTCATGCCCTGCCTCAGCTACTAACTCCCCTGTGTGCCCTTGGGCCACTTCCCTTCTCTCTCTTTTTTTTTTTTTTAATTTATTTTCTTTAAGTGTATGAAATTTTTATTTTATTTACTTTTAATTTTTATTTATTTAGTTAATTTATTATTTATTTTTGGCTGCGTTGGGTCTTCGTTGCTGCGTGCGGGCTTTCTCTAGTTGTGGCGAGCGGAGGCTACCCTTCGTTGCGGTGCGCGGGCTTCTCATTGCGGTGGCTTCTCTTTGTTGTAGAGCACGGGCTCTAGGCGTGCGGGCTTCAGTAGTTGTGGCATGTGAGCTCAGTAGTTGTGGCTTGTGGGCTCTAGAGCACAGGCTCAGTAGTTGTGGTGCACGGACTTAGTTGCTCTGCGGCATGTGGGATGTTCCCGGACCAGGGCTCGAGCCCGTGTCCCCTGCATTGGCAGGCGGATTCTTAACCACTGCGCCACAAGGGAAGCTCCACTTCCCTTCTCTTAGCTTCAGTTTCTTCAAGGTGCCCACCTCACAAGTTGTTGTATTAAATGGGGGCAAAGCACCTAGTATTCAGTAGACGCTCAGAACATGCTAGCTCCCCTTGTGGCAGGCTGATGAGAAATCAGCCTTGGATTCAGGGGAGAGGAAAAAGTATAATGCGGTATGATAGAAAGAGGGTAGATTTTTGAGCCAGAAAGACCCAAATTCAGTCTGGTTCTGCCACTTATCCATTGTTATAGGCTGAACTGAGTCCGTATGTTCAAGTCCTAACCCCCAGTACTTCAGAATGTCTGTATTTGGAAATACAGTCTTTAGAGAGGTAATTAAATTAAAATAAGGTCACTAGGGTGGATTCAATTCCAACATGACTGGTGCCCTTCTTAGAAGAGGAAATTTGGACACAGACACATATAGAGGGAGAGTGCCATGTGAACATGAAGATGGTCACCTGCAAACCAAGAGGAGGAGTCCCAGAAGAACCAACCCTGCCAACACCTTGACCTCAGACTTCTAGCCTGCAGAACCATGAGAAAGTAAATTCTGTTGTTTAAGCCAGCCGGTCTGTGTAGTTGATTATAGCAGCCACAGGAAATGAATACGCTCATTACACAACATCGAGCTAGTTACTTAACATTTCTGCACTTTAATAGTAGATTAAATTAAGTAATGCCTGAGAAAGCCCCAGCACATAGTAGGCCCTTAGCAAATGCTAGCTTTGCCTCCCCTCCATGCATGGGAACGGCAGCTGGCTCTCTCAGGGGAGGGGGTGGGGATGTCCCTGAGTCATTCTGCTTCAGCATGAACCTGCAGGACACCTGACCCTTGACTTGGCCTTCACCTTTCCCCAGACTAGCAATCCGGCTCTCAGCCCCACCCCTGGCCTTGACACTGGCTTTCTACCTGCCAGGCTATGAGGTGGTCAGAGTTCACAGAGGTTTTCGACCCTGGCCATGTTCAGCAGCAACCCTGCCGTGTGTGGTCAGCCTGCTTGGCTTAGGCCCCAGCCAACCCCAGGGCAGGGTTGGAGGGGTAGGGAGGGTAGCCTCGGGGTTCTCGGGGCGGAGGGGCTGGCTGGTGTGTTGTGTGGTATTTCCCCAAATGCTTGCACACTATATTTCACCTGATGTTCACAGCAACCCCTGCAGGTGGGCTGGGCTAATGGCTCCTCTTGACACAAAGAGCAACTGAGGCCCAGAGGAGTTAAGGGGCCCCTCCCAACTCAAAAAACCCATGCTGGGATTAGGACCTCAGAATCCAGACTCAGGCCCTGGCTCCTTTCACCGCTGGGACCACTTGCTTACCCTCCAAGCCTCTGGGGGTCTGTAGGGTGTGTGGGAAGCACATGGACCCAGGGGTCACCAGCCCTGGGCTCAGATCCCGGCCGGGTCTGGGACCAGCTGTGGGACCCTGGACAAGTGCCCACCTCACCAGGCTGTTGAGAGTCTCCTTGAGAGAGGGCAGCCAGCTCTGCCCCTGGGACTCTCTAGGCCCACCATAAATGGCAGCTGCTGTGACTTTTTCAAAACTAACTGCGCAGTAACTGTTGCTGAATCGAATTCCTGGAGAGCCAGGAAGCGTGTCTGTGGGTGGGAGAGACGTCTGGCACTTCCAGGGGGGGCCCAAGCCTTCCTTCCTACACGCCTCCTCCCCCCAGCGCCTGGCAGCACTGGAGAGGGAATGTAATGGAGGGACCTACAGCTGGGTGGGTCTGGAATTTACCTCCTCCAGCTCACCATACCTGTCTGGAACCTCTGTCTCCCTGTCTGCAGTTCCCATTCAATAAACACTTTTACTTTCTTCATAACACCCGTCACCATCCAAACTTATTTGGACTATTATATTTTCACTCTCACCTGCCCCCCTTCCCTCTCCCCATTCCCATAGAATGGTAGTCATGCAGCAGGAATTTTGTCTATGTTGTTCCCTGCTCTATCTCCTGCACCTAGAACAGTGCCTGGCACGTAGTGTTCAGTCATTATTTGTGGAATGAATGAATGAGTCGATCATTTGTGGTCAGCACTTTGCTGCATTTGTGGATGTTGCTTAAGTCAGAGCCCAACCCTTTTTCTAGAGGTTTCTGGCCTTTTGGGGGAAGCAGACACAGGCAGTGACCAGAGCGTGACCTGCACTGAGACAGAGGGAAGGAGGCACCTGGGCTGGGAGAAGCTGGAGCAGGTGGCATCTGATCTGCTTCAAGGAGCAGGAAGGGCCACAGGGGAGGACCTGGGAAGCCTCTCAGAGAAGCCTCAGCTGAAGAAATAAAAGGTGAGTTAGAGTTAGAGAGAGAAGGAGGGGACAGCATTCCGGGCAGACAAAAGCAGGTGCAAAGGCACAAAGGCAGGAGAGATGGCATCGAGTTAGAGACGTCTGATGCTGTGCCCTGAGCCACAGGGCAGGGCCAATGGGCGCAGCAGCTGGGATGATGGATGCTGGGGTCTGGGAGGGGGTGCCCGAGGGAACAGCGGGCTCCGATGGGAGCACAGCTGGCGGGTGTGCAAATCCAAGCTCTTTCTTCTCCCAGTTCGCAAAGGTTTCCTTCCGACCTGTTGAGAGGTAGGGCTGCCACTGTTTGCCAGGTGGTTGTGGCTGTCTCCTCCCTACCGCCCGACTTTCCCAGGTGAGTGCGGTCTCCCCTCTGAGCTGGTGTCTGTTTCTGCCTCTCTTTGTCTCTCCTGGGAAAGAACAGGCTGGGGGTCAAGGCCCACCTAGCCAGGCCAGGCCAGGGTCGTGGTGGGGTCTTGGAGCAGCCACTCCCCCTTTCTGAGCCCAATTTCTTCCTCAGACTCACAGTGGGTGGATAATAAGCGCCTTGCAGGCCTCCCTTCCTGGAAGTTTTGGGTTTTGACAGATGAAACAGGGTCAGGGAGAATGTGGTGGCTTTTCCAGTCAGGAGACGATGCCCAGTGGCCTCAGGAAGTGTGAGTCATTCCGGTTTTGCTAGGGGCGGGGATCAGGTTCCTGGCTCCTACTCCTCCAGAGAGGCCTCTGGGCCCAGGCAGCCATGGGGGAGCCCAAGCCAGAGAGGTGGCCTGTCGCAGACTCTCTTGGTGATCCTAGCAAGTTTCTGCCTCTTTTTGGACCTTGGTCTCTTCTTTTGTGAGACAGATATAACAGTGCCTGCCCTCCTTCTGCAGAGCCTGGAGACCTACCTGCTCCTCATCCTGGATTTGGCATTGGCTCACCTTGGGCAAGTCTGTCCCCTTTTGGGGCCTCAGTCTCCCCCTCTCTATGCTGAGGGGGTTGGACTTCAGGGCTCGCCTTGGTGCCTTCTACTACTTCCCCCAAACCTCGTGCCCCCGCCATGCCCAGGGTACAGGTGTTGGGTGCTGATCTGCATGATATCTTCATCCAGGCTCAGAGCCACAGGGCCAGGTGCCACGAGGGCCCTAGGTTACTCAGGATGCATTTGTGGCACCTGAGTAGGAGAGTCTCAGGGAATGGCAGCCAGCAAGTGCAAAGCCTGGAAGAGGGAAAAGAAAGGTACCAGCCTGTCGGTGGTAGAAGGTTTCCCAGGGGAGGCAGAATTCAGCCAGAGTCTTGATGGAGGAGTAGGAAGGGGCTGGAAGAAGAGAAAAGAATTTCTTTTTTCCATTTCAAGGCATTCCAGGCAGATGAAATAACATGTGCAAAAGCAGAGAGGTGTGAAATAGCATGTTGAGCTTGGGAAACTGCAAGAAGCACAATATGGTTAGAAAGTTGGGAGCAAGTGGGGAGGGGCGAGAGAAGAGAGTGGAGTGTAGAGGATGTTAGGAGCAGACCATGAAGAGCCTCATGTGCTAAATAGACATTCAAAATTTGTCCTGAAGGCAGTGGAGGGTGATTCTTTTCATCCTGTACAAAAACCTTCCTGAGGATCTACTTGACCCAAAGCACCTTTGTAGAGGGTGCTACGGCGCACTCCCCAGACGCTGGCGCCTCCCCCCTCAGCCTGGAGCATTCACTCACCCCTCCGATGGCTGAGAGCTGGCCACTGAGACTCCCCTTCCTGCCATTGCCTTAGGAGACCCTCCTCATCTAATGCCACTCCCCTTCCCTGGCCCAGCCTGCATCCGATGACTGCTCCGTATGGGGGATAAAGGGCTCCTCGCCTCAACTCGGCACAATTGTGAAAAGTCATTCCAGCTCCAGAGCTCCCTAGAGATGGGCTGAGACCTTCATGGGGTCTGCATAACAGCCTAACTTGTCCCTCTGCCTAGTCCTGCTTCATTTACCCCCCAACACAGGTATTCATCTTGAGATCAATCCCCAATAAACCTCCTGCTAGCAAATATGCGTCTCAAAATCTCCTTCCCCAGGAACCCCAGCTGTGACAGCCGTCACTGCGGGATGTCAGTGACGGTGGACATTTCATCGAGGGGTCAAAGAGAGACCCCTACTTTTGGAAGTGGCTCTGTCCAGTGTGAGAATGAAATGGAGGGAGCCACTGGAGTCCAGAAGCCAGTGGGGAGCTTGTGCCAGTTTAGCAGAGGAGTGAGAGGGATGGATTGGGGGAGTTAGAGAATTGCCAGACAGGGGACAGACTGGGTATGGAAGCTGCCTGGATCATCTGGGCAGAGGTCAGATCATCTGGTCAGATCATCTGGGAACCAATTCCTGGGATGGATTTAACGGAACTCAGTTCAGTTTGGGAGTGGAGAGCATGCCTTGCCCATAAGACATCTGGGGATTAACCAGCACCTGGCAGTTTACAAAGCATTTACTCACACCCATTAGTTTAATATGGGCCCCAGCCAGTCAGAAGGGTCACCAGGGCCCTGGAGACCCTCTACTGGGCCAGATGTTAACCCTTTAGTTGCTGAATCATGGGGACAGTGGGTGATGTGCTGGGTGGGAGGGGCACTCAGGGAGCTCTGAGCAGCAGCTATTTACCAAGCAGTAAGTTAGAATCTTTGTAGGTCGGCTGAATATCAGCCCTACTGGCTCCTCGTATAATCCTCATCGGAATCTGCTGAGGCAGATACTATAATCCCTTCTTAAAAAGAGGAAACCAGGGCTCAGTGAGGTGAATGACTTGCCAAAAATCTGACAGCTCCTGAACAGTAGAGCTGGAGTTGAAAACAGGTCTGTCCGACCCTGCAGCCCGTGCCTGTAATTGCTGCAGTGGGGATCGGAACCTGGAGAACTTGGCTCTTCAGTCAGGGTCTTTCCCCCTTGTTTACACGGCCATTTCCCGTTCACAAGCCAATATCTCTTTCTAAGAAATGGTGCTGAGAATGTCCAGACCCGTGGGAGTGGTGGGGTGGAACAGGAAAGCCCAGTGCCATGCACAGGGGAATTTCCAGACCTGGGGATCCCCCAGCACCTGGTTTGGAGCCCAGGCGTGTGTGGCAAGGCTTGTAGCCTCTCCAATGGATAGCACCTCCCCAGTGGCAGAAGGAGACCTAGGGGGCCAGCTGTTCACCACCTCCAACCTGTTCCCTCCAGAGACATGGGCTCCCTGTGAAGCAGTGAGCATCTTGTTCCTCTGGAGCATGGCTATTCATTCATTCATTTACCCATTCATTTAACATTGAACAGCTATTTAGGGAGTACTTTCCATGCACCCTGTGTCACCTGGGTCCTGCCCTCACCTGGATCTAGCCTCACCTGGGATCAAGGTGGTGGGGAGATTGATGCTAAACAGGCAACGACAATCCAGTGAGACAGATGGGGAGTGTATGGGCCATTCTGTTGGTCCTCGGGTCCCCTTTACCAGCACACATGAGGCCGCCATAGAGATGTTGTCAGGGGCTATTGATTAATGGATAAAGGAAGGAAGGGCTGTGGTGGGACAAAAGGAAGGACTTCCTGACTGGCCTGAGAGAAAGCCCTGCAGGCAGCATTAGAGGTGGGGTGGCATCTGCATCCTGGGAGAGCACCAGCCTCTGCCCTCAGAGTGTGAGAGCTACCCATCTAGAGGCAGGAGGCTGGACTTAGAGACGCTGGGGTCCTCCCAGATCTGGAATCTTCAGTTCTGCTGTGGCTCCACGTGGCATCCAACTGCCAAAAGGACATTTTGGTTGTTTGCTCAGCTGTGACCTAGAACACAATGAACTGACTTTCTTGCTAAATCCTCCTCGGGGAGTCTGGGAGAGGGTTGACAGAGGGAGTGGAGTGGGGAGAGGCTCCATCCGCAGTGTTCTGGTGTCCTGTCCCTGAGCCCATCATGACCTGATAGGGTTTCACTGTGCAGGTTTTGCACTGTGCATGTTTTTAAAAACATGACCGTGTGTGTGTGTGTGTGTGTGTGTGTGTGTGTGTGTGTTTCTTTTTCTTTTAACTTTTTAAACTTTTCTGAGAAGATGATTTTAGATCTTTATTTACTCTTCTCCCATGTCTCAATCACAATTTCGTCTTCATCTCCATGGGGCTGTGATACTCAGAAAAGAGGACAGGCTCTCTTGTAGCCTTCCACGGAAGAAGTGCCTGCATGAGGAGGGGGAAGGAGCAGGAGGAAACTTTAGTGAGCACCTACTATGTGCCAGGTCTCACATAGAGCACTCTGCATATTATCTCTGTTTTTTTTTGTGGGGATGGGGGTGAGGAGGCTGAGAGATAAAATAATATGTACGAGAAGCACGTGGTTGATGATGATTATGCTAGTTAATAAATAATAAATTATAATTTATTATCATTTGATAATATGATAATTATTAGGTGAAATTATTATTCAAAAAAATAACAATTTCTTACAGTTCAACCGAATACATGTTATTCAGGCACATCTTAGGATGTTCTTGCTATAGTCTCGCGGGAATCCTCTGCAATGAAGGAATTATTCTCATTTCAAAGCTGAGGAAATTGAGGCCGAGTGAGATCAGGTGATCCGCCAACTCCTCCCAGCAAGTCGGCAGTAGGGCCAGGCCTTGAACTCAGGTCAGTTTCCAAAGCCCTTCAGTTTCCTGACCTCAAGCCACAATCCATTTTGTCTCCTTCCCTGCAACTCATAGTGACTCAGGAGGTGGAAGGACACTGGTCTGGTGCTTGGGAATCCCGGGCTGGAAGAGGCTCTGCCCCCAAGTGCTGGGTGGCCTTGGGCATGTCCCTCCACTCCCTGGGACTCACTGTTCACATCCACAAAGGGGGGGCTTGAATGCACCTGTTTCCTGCTGTGACCGCCTCTGGATGTGTGCTGTGTGCACAGAAGGCTGGTACCACGTCTGCCTCATCTGCGTTCCCCGTGCCTGGGGTGGCCCTTGGCTCAGAGGGGGCTCAGTGAACTTTCACTGACTGTAGGGGTGGGAGGGAGCATGTGTGGCTGCACCGTGCGTGGGCATTGCAGGCTCCAAGTGAGGGGGCAGACGGTCCAGGGCTGCTCTTCTCGGGTGGGAGGCTGCCCTCCTGGTGACCAGGGAGAGTACTCGCTGCCCAGGCCTCAGGCAGGCCTCTAAAGGGGGAGATTCTGGGGACCCCTCTCAGCCTCACCAGGGGGCTCATATTCTGGGATGCCCCTTAAGAGAAAGTCCTGCAGCTCTTGACCTTTATTGGGCCTCCTAAAGGCGGGAGTGGGAAGCTTGCTAGGGGGCTGCAGTGTCTAGAGGCTTCCCCTGAACTGCCATAGTCACTTATGTCACCGAGGACTCAGCCATGCTCCCCTCCCCCAACTCCAGAGGAAGAGGACCAAGCCACGGGCATGCCCAGCAGAGAGAGCTGTCTGCCCACCCAGCTCCGAGGGCAGGAGGGAGAACGGCGCTAGCGCTGTCCATAGCCAGGCTCGGGGAAGAGAGGGAATCTGGTGGCCCCCAGGGAAAGAACTCACAGATGTTTTACACCCAGACCTGGCTTGACCTCCTCGTTCATGACCTTCAGGTGGCTCAAGCCAAGGACAGCATGCGAGCCCTCGTCTTACCATCTGACCCGCCAGCCATGGTAGCAAGGGTGACCATTTACTGAGCACCAACTGTGTGCCAAGCAAGATGCTCAACTCTTTGCTTTATTATCACATTCGATCCTCACAACAGCCCTGTAAGTTACTATTTTTATTCCCATTTTACAGCTGAGAAAACAAAAATCTTAGAGATATTATATAACTTGTCCAAGTTCAGATATCTAGTAAGTTGTAGAGCTAGGATACAAATCCAGGCTACAAGACTTGGGCTCTTAACGACTACATTATACTAGTTCCATTCTTCCATCCATCCATCCATCCATCCATCCAATCATCTAACCAGTTACCCATGTGTATCAGACAGAGTCCCAGTAGAAAAGAGATTCACACTTCATTCAGGCTAATTCAAGGTGGGCTTAATAAAGAGACAGTTTATAAAGATGGGGGGGCGTGTGTGAAGGGAAACCACACAGGACCCCGCAGTGCCTGAGCGTTGGGAACAGCCAGGTGGATAGTACCTGGAGCCTGAGGGGTGAGGGAGGAGATGTTAATGGAACCTGGGGAGAGAGGACCTGACAAGAGCTCTGCCCTTTGTCAAGAGATGTGCCCGCCCATCTGAGGCACCACACAGAGAGGAGCCTGAGCAGTAAGGTCCCCAGCGGTTTCCTCCCTTCCTCTCCCTCCCCCTCCTTCTGGGCTCCGCATCAGCTGACCCAGCCAGAGGCCATAGGACACTTGAGCCAGTGATGCAGTCCCTTCAGGTCAGCCTCTGGGGCCCAGAGCAGGGTGTGGAAAGGTGGAGAACAGAGCTGGAGCGACAAAGGGAGGACACTCTGCACATCATGTATCCATCCATCCTACACGTCTCTCCTGGCACTGTGCCATGTCAGGTATGAGGATATTATTCCGGGCAAGAGAGATATGATTCATTCATTCACTCATTCATTCATTCATTCACCAAGTGCCCTTGAGGCCTCTGTGAGAAGCTCCATGCTGGGTGCTGGGACCCAGGGAGGAGTGCAACCCAGATCCTGCCCTTGAATTGCTCACAAGCTGCTGATAGATTATCCTGAGATGTGACCTGGGCTGCCTGCTCCCTTGTGTGGGTCTGGGGGTTTGGGGGGGATGGGTCAGGTGAGATGGAAGTAGTTTAACCAGCAGGAAATCTATTTGCTGAATCTACTAGTTCGACCAAGTATTCTTAAGATTATACTTGTCTTTGGGGATGGGAGCTGTAGTCAGGAAATGACAGGCCCAGCTTAGGGCCGAGGGGAGGCTCAGTGCCTTGGTCTCATTAACATCACTATGTTATGATGAAGAAACCAAGTGCAGCCACATGGGAGCAAGACACAGCCCTAGAGCTTCTAGGGCTCTTGCGGTACTTGGACAGGTAGGCAGAGCCCACTTACCAAAGACCTGGCTGCTACTCCAGCTCAGCTGTGTGCTCTTGAAGGAGTCCCTGCTTTCCTCTGGGCCTGCCTGCTCAGCTATACAGAGGCTGCTGGGACCTCCAGCTCTGAGGATCGGTGAGTCTGGGAAGAGGCCACAGCTGGGACTCCTTTCGCCTTCCCCCTGCCAACCCCAGAGCTTTGGCCAGGCCCCGCAAGAATGCCTCTGTGCTTGTTTTTCTTCAGGACCTTGAAGCTGCTACCTCATTTCCCTGCACTCAATTACCATCCCTCCTGTTGGCCCTGACTTAATTACTGCATCAAAGCCCCTCCAAGGGGTGCTCAGATTTGCTGTGAAGTTAATGGTGCCGGTAGTGCTGAGCCAAGGGGTCCAGGCATGCTGGGGGCAAGCTGAGACCCCACTTGGGTATGTGAGAGGGTGAGGAGGGGTCCACCTCTCCAACGCCTGGTTGCCTCCTGACACCTCAGTTTGTCTGACACAGGAATGCTTGATGCTCACACAGTGATGTATTCTCAGCCCTGGGGCCTCTGGCCTGGCAGGGATGGGGGCAATTTGTCTCTTACTTCCATTTCTGGTCTTTTTATTTGCTCAATCAGTTAGTGGACTTCCAAAACAATTTCTTACTGGACTATATCTATGTATCTGCATTTCAGTCTCTGTGATATGCACGAACCTCTAGAGTGCAAGGCCCAGGCAGGTGCCCCTTTTGCCCAGATCTAAGATGGGTCTTAGATCAGATGGGAATGTGGGCCCTTCTGTGGATGCCAGTGGGGAGAGATGCTGGTGACCAGAGCCACCAGTGGAAATGAGGGAGCAGTGGGGGTTGCCATTGTGGAACAAAAGTGACCAAGAACAGGTGGCCCTTGCCATTGCCTTGTCACTATGCACCCTACCCACCTCCAGAACTCCATCGCCCCAGGTAGGAGGGGAGGGGGAAAGCCCTCAATTGTCTGAGGGAACCCGGAACTGACCCAAGTTGTGTCCACCTGCAGCAGAAGTTACCCATGAAGGCTACATTTCTTCACCCGTGAGCATAGCTGATGTAGCCCGTCCCTCTCTCCAGCCCGAGCCTGTATCGCACAGGTTTTCTCCTCTGTAATGGGAGGAGCTCAACGCCCTTTCCAGCTAAAAGCATCATGCCCTTTTTGGAGTGGGGGCTGAAACAGAACCCCATTTGTGCAGGACCATGACACCTCCCACAACCCAGAATTCTGTATCCTGCCCACTGGCTGCCGACGGCAACCTCCCCCTCCCCCCTCTGCCCCCTCCCACAGCCGCTAAATTGGTAGTAGGCGACTCCTTGGAGTATATATTCTTGGCAATGAGTATGTGAGACTGTGGGCTTGACTGTGAGCGTAAGAGTGTGAGCGAGGCTTGTGTGTGAGAATGTGTGCCCACATGAGAAATCTCCTCCAAGCGAACAAGTCAGAGAACATTGAACGAAGACCCATCAAGTACTGCTGGCCTGTCAGCCTCCGAGTCAAGGTGTGTGTTTCAGATGAGGACCCAGTGGTTACCCTGGAGTTAGCCAGGAGACTCCAGCCCTATTTTTTTTCAGGGTCCATCAGCATCTTGGGGCAAGGGGCCCCTTAGGCTGAAAGGTTAGGGGGAGGCTAATATCAGGGACCAGGGAGATATTCTGGGTCACCCAAAGCAAACATGAGCCCTTGTTCAGACCTCACAGAAAGACCATCACTGGGTAGTTCCATGCAGAGGACCAGGCCTCTGGCAGGAAACGGTTAGGGGAGGTCCAGGTAATGGAAACTGGAGGAAAGAACGAACAGAACTCTCTGGGATGAGACAAGTCACTTGGTCCTTCATGTACAACTCAGTTCCTCTTCGCCATCATGCTAGCAGGTTAGATTATTATCTCCATTTTATGGAGGAGAAAACAATTGCCCTGAGAGGGGGAATGACTTGCCCAAGGTCACGCAGCCAGTAAAAATCTCCACCCAATCATGTGGGCCCCGTTGTTCCCTAAAGCACAACAAAACTTCTACCTGGGGAAGTGGAGAGGAAAGGGGCAGGCCTGGGCTTTCCCCAAGGATAGAGCAGGTGGTCAACATGACTTCAAGATTTGAAGGGCCTGGTTTAGGGGAGCCTGACTAGGTGGGAGTTAGAAGCACACAGGCTTTGGAGTCAGTGTCTGCAGCCTCCTGGCTGGGTAATCTTGGGCTGGTCATTTCACTTCCCTGAGTCTCAGTTTTCTCACCTGTAAAATGGGGGTAATGATACCCTCTACTTTCTTCATCAGGTTGTTGTGAGGGTTAAAAGAGATACTGTGAGGGAAGAATTTAGGCCTGACCAATACTCATCTGTGACTGTCATCACTGGTGTTGGGATGGAGGTCCCCTAGGGTTGGCATGAGGGTGCCACATCTGGGGAGAGCGAAGGGGAGGATGTCCCCAGGGAAGAGAGGGCAGTGACCAAAGTTACTCTATGTCAGGAACAACACATGGGGAATTCTTTGTTCTCGTTCTTTCCCCATGAAGCTATTCCCACTTCTACACCCTCTAATAACCTTTAAGCTTCAGATAAACAGTGGAATTGTTGGGAGAATTGCCTGGCCCTTCAGATTTTTCATCTCGAATCATCACATTCTACTCCATACCCCTCCTCCACAACGCTGGCCGTGAGAGACCTTATTAGTTGGAACAGTAGGACGGCTTCTACTGAACCTGGGGATTGGGAGGGTGCTGGGGAGAGGGGAGGACGGAGGGAGAAGCAGGATTGCATCTGCTTCTCGCAGGAGGTGGGGCCCAGCCTCCAGGCAGGTGAACTACAATAGGACCAATCTCGTGCTTACAGATGCAGTGCTGCATACTTCGCTGTCCCTTATCTTTTTCCTGCTTCGTCCTGGTGCAGTCTAGCGCATACACCATGCCACTGACCATGCTCTCCACCAAGTCCCCCGCAAACTCCTTGTCAAATTCAGTGGACACCTCTCACTTGGTCTTGACCGGCTGGCCCTCTTAGTGTCTTGGGTGCTCTAGACACGCCCTCCTTCTTCAGACACCCACTTGATGCCAATGATTGGCTCCCCTCCCCTAGCTGCTTCTTCCCTCTTCTCTAGGCTCTGCCTTCTCAGTCGCTTCTGAGGGCTCCTCCTTCTCAAGGCTCCCCTGCCGTGACTGTGTCCAGAGACAGGTCCAAGCCCTCCCCACTCTACATGCTGACCACCTTCCCTTCTCTGACTCCTCCCAGATCTCCCTCTCCACCTGCAGTGGCAATCTCCCCCAGTTCAAAATGAATGTTGATCTGGAAATTAGTTTTCACCTATAAGGTTGACAAATTTTGAAAAATATTGATGATATCCAATGTTGATGAGAGTTGCTGGCAATGTAAGCTGGTGTAGCCTTTCTGGAGCCCAACTGACAGACTGACAGACTCTATCAGACTATAAAATACACTATCTTGGTGTAGTTGACCCAGCGACTCACCTCTTGGAATCTACCCCAGAGAAACACCAGCACATGTGCCCAAAGAGGACGGCACAAAGCTATTTATTACAGGATTGTTAATAACAGTGAAAAATTGGAGGAAAATGTACAAGAATAGGAGATGCTACATTCATTCTATGCAATACCATGCAGCAACAGGGGCATGCCACCCTGTAAACTTGGACTTACAGTGTGGTCCAAGAGAGGGAGGCCTGAGCATGTGCTTCCCTGGGCTGTCCTGAATTCCAAGTGACCAGGAGACTAAATTAAGAGCCAGTGAGCTAAGAGGCCCGGGAGAGTAGAGGACTGGGCAGGGGGTAGACGGGGAACAAGGCAGAGGCTGTGATTCTATGGGCACCACAAGCCAAGGTGGAGCCAGATGAGCCAGCTACACCAGTGGGGGCGTGGCCCCGGCTAGAGACCTCCCTTGAGGAACCCAGCATCGTCCTGGAGAAGCGGGCGGTACTGACAGCATCTGCCTCTCCCAGGTAATCCTGTACTTGCCTGGTTGCTCACATTAAGGTCCCCTTTACACACACATAGCTGAGAGGCAGGTGGGGGTGGAAGCTACCTGAGGAATGGAACGTTTTCATACAAGGCAGACGGAATATTACCAAAAGAGACTGTTTAAATGATCAGATCAGACCGAGCTTGAAACCACGTTAGACGACATTACGCAATTTTTTCCTGCTGACCGAGGCAGGAGTGGTTAGGGAGGAAAGTCAGATTAGTAACAAACAAAATAATTACAGCTTCCTTGTGAAAGTGCAGAGTGAGCTGGATTTTGTGACCTTGATGCATCTGTACTTTTTTTGCTCAGTTTCTTCTGCCTGGCGCGCTCTCCCTCCCCTCTCCTCCTGGATGGCTCCTACTCACCTCTCAGTTTGCCCTGATAGCCCTCCTCAGGGAGCTGCCCTTGGACGCCCCCACCGTCTTCCACACCCCAGAGTCTCCCTTTACCACAGCACTTAGTGCACCGTGTTGTCAGACTGTGAGCTCTGGGGAGCAGAGGCCTCTGCTAACCATCAACGTACCCCTAGGACCTAGCACGGTGCTCCTTAGCGCATGGCAGGTGCTAGGTTAATGCTTGTTGAATAAATGAGGGACTAAATGAATGAATGAGGGAGAGGTGCTGCCTTTATAGAAGACCTGGAAACCCTGTGACCTTGGGCTACACATTTTCCCACCTGGTGCCTCTGTTTTCCACCTGCAAAGAGGCGGGGGTGGGCTTCTCTCTGAGATTCCCGCCCAGTCCTCCTGCAGAGCCCAAGACAGACGGGACGGGACGGATGGGGCGGGACCTCTGTCCTCTCTGCCCGCTGAGAAATCCCAGACCAGAGAACCCGGTCTGTGCAACCTCCCTGCCCACTGCCAGCTCAGCCTTTGCAAAATTCTGCTGCTTCCTCTTTCCAGACGTGGCTCATGTCTGGCTCCCTCCCCACGCCCTCCTCCTGGAGGGACCCTGACTGCTTCCGGATGGGGGCCGTCCCTGCCTCTTTCCTGGAGTCCAGCAGGCTGAGCCCCAGCTGAGGAGCTGCCCAAGACCTCTCCCTGCCTCCACAGCCCGGGGGTGGGAGGAATCCTTCTTCCCTTCTCTCTTTCTCTGTATGCCATTCTCGCCTCTATCGCCGTGTCCCTCTCTCCTTTCTCTCTGTGTGGCTGTTTTTCAGTTTCTCTGCCTCTGGCTTTGTCTTTTTCCTCCCTCTGCCTTTCTCCCTCTACTTGCTCTTTGCATCTGTGTTTCCCTCTCTGTCCCTCTCTCCTTGTTTTTTCTGTGTTCTTCTCTCCCGTTTCCTCTCTCCGGACCCCTTTCCCATCCTAGAGGCCCCCTTCCCTTCCACAGGCCTTAGCCTCCTTAACCCGGCTGAGGGGTGGTCTCAGTTTTTCCCAAAGCCCTGGCCAGCCTGAATTCCCACGCTGTCCCTCTGTCAGGCAGGCACCCCAGCACAGTCAGGGAAGCATGTTGGACTCACAGCGTCCTAGCACGGCCTTCCTGAGGGGGAGAGGGGAGAGACCGTGACCCATGGCCAGGGCTGCCTGGGCCTTTTCCAGCCTGGAGGTACCTCACCCCAACCCTGTGTGAGCCTGCAGAGACTGCTTTCCTCTGCTAGTTTCCTCCTGCAGAGCCTGCCGGGAGCTGGGCTATTAGATCTCAGGGCTGTTTCAATTGAGAGGAATTAGACCGCAGGACCCAGCTAGAGGGATGTAAGAACCCGAGAACAAATGTGAGGCTGGGATGTGAAACCTGAGGTGGGAATTGAATATGTAAGATTCTCCCCTGTTGGATCCTGGGCTCTGCCCCTCACCAGTGGGCTAGTCTGACACAAATCACTTCCCTTTTCTGAGCCTCTGTTTTCTTTCTTGTAAAATGGGACAGCAGATTCCCTTCTGGTGCACTGCTATGAGAATTAAATGTTAAGCCATGGATAGTACACTCAACACTGAAGGCTCACAATAAATGTTACTTGAGATGGAATCTGAATGCCTGATAAAGAGTCAGACCTGAGTCACATGCCACCGGTACTTTCTCAGACTGGCATGGGGTGGGAGCAGGGTGGGGCGGCTGCTCAAAAAGGGTTGAAGAGTGAATAAATGAAAAGATGAGGGGATGAATGATTGAATCTCAGTCACTGATCAGTAGTGGCTTTGCATAAATCAAGGGTCCTCAATAAAAGGGAGAGGTAATTCCTATCTTGTAAGGTTTTTACAAGAATGAAATTAAATAAGGAATGTAAAAGTGCATAGTTAGTGGTCAATAAATCTTAGCTCTTATATAAATTATAATAATCTTAGCACAAGAATTAAAAGAAAAAAATTCAATATAGAAGGATCCATCTTTATCCTTATATACGGGGCCAGTTGCTCTATTTAAGCCTAAACTGCTGAGGAGCGTGGGCAAAGGGTCTGGCTTGCTTTTCAGTGGTCCTCAGGCTCACAGCAGATTGAGTGGAGGGGCCTGGAAGTTGTTTCTACAGGCTCCTGACCAAGTGGCCAGGGTGGCTGCTGAGGAGCCAGAGCTCCAAACCCAGGGAAGCTGCAAGCATAAAGCAGACCCAAGGGGGCCAGGGTCAGGGAGCCAGTCCTGCCAATGAGGGCTGAGGCCAAGGGTGAGGCTGTTTCCATGACTACAGGCTTCACCCCATCTTGGTAGGAAGCCTGGCACATCCTATCCCCAGGTGGGTCCCTGGGCCCCTTCCCCACCTGAGCATGGGCCAGAGTGGCAAGCCAGACAGATCAGCCCCTACCTGATTCTGGCTGCCCTTGAACACACCCCAGGCCACCACATCTTGCTGTCCTTGCCACTTGGGGTGTGCAGTCCAGCCTTCTCTTTCTGTTACTATCCTGCTCACCCTTCAACTGCCAGCTCTGCTGCAACCCCCCAAGATCTCCCTGAGTCCAAATGACTCACTCACTAACCTGACTTTGGGCAGGTTACCTGACACACAGAGCCTCAGTTTACTTGGGTGTAAAGTAGGGCTGTTCATACCTAGCTGTAGGTCTTATGAGCATTTAGTGAGAAAACCCATATGAAAGTGTCCGGGGTGATTTTTGACACATGAATTCCACCTTATCTTGACACCTTAAAACATTTGTCTTGCTATCCCCCTTATGTTATTGGCATGTGTTCCCCATCAGAATGGGAAGTGCTTGAGGACAGGCTTATCCCCATCCCCAGTGCCCAGTGCAGGACCTGACCCAACGCAACACATGCCTAGGAAGTGGCCCTGCCCCTGACCATCCCAAGATAGAGCTACACTCTCTGAGCACTTACTATGTGCCGGGCAACGTGGGGAGCATTCTCTGAGCATCAACAAGTAGTGAGCATCTATGGTGTGGCAGGTTCTGCAAACAGCGCTAAGTAACATCAGTGAACAAAAGTCACAAATCCTGTCCTTGTGGAGCTTGCCTCCTAGCAGAGGGAGCGGATGACAAACAGCAAGCATAGCGAGTGTTAGGAGGTGACAAGCACTATGGATAAAAACAGAGCAGTGCAAGGGGGCGTGTGGGGTGCGAGGAGGGGAGTGGGTTACAATTTTAAACAGAGTGGTTGGTATAGGGCACCTTAGAAGAGGACCTTTGAACCAAGGATTGAAGGAGGTGAGGGAGTTGGCCGTACAGATGAATCTATGGGGGGTGTGTTCCTGGCCAGGGGAACAGTCTGGGCAAAGGCCCTAAGGCAGGGCGTACCTGGCTAGTTGGGGTGAAGAAGGGGAACAGGAGCATGAGGGCAGGGCAGTTACTGGGCCTGTTTACCAGGCCTTAAGAGATCATAGTAAGGACTTTGATTTTTTGCCCTGAATGAATTAAGGAACCCTTAGAGGTTTTGAGCCTAGGAATGACGTAATTGACTTGATTTGATTTATTTTATTGAGATATAATTGACATATAACATTGTATTAGTTTTAAGTGTACAACATAATGATTTGATATATGCATACATTGCAAAGTATCACAGTAAGTTTGGTTAACATTCATCACCATACATAGTCTCAAAAATTTTTTTTCTTGTGATGAGATCTTTTAAGATTTACTCTCTCAGCAACTTTCAAATATGCAATACAGTATTATTATTATTATTTTTAAATTTATTTATTTTTGGTTGCATTGGGTCTTCATTGTTGCACACGGGCTTTCTCTAGTTGTGACGAGCGGGGGCTACTCTTCGACGCGGTGTGTGGGCTTCTCATCACGATGGCTTCTCTTGTTGTGGAGCACGGGCTCTAGGTGCGCAGGCTTCAGTCGTTGTGGTGCGTGGGCTCAGTAGTTGTGGCTCGCGGCCTCTAGAGTGCAGGCTCAGTAGTTGTGGCGCACGGGCTTAGTTGCTCCGCGGCATGTGGGATCTTCCTGGACCAGGGCTCGAACCCGTGTCCCCTGCATTGGCAGGCGTATTCTCAACCACTGCGCCACCAGGGAAGCCCCAATACAGTATTATTAACTATAGTCACCATGCTGTAACATTACATCACCAGGACTTGTTTATCCTCTAGATGGAAATTTGTACTTTTTGACCACCTTCTCCTATGACTCATGTTTTAGAAGGCTCACTCTGCAGAGTTATTTTATGGGTTCAAATACCAGCTCCGCCTCTTTGTAGTTGCATCACTGGGCCAGACATTTATTTTACCACTCAGTTTCAGTTTCCTCTCTGTATAAAAGCAGATGAAGAGTATGTGTCTAACAGATCTTGGCAGAAATGCCTGTCTGCTTTTAGGCCTAAGAATAGCAGTCCTTCTGAGCAGTTGGTCTGTTTCAATCTCATGAGCACCGTGGCCGAGCTTCTCGTGCTCACTGGCTGCTGGGAAGCCGAAAGCAAAACCTGTGTCCTTCCCAGAGCAAACTCATCCATCTTTAGGTGCTTGAAGCTTTATTCCTGTGCTTGGTTCTTCCCATGCCTACTTTAAAAGTTTTTTAAATGTTATGCCCTTTAAATAAGTTCTTTAGAATAACAGTTTTTCCTCAATTACAAAAATAATACATGTTAATGTTAGATATTTTGGGAAATGGACATGTAAAGCACAAGGAAGAAAATATATGTGACCCAAAGATAACCACTTTTAATCTTTTTTGGTAGTATTTCTTTTGGATTACATATAAAAAATATATTTTAATATATATATATTTTATATATTTCATATATAATATATAATACTTATATATTTTAAAATATATTTTAAATACATATTTCATATAAAATATATAAATATATTTTAATATAAATTATATATATATATATGTAATTGAGCTAGTAAATGTTTCTTTTTCCCTCCTCCATAGTTCCTTTAATTCCATGCCCTTGCCCAGGCTGCAAGGGGATCAAACCTTCATGCCACAGTGGAATGCAGATAATAAAGGAAGCAAGTATTTGGCTTTTGAGGTTTGAGTATAAGCAACACATTTGGAAGAATTGATGGAGTCAAGCAACCCAGATTCCAGGCCAGACAGGGAGTATTCTAATGGAGAGCAGAGGGGGAGAGTTGGAGGGAAGGCGAGGAACTGCGGGTGTTAAGAAGGGGTCCTACGTCATCTCCCTCCACAACCCCACCACTTTGTGTCCCCTCTCTCAGCACAGCCTGAGAGGTCTGGACACTTGACTTTCTTGCAGCCTTCTGAGATTCTGGATAGCAAAGCAGAGATGACTGAAGAAGTCCAAGCAGCTGGGCCCATAGAGCCTCGTGGAATGTTCCACGGCCCTGGAGAGGCTGGGCGGGGGTGGAGGGAGGTCCTGGGCCCCTGGAGGTTGTGGTGCGTGCTGGAGAGCTAGCACCTGGGTTTCTGTGGCTCACACACAAGAAGTACAATCACAGTGCACCTGGTGTGTAGCTGCATCAGCTTCCTGTGGCTCCTGTAACAAATTGCCAACACACTTGCTGGCTTAAAGCAACAGAAATTGATTCTCTTACAGTTCTGGGGGCCAGAAGTCCAAAATAAGTCTCACTGGGCTGAAATCAAGGTGCTGGCAGGGTCTCATTCCCTCTGGAGGCTCTAGGGGAGAATCTGCTCTTTGCCTCTTTCAGCTGCTAGTGGCTTTTAACCTTTGTTAGCTTGTGGCTGCACCTTTCTGTTGTGGCTGTCTAATCTCCCTCTGCTTCTCTCTTATAAGGATACATGTGATTGCTCTTAAGACCCATCTGGATAATCCAGGATAAACTCCTTCTCTCAAGATCCTTATCTTAAACAAAAGCAAAAATGAACAAGTGAAACTAAATCAAACTAAAAGCTTCTGCACGGCAAAGGAAACTACCAACAAAATGAAAAAGGCAACCTATCGAATGGGAGCAAATATTTACAAATTGTATATCTGATAAGGGGTTAATATTCAAAACATATTAAATGACTCATACAACTCAGAAAAAAACCCCAAACAATCGTATTTAAAAATGGGCAGAGGATCTGAATAGACATTTTTCCAGGGAAGACATACAGATGGCCAACAGGTATATGAAAATGTGCTCAATATCACTAATCATCAGGGAAATGTAAATCAAAACCACAATGAGATATCACCTCACATCTGTTAGAATGGTTATCATCAAAAAGACAAGAAATAACAAGTGTTGGCGAGGATGTGGAGAAAAGGGAACATTTGTGCATTGCTGGTGGGAATGTAAGTTGGCGCAGCCACTATGGAAAACAGTATGAAACTTCCTCAAAAAATTAAAAATAGAACTACCATATGATCCAGCAATTCTACTTCTGGGTATTATCTAAAGAAAATGAAAACACTAACTTGAAAGGATATCTGTACCTCCATGTTCATTGCAGCATTGTTCACAATAACCAACACATGGGAACAACTAAGTGTCCATCAGTGGATGAATGGATAAAAAAAAATGTGATATATATATAATGGAATATTATTCAAACATAAAAAAGAATGAAATCTTGTCAAACCAACAACATGGATGGACCTTGAGGGCATTATGCTAAGTGAGATAAGTCAAACAGAGAAAGACAAATACTGTATGTTCTCAATTATATGTGGAACCTAAAACAAATAAAAAATCCCCCAAATAGATCTCATAGATACAGAGAACAGTTTAATGATTGCCAGGGGGGGAGGGTAGTGGGGGGCATTGGAGAAATGGGTGAAGGAGATCAAAAGGTAAAAACTTCCAATTATGGGCTTCCCTGGTGGCGCAGTGGTTAAGAATCCACCTGCCAATGCAGGGGACACGGGTTCGAGCCCTGGCCCGGGAAGATCCCACATGCCGCGTAGCAACTAAGCCCGTGAGCCACAACTACTGAGCCTGCGTGCCACAACTACTGAAGCCCGTGCTCCTAGAGCCCGTGCTCCACAACAAGAGAAGCCACTGCAATGAGAAGCCTGTGCACCGCAACAAAGAGTAGCCCCCCCTCGCCGCAACCAGAGAAAGCCCACACACAGCAATGAAGACCCCACGCAGCCAAAACAAAAAAAACCTTCCAGTTACGAAATAAATAAGTCCTGGGGATGTAATGTACAGCATGGTGACTACAGTTAATAATACTGTAGTGCATATTTTAAAGTTGCTAAGAGAGTAGATCTTAAAAGTTCTCATTACAAGAAAAAAAAATTTTGTAACTACATGTGGTGATGGATGCTAACTAGACTTATTGTGATAATCATTTTGCAATATATATCAATACAAATATCAAATCATTATGTTTTGTACCTGAAACATATATGTCAATTATCTCAATAAAAAACTTACCTTATAAATAAGATAAAAATAAACACAATTCAAAAATACGTAAGATGAAAATTATAAACAAATACATATAACAATTTAAACTAAGCAAATCATCAAAATCATCAATAAACTATACTATAAACCCATAAATAATTTTTAAAAATTTCTTAGGTGAGACTAAAATAAACATCTCAGTCTTCTGCTCTCTATCCTCTCCATCCATGTGTATCCGTGTACCTCATCTCTCCATGTCTGCCTAGGTAAGGAACCAAAGAGGAGCTGAACGAGGCAGGGTTCAAGAGTCACTCACTGCCTTTCTTTCAGTTTATCTCTGCCTGGGTTGAGGCACCCAATTAATGCATAAAATATGTGCAGAATAAAAGAAATAGAACATTTTATTGGCCTCTGATGGGTTGGAGATGCATATTTAGAGTTTCTGGATACAGGAGACCAATTTTTAAAAGGTGATGGAAGATACTACTGTCCACTAGCATCTAAGATCAGTGAGGGCAGAGGTCCTCCACCCTTAGGGCTTAGCAGGGCATTGGGTATATAGGTGCTCAGTTAATGATGACATTATAAATGAATTCATTGTATCCATTGGTAGCACTTTTCTATATTATCCTGCCCCATTATATTTTATTCTGATGAGAAGAAGGGAAGAGGAAAAATCAGGAGCCCTTAGGGGTGATCTGGGGTAAGGGAACTCATTTCTTTGGACCTCAGTTTCCTCCTCTTTGAAACTATGGGACCAGATTTTTTTTTTTTAAGATTTTTATCTTAATCACATATTTTGCCCTGTAAGCAATATGCGTCTTTTGCCATATTGGGTAATAGTCACAGGTTCTGGATTAGAAAGTGAATATGTCTTGGGGGGGGGAGGGACATTTTTCTGCCCACCACAGGGGCCCTGCAGTAGCTAAGAAAGCTGCCTGGAACTGAAGGGTCACATAGTCGGGAATAAGGCTTGACCAGGAAGTGCTCAGTGAGGACTGACAGCCAGGGCTTGGGCAGGCTGTTGGGATGTCTCAGGGGGACACCACTGTGGACAGATGACACTTGAGGACCTACCTGTAGGAACAGGGAAAAGGAGGGGGTGTTTTGTTTGGGTGGAGGACCCAGAAATGTCTGAGATTAAGTTTCCACCTCACAGAATGGGGGTTCATAATAGAAATAAATTTAGCCAAAAAATAAAGTTACCACTTTTTTGGTACATCTGAGTGGTCTGCAGTTGAAATCCACTATGTACCCAAGCACTTACATACTCCCACAGTTAGCATTCATCTATAAATATTCTTGTGGGCTGATTTTTTAACTTAATAAAATGCTGTAAACATCTTTCCAAGGCATTTAATATTCTACATCATCATTTTAACAACTGCCTTTAACATTCCATTGATTGATATTCAATGCTATAGATCCATCATCTTGTATTTTTATAAAATCTTATAAGCCACTTTAAATCCCTTTTTTCTTTTTGACATTATGGGAAATCAATATATTTATGAATATCTTACAAGGTTGGTATGAGGATTAACTATAATATATATAAAATTTGAAATTGTAATCCATTCAAATCTTTCTTTGCCAAATTTACTTCTTCATCGTTTCTTATCACAGTAAAGGGGATGCCTGAATTAGAAACTTGGGAGTCACTCCTGCCTCTTCCCTTTTTCCCACCCTGTCCCCTATATCTAATTAGTTGCCAGGTCCCATCCATTCTATCTTTAAAACTTCTCTGGGATCAACGAGTTCTCTGCATCCTTACAACCCCTCTCCTTAGTTAGGCCCTTATCACCTCTTCCCTGCACGGTTGAACCAGCCTCCTTTCGGGGCGTATTCTTTTGGGTTCCCTCAAAAGCAGATCCTGATACAAGAACTTGGATGCACACAGGTTTTGGAGGGTGATCCTAAGAGTAAATCAGGCAGTGGCGAAAGTGAGGAGAAAAAACAATAAAGCTCAGTCTCCCTGGGGCCCCGGAGGTGTCCGTAGGGCAGAGCAGTTTCCTGGGAAAGACTTCTCTTCCCTGGGCAGAAAATAGAGGATGTTGCTTGGGGTGGGAAGCTGTCAGCAGGTATGGGAACTGTTTCCTGTGGCCACCCTAGAATTTGGGGGTGGACCAAGGGATCCAGGGCCAGGCATCATAGCAACTGAGACACTGGTCTCCTGCCTCAGTCTGTCCTTCTCCTGCCCGTCTCCACTCTGCAGCCCCAAGGGTCTTTCTGGAACACAGAGTCCTAGGCTGAACTGTGTGAAAATGAGGAAGCAGGTAGAGGGGTGCAGGGACAGACTGGCTCCCACAGTGGGGCTTGTTGAGGGGCTACAGCTTGGTTCATGGGCTGCCTCGTGTCTGAGTTCAGTTCAAGTTCAGCTGAACTGGGCCAGACTGGACTGGAACAGGCCAGAGGTGTGTGAGTAAGCCTCAGGATATCAGATTTCTTTTGGTTCAGGTTAAATTGGAAAGGTTGAGTCCTTAGCATCAGACAAGAAGGGGAAGGTGGCCCAGGAGGCCCAGGAAAGCCACCTGGGAGTCCACACTTGTCATGGACAATCCACATGCAGATAATTGAGAGTTTACCCTGTGCCGTTTGACTAAGGCATGAAAGGTATGAATACGCATTTAAATCAGCATTGATGATAATTAATATCCTCATATATGTCTGCAGATCTTACTAGAAAAAAGTATAGCACTATTGGAATATTGCCAATATTGGAAAATAAAAGAATACATGAGACACTCATGTGCAGGGGTCCCCAAGCCCTGGGCCTGGACCGGTCCGCGGCCTGTTAGGAACCGGGCCGCACAGCAGGAGGTGAGCAGCAGGCAAGAGAGCGAAGCTTCATCTGTTGCTCCCCATCACTCCCCATCGCTCGCATTACCACCTGAACCATCACCACCCCTCCCCCGTCTATGGAAAAATTGTCTTCCATGAAACCGATCCCTGGTGCCAAAAAGGTTGGGGACCGCTGCTCATGTGTATCATGAGATCAGCTGAGAAAACAGCTGTCTGGAAGCCAAGGACTTTCCCCAACAGTCTGGTGACTGGCCTCACTCACAGGAATCTCAAAGAAGCCTGGGGGCTCACTTCCCAGTCTGGCTGGTAATGCATGCTGAGTGGCCGTCAGCCAGAACGGACCCCTCTGGGTCATCTTTTTTTTTTTTTTAAATATATATATATTTATTTATTTATTTATTTTTGGCTGTGTTGGGTCTTCGTTGCTGCGCGCGGGCTTTCTCTAGTTGCGGCGAGTCGGGGCTACTCTTCGTTGCGGTGCACGGGCTTCTCATTGTGGTGTTTTCTCTTGTTGCAGAGCACGGGCTCTAGGCACGCAGGCTTCAGTAGTTGCGCAACGCAGGCTCGGTAGCTGTGGCTCGTGGGATCTAGAGCGCAGGCTCAGTAGTTGTGGCGCACGGGGCTTAGTTGCTCCACAGCATGTGGGATCTTCCTGGACCAGGGCTCGAACCCGTGTCCCCTGCATTGGCAGGCGGATTCTTAACCACGGCGCCACCAGGGAAGCCCTGGGTCATCTTAAAGGAACAAATGTCATTATGTGCTGATTAAATAATCAGTTCAGCAGCCATTTCCTGGTGCCTGCTTTGTGCCAGGCCCGGGGCTGGCTTCTGGATGCAGAGGTGGTTCAGACATGATTTCTGCTCGCAGAGGGCTCACAGTCAGGGGTAGCTGAGATAGGAGGCAGAGTTCCATATTGTGAGGGAGAGCCCCAGGTAGCTTTATGAGTCACAGGGGAGACGTCCTGCAGGCGTGATACACGAGATGGGTCTTGATGAATGAGCAGAAGTTTGCTAGGTAGGAAATATGCGGGGGGCAGGGCAAGAGACCATTCCTTCAACTCCATTTATGGAGCATCTACTCCATATATCAGGCCCCCTGCTAGTTATTATATGTATGAAAACAACAAACAGAGGAACCTTGGTGTTAAGGAAGCTGAGGCCCAGAGAGGCAAACTGACATGTCCAGAGTCACACGGCACATCAGGGGCAGAGCAAGAACTGAACTCTCTAAGTCCCAACCTTTTCCACCCTTACTGGGCATGACTCTGGAGGACAGTACCAGGCAGTGGTGGGGACAGGGCCCCCCACTCTGAGTGTTCTCATGTGCACTTACTCCAGACCATCCCTCTCTCCCCCATTCCTCAGCACAAATGGAAGTTGGATATGCCTTTGACTTCCGTTTTCTGTTTTCTGTGCTTCTCTCCACCTCTCAAGTTGCAGACTGTGAAAGTATATGCCCCAAGTAAGGCCTAGACCAGGTGGTGCTGGGGGAGGGTCTTGCTGAGACAGCTGAAGAAACCAAGCCCAGGCAAATATTAACATATCAGATGTGGTGAAGGCGAGGGTCTGAACCGGAAAGCAGCAATGTGTCACCTGCAAAGTGCAGGTGGGGAGTGGGGGAGGAGGCCAGAAGCAGGGGATGGAGGTTAACATGTATGGCATTTTTATGACCTAGACCTGGAAGTCACATATCATCACTTTGATTGTACCCTATTGGTCAAGGCAAGCGCCAACAAACGCCTGCCAGGTCCAAGGGCAGAGGACGTAGACTCTGCTTCTTGATGGGGAGTGGCAAGGTTCTAAAAGAGCATGTGGGATGGGAGATATTGTTGCAGCCATCTTCGGAAAATAAAATTTGCCACACCCATTTTGCAGATCATGTTTTCACTTTCTTTATGGTATCTTTTGATGACCATAAGTTCTAAACTCTATAGCAATAAAATTTATTGCACTTTTGCATTTATGTTTGCATTTTTAATGTCTTATTTAAAAAAGTCCTCTATCTTAAGTTCATAAGGCAATGTATATGTTCTATATGTTCTCCAAAAATTAACAGAAAAGTTGGCTCTCAAATTTAGGCTCTTAATCCATCTGGAATTGATTTTTGTGTCTGGTGTGAGGTGCAGATCACACTTCATTTTTTGCCAAAAGTTAACAAGAAGTATTAACGCCATTCAGTGAATAGTCCTTTCTTCATCTGCAATACAGCTGTCATAGATCAAGTTTCCACATATGCAAGGACCTATTTCTAGGGTCTCTATTCTGTTTCATTGCTCCAGTTGTTTACCACCTATGTCAACACCCACACTTTCTTAATTTCTATGGTTTTATGATAAGTTTCAATATCTGCTAGGGCAGGCCCCTCACCTGATTTTTCTTTTGGGGGAGCATCTTGGCTTTTTTGCTTGTCTATTTTAAAAAAACTTGTTAAAATTGACTTGCAAAAGATCTGCTGGAATTTTGATTGGAATGATATGGAATCTATACATCAATTTGGAGATAATTGACACCAATAATTGATGATTTTTTATCCATGAATCTTAAATATCCCCTACTTTTTTAAAAGGTCTTTAATGTTTTTCAATAAAATGTTTTCAATAAAATATTTCTTCGCAAAAGAGCTTGCATGTCTTCTGTTAAATTTATTTCAAGGTACACTTAAATTTTTGTTTCTATTGCAAATGCATCTTTTAAAAAACTTACAGTTTTGGGAGTTCCCTGGAGGTCCAGTGGTTAGGGCTCTGTGCTTCCACTGCCAAGGGCACGGGTTCGATCCTTGGTGGGGAATGCTGCAACAATGCCGCGGGGCCAAAAAAAAAAATAAATTACATTTTTGAATTTTATGTTGCCAGTATATAAAAATGCAGCTGCTATTAATGTATTTATCTTATATTCACCCACTTCCTAAACGTTATTATTTTAATGATTTGTTTCAGGATTGTTTGTAGATTCCACATAGACAATATCATCTGTAAACAATGAGAGTTTTGTTTTTCCTTTCATATCTTTGTACTTCTCATTTCTTCTCTTTACTGTATTGCCTTGACTAGGGGCTCCAGAACCGAATTGGATAGAATTTGTGACAGCAAGTATCCTTGTCCTGTTCCTAATTTTAAAGAGGATTTTTTAAAAAACAACTCACTGTTGACCATAATGTTTGTTTGCGTGAGTTGTGTAGGTATTCTTTACGAGGTTTAGGAGGTTTTTGTCTCTTCCAAGTTTGCCAAGAGTTCTTTTTAAAATTATGAACATTGAATTTCACTGAATCCTTTTCTAAAAAACCTACTAGATGAAAATATGGCTTTTCTCCTTGAATCTGCTATTGATCAATATTAGTTAAGATAAGATTTGGGGCTTCCCTGGTCGCGCAGTGGTTGAGAATATGCCTGCCAATGCAGGTGACACGGGTTCGAGCCCTGGTCTGGGAAGATCCCACATGCCGCGGAGCAACTAAGCCCATGCGCCACAACTACTGAGCCTGCGCGTTTGGAGCCTGTGCTCCGCAACAAGAGAGGCCGCGATAGTGAGAGGCCCGCGCATCACGATGAAGAGTGGCCTCCGCTTGCCGCAACTAGAGAAAGCCCTCGCACAGAAACGAAGACCCAACACAGCCAAAAATAAAAATAATAAATAAATAATAAATAAAAATTAAAAAAAAAAGATTTGACTGTGAATGACAGAAATCCCCAAATAATAGCATCTTAAACATAAGAGGAGTTCATGTCTTTCTCATATACCAATCCAAAGTAGGCAATTCAGGGGTAGTTTGGCAACCTGCTGCAGGAAGTCCCTCAACGGCCCAGGCTGGGTCACCTCTCAAGGGGGCGGCCCTCAGGATCCAAGATGGTGCTCCTGCAACACAGGGAGTGGAGGGCCCGCCAGGCAGGGGCAGAGGGCCAGCCAGCTGACTCTCAAGAAAGGCCCTTGGAGTCTGGTACCCTAGACTTAGCTTGCAGTTTTATTTGGGACTTTTTACATACATGTTCATATATTCTATAAGCTTACAATTTTTCTTTATCACACCTACTTTGATTTTCGTATGGAAGTGTTTACGAATTTGGGGTTATTCATTCCTTGAAGGTTTGGCATTGTTCAGATGAAAAACTTTATTTGGGAGTTTTATTGTGGGAAGATCAAAAAAACTTTTTAACAATTTCACATTTACAGAAAAGTTGTGAGTGCCCGTAATTCATATTTTCCCTGAAAGAATATTTTAGTGTTTCCTCCAAACGAGGACATTTTCCTACATAACCACAATAGGAACATCAAAATCAGGAAATGAACATGTATGCATTACTATAATCTACTCCTTACACCCGATTCATGTTTCTCTAATTGTCCCAATAATGTCCTTTAGAGCCAAAGGATCCAGTTCAAAATCTTGTGTTGTGCTGTGCCTCTTAGTCTCCTTCAGACTTGAATGGCTCCTCAGCCCTTCCTTGACTTTCATGATCTTGATGCTTTTGAAGATTACAGGCCAGTTATTCTGTACGATGCCCTTCAACTTTGGTTTGTCTGATGCTACCTCATGATTAGAACCTTGAGCAGGAACATCACAGAAGTGATGTTGTGTTCTGCTCAGTGCCTCCCATCAGGTGGCACATGATTTCATTTGCTCCATTACTGGTGATGTTCACTTTGATCACTCTGATGGTTCTTGCCAAGCTTCTCCACAGGAAAATTACTGCAGAAAATTATTTCTTTTCCATTGGTGATGAATAAGTATTCTGTGGGGAAGTATTCTGAAACTGTATCAGTAACCCATTCTACATCAAAGTCTCCCTTCCTCCTCCTTCTTTCCCTCCTTCCCTGACAGTTTGGACTTCTGGTTTCTTATTCAATGAGTTATAATCTGTTATTCTTATTATGTATTTTGACACACAGAGTATTCCAGATTTGACCAGCAACTTCTGTGTCTTTTTGATATATCCCAGTCATTCTTTGAGCACTTCCTTACTTTCCATGAGCTTTTCCAGGCTCATCTTTTTCCTTCCCTGTTCCAGGCTTGGAATAAGCCCAGAAACAAGGATCCCCGGTTCCTTTTAGAAGCTAAGATCTAAGTGTTAAGGGTGCTCATTGCTATTGGAATGTTACTACTCCAGCTCCTCTCAGTGGAAAGAGCTAGAAAGCATATCTATCTGGAAAACCACGTGTTCATCCCACTACCTCCAATTCCACTCCAACATCACACAGAAAATTCTATTTTTCTCTCTTTCCATATTTGTAACTCCCTCCTCTAACAGTGAGAAAACTGGCTTCCATTATGCTGAATATATTTACTTATTTGATCATATATAACCAGGCTGCCATCATAGGCACTGCCCCCCTCCTTCATGTGGGTAACTTCCTAACCCTTTCTGTGCTCTGATACCCTGTGCCAGGCCAACTCCCATATGGGCCCAGGACTTGGCAAAGGGGAAGTAAAGGTCAACATTTGTTGAATTGACCGCTCAATGGTCAGTCCTTAACACTGACCAAGAAATTCAAATCTTATTCTATGAAAATCTCTTTTAACTTTGAATTGTCACTGCAAAGGAAATCATTTGCTCCCATAACTGGGAAGAGAATTTTAAAAATAATGTCAAATAAGGAAAACACACAGTTAAAAATTCTCAAAGAATTCTTGTACCCTCAGAATACGTTGCTGGACTCCTGATTTGAGACCCTTTCTCTAAAATGCGTGTTATGCTTCTGTACCTTTGTAAGCAGCGTTCACTAGGGTGGTTACACAATCTTGATAACTATGAATCATTGTTAAGCAGGCTCACTGTTAACGATTCTGGTGCCCTGCTCTGCTTGGTCCCAGATTGAGAAACACTGACTTCTGGTATCTGTTGTTCACGATTATTCTATCTCCTTCTTGGTTGTCAGCTGACATTTCTTAGGCCTGCCAGTGTGCCCACCTCCAGGGTGCTTCCTTCTGATTTATTGGTTTAATTTGAAGAGGTCTGAGGAGCCAAATCACTGGACTAGATAAGAATGTGTGGAAGTGGAAATCACTGCGTTAGTATTGGTTCAGCCCATACCACACCCCCAGTTTCTCTGCCTGCAGCTGGGACTTGGACAGACAGGAGGTCCTCAGGTTTGTGGGCCAGTGCCAGCCCCCCAACTTAGGGAGAGGCCAGGTGTTCCCTGCTCTGGGTGCCCAGGGTCTCCCCATCACAGCAGCCCAGCCTGTGGGCCAGACCCCAGGCCCTCTCCCCACCCCTCCTCTTCTTTTTTTTTTTTTTTTAATTAATTAATTTATTTATTTTTGGTTGCATCGGGTCTTAGTTGCGGCACGTGGGATCTTTGTTGCAGCGCACAGGCTTCTCTCTAGCTGTGGCACGCGGTCTTTCTCTTCTCTAGTCGCGGCATGCAGGTTTTCTCTCTCTAGCTGTGGCGCGTGGGCTCCAGGTTGCGTGGGCTCTGTAGTTTGCGGACGCGGGATCTCTCGTTGAGGCGTGTGAGCTCAGTCATTGTGGCGCGTGGGGCTTAGTTGCCCCATGGCATGTGGGATCTGAGTTCCCTGACCAGGGATCGAACCCGCGTCCCCTACATTGGAAGGCGGATTCTTTACCACTGGACCACCAGGGAAGTCCTCCACCCCTTCTGTTCTTGATCCTCAACCATTTGGGGCTTTCTGCTGGACTCTCATCTTTTCTCCAGGTTTCTTTCCCTTTTCACTAGCTTTGTCACCTGTATTCTAAGCCTGATTCTGCCACTGATTTGCTGGGCCTCAGTTTTCTCATCTGGAAAATAAGGGTGAGGTTTGAATGTGGTAGGTCTTAAGGCCCCTCCAGGCTCTGCCCTTCCTCCTCCCGTCTCTGGCATACTCCCTTTTATTTGCCACCTCTCTTTTTGTTCCTGGTCTATTTATCATACACTATTTCCCTGTCTGCCTCTGATTCTCTTGGAGTTTCTCTCTTTCCTCTTACTATGATTTTATTTCCCTCTCTGAACATCTACTTCCTATCTTAATTTTTCTTTCTTGAATCTCTTTCTCCCTCTCTCCCTTCCTCTGTTTCTATTGCTTCTGATTCTATGGACTCTTTTCCCTCTCTGCCCTTCTCCCTGGCTTTCTATCTCTTCCCCATCTATGACACCTGTGTTCTGAACTGTTTCTCCTTCTTACCCCATCACTACTTGATCACTGCTCCATTTAACTCCCTGACCAACATTGCTTTCTCAACCTATTCCTGGACCAGTGTTTCTGGGTCCACACCCCCTCTCTATCCCTGCCCAGAGTCCCCTTTCCCAGTCATGCCCTGGCCTGGGGCTGGGATCTGGGAGCTGATGCCACGCGGCCCCTACCAGAGCTAGGCTCCTCCCTGTAATGGAAACAGCAGCTGTGAGGCTGGCTCCAGAAAGCATGTTGGGCCCAGCTGGCTGCCTCTGTCTGAAAGAAGGCTCCAAAAGTCAGACGCAGCTCTCAGATGGAGTGTCACGTCCTGCCACAGCCCAAACCTGGAGAGCAGGCGTCAGCTGTACAACTAATCGCATCCCATGTTTGCATGCGTGTATGCGCGCGCGCACACACACACACACACACACACACACAGCTGGGGCATGAGCATTGGCAGTCATCTCTCATTGAGCTGGCATTCAGGTTTGCCTAGAGAGTGTTCCTCTCTTTGGAGTCTACTATGGCCTTAATTGCAAGCTTTCAGCCCTTGGAACGTTCCCCATGTAGACACAGATCAAGGCTCAGTAAGGAGAGAGAATTCTGACCCATCCGTGGGTTAGGATCTGGTTTCTGTCCTATAAAACCCACAGGTTCTGCACTTTGCTGCCTGGCCCCCTGCTTTCCAGAACCCCTAACAGACATTTGCTGCGCACCTCCCAACCCGTGCCAGGCGCACTTGCCACCCCACACAAACCTCACAGCAACCCCAGGAGGTAGGCACAATTGTTCCCCATTAGGGAGGTGAGGAGACAGGCTCCCAAGATCACAGGCCAGTTCAGAGGCATTTTCAGCCCAGCACAAGTCTGACCTGCCTATAGTGTCCTGTACCCACTGTGACAATCCAACGATGAAAATTTGACAGTGGGAGGAGAAGCTGAGAGATCCTGCCCAAGCAGACCATTGGCAGCTGGTTCTAGTCTTAGAAAAGGCACAACAGCAAAAAAAGCTGTCAGATCTGATATCTCAGTAGGTGTCATGTTATAGCCAGATATCTGACCAGAGGCTTAGGGTCTGCATTTTGGAGGTGAGGGAACATGGCAGTGAGGTTGGGGGGCACATCACAAGTAGCACAATCTTTTTTTTGTGGGGGGGTGGGCACGCTACCGCACAGCATGCGGGATCTTAGTTCCCCAACCAGGGATCAAACCCACACCCCCTTCAGTGGAAGCTCGGAGTCTTAACCACTGGACCTCCAGGGAAGTCCCACAAGTAGTGCAATCTTAAAGGAAACAAGATGGCCCCAAAGGGTGGCCTCAGATGTCAGAGTGGGAAGTGGCAGGCTGCCTGTTTGGAGGTGCCAGCCGGTGGTCTGGCAGGACAGGGAGGAGCTGTCTCCCGCCCCGACTCACTGCCAGGGCCCTCGACATGGAGCCAGCGTGGATGTCCCAGGTCTCCACGCCCTGGTGTCACCTCACGCATTCAGCCCTGCTCCCAGAACGTGGCTAGCTCTGCAGAACTGTGCTGGGCCAGAGCTTTCTGGGGTCCTGGGGCCACGGAGAAGAATTGGACAGCACTTGAGGCTGCAAACTCTCAGCCTCATGCCCTCCAGGGCACTGCCACGGGCCCCCCTGACAAGTGTGGCTCACTTTCTCATCAGGCTGCTGCTCACGGTTTTCTGGATTCTCCCATCTACTTCTTACTATTTGCTGCTGGCTCCTTGTCAGTTGACACGTCTCTGCCAGCTTGCCCTCTGTTGCCTCTGTCCTGCTCAATCATTTTGTTGGAGATTGGGGTCCAGCACATGCATGAGGAGGGGAGGGGCTGAGATTCACCAGACCACAGGATCCATGCCAAAGAGGGTTGCTTCCACCTCCTTTTGTGCCTCCACTTGTTACTGAACAAACGCAAGTTTACGTACCCGAAGCACAGTGAGGCCAAACAAACCTAAACGTCAGAGTTTGGAGAAGGGAAAAGTTTATTGCAGGGCCATGCAAGGAGAACGGGTCAGTCATGCCCCCCAAACCCTGAACTCCCTGAAGGGTTTCAGCAAAGCATTTTTAAAGGCAAGGTGAGGGAGGGGCGTGGTTGGTTCTTAAAAACTTCTTGATGTCAGAATCCTTTGTTCTTGCAGCTGTCCATACAGGTCAGGTCACGATGTTCCTGTAAACCTCCAAGAAGACAAATATTATTTTTTATCTCTATATGAATGGGAAAGTGTTATACCTTTAAAAGTCAGAGCCTTGAGAATGGGTTATCCTGTACATTTCAGGCTATAGGCAACACTCTTAACTTGAAGCAAAAGCAGTAGAATACAAAGGTTAAAGTAAAAGAAACAGATCTAATATGGAGTCAGATTTGTTCTTCCCTATAACACACCCTCCACTAGGTGGCAATCCTCTGCCTCTCCCACTAGGTTACAGCAGGGACCTTGGCTTAGTAACCCAGTCTCCTTGGTACCAAAGACAGAGCTGGCGTAGAATAAGGGCTCAGAAAATGTTGAAGTCACAGACGGATGAAGGGGTGAATCTCAACAAGCTGGACTCATGGATGGGAGGAGCTTTATGAAGAATGAAGGCAAAGATCCTGCTCAAGCCAGGACAGGGAGTGGGGTCACGTGCTGCTGGTGGAAGAGGCAGACCCTCAGGTGGCAGAGCCTGTCACTCACCGTGGTGAGCAGCTTTGGGGGCTGCAGAAGCAGGTTTAGACCGGGGTGGGTACGGTCCCACTCAAGTCTACACTGGCCTGCAGCACCTTGGCAGGTTTTAGGCGCTGGCTTATGAGGAGGAAAAGGGCAAATAGAGCACCGCCACTTTTCCTTTGGGTCCTCTCCCAGTCTCAGGGAAGCCCTGCTCTCTACAAGCCACTTGCTAAAACAGGAGCGCTGCAGTGTGGACCATATTCCTCCTCAGGATCAGGGCCAGGGGACCAGCTTATGATCCAAAGCCTGCTCGCTCTTTTGTGTTCCGGGCAGGACTCTCCACTTGCTCCAGGGAAACACGACGTTGGTTTTCTGTTCATTTTTTGAAGGTCTTGGCTTTCTGCAGGTTGCTGCTAGTCGACAAGCTCATTCCAAGGCAATTCAAGCCAGGCCCGGTCCTTGCGATAAATCCCTGGCAGGGATCACGAGTGACAACAACACATAAAATAAATGCCTAGGGAAAAACTCAGCCTTCTGAAACAGATGGCAAATTTACACCCAGCCTCCTGAGGAGATGCAAGTCGAGTTCCACATTAAAATGTTAATTTCCCACTTTATAGAAGTGTACCTGGAGCTCCTGTGCGGGCTGTTAAGTGGTTATTTGGTATCCACCCCAGGTGGCAGGATGAGTTCACTTAACTCAGCCTTTGTCTCCAAGAGCCTTCCTCAGCCTCAGAGCAGTTTCCACCCCTAAAATTTCCACACTCACCTGGAACTGTCTCCATTGCCCCAAACCACTTTGATCCTAACAGAATTTTCTCTATTCACTTAGAAATCTCGTCAGGATCCTTGGAGACCATCTTTACTTCCCATCTTGTCCTTGCTTGGTGGCCTCGGGTAAGTCAAACCACCACTCTGAACCGTGAATACCTCACTTGTAATTGTTGAGGGCGTCCGGCATACTGAGTGCTCTCTAGTGTATCTCATTTAATCCTCACGACAAACCTAAAAGGTACACTTATTTCCCCATTTTACAAAGGGAAACAGGGCTCTGGTGTGTGAAGTGTTCTCCCTGAGGCCACTGTTACTGGAGGCAGGCGTGAGGGTCTGTCTCTAAGCCTGTGCTCTTTACGCCTCACCCCGTGCCCCGTGGTCTCTGACCTGGTTTTCTGTGTATCTATCCTTTCACCTGCCAGAGTTGCCAGCAAGCTACAGACCAGGACCAGGGCTGGCTACAGTGCCCTCCTGCAGGAGGCTCTTTCCTGCCAGGAAACTCTAGTCTAGGCTAATTATTGGAGCCTTGGTGCCCTCTGCTGGATAAAGGCTAAAAGACCAGCCAGCGTCCACCCTGGTACAATAACATCTTTTTCAAAAGGGCATTTTTTTTCATCCATCCATCCATCCATCCACCCATCTTCCATCCATCTCAGTTTCACTGTTGTCTGGAGGCACCACTCTCATTCTCTGGGGCTCCTGTTCTGCACCAGGGCTCAGCGACACAGAGAGGGAAAGAAGGTAGCCCTGCATCTGTGTCCCCCTTTCCTGTTTGCAGAGTGCCTCCACCTCATTGTACCCTTTGTCCCCACAGCAACCCTAAGGGCCGTTAAAATCCCCATTTAACTGGCGAGGAAAGCGAGACCCAGAGAGGCCAGGCAGCACAGTGCAGTAGAAACGGTTTTGGGGACAAAGACAGGTTACAAATCAGGGCTCTGTCACTTACTAATTCTGCCACCTCGGGAAAGTTTATTAAGCTTTAGGAACCTCAATCCCTCATCTGTAAAGTTAACTCGCCCAATTGATATTTAATGTGCATATGCTCTGTGCCAGGCTCGGCTTTGGGGCTACAGCAATGAATGGGACTGAACAGGTCCTTGCCCCTTCAAGCCTTGCGCTGTGAAGGTTATGATGAGGCTTAAATGAGGTGAGAATATACCACAGCACCACCTAAGTGCCATTTATGTCATGTCATTACCTATGTGAGGAACGTGAAAGGATTTGGAGATGCTTTCCTGGGAAAAGAAAAGATGAGGGAAAGCTTGGCATTATGTTAAAAAAATAAAAGCAGCACATATTGGGGTTGAGGTCATGGGCTCTGGAGCTCGACTTCCTGGTTCTAAATCCCAGCTCTTCCCCTCAAGAGCTTTGTGATCTGTAGCAGCAAAATGGAGACAGTAAATTCAACACAGACTTATTGTATATCTAATAAGTGCCAGGCAGTGTCCTAAGGCCCCAGAAATGAACAAGACAGGGAAGGCCTGTCCTATCTCATAAGAGTGTGACGATGAAATGAATCATTACATGGGAAACACCTATAATAGTCCTAAACATAACGTGTTTGCTATTATGACTATCTTGGCTGTTGCAAAGGCTCTATGGATGGTATTTACTGGTACTTTGTGTTTGACGATGCCTCTTGACCGTCTGGGGCTGATGACAGCCAGAGGGTACAGGCTTGCCCTGCTGGCAGAGAGTATAGAACAAGGACCAGGATGTAGAGGTCAGAGGACACAGGTTTCTCAACTCAACAGGGCAGAAGCATTAACAGCTGACTGGCTCACAGCAGGGCAGTGGCCCAGGGAATAGTGAGTGGCCAGTAACCAGTGGATATGAGCAAGTGTGGGTGGAGATACACAGAGTTCTTGTCCTGTCTGAGAGGTGTCCCAGAGGCCACTTAAGGCTCCTTCATCAGCTAAGGACTTCCATTTTTCTGGGGGACAGATGGAGTGGACTCTAGAACCCCTGGAGAGATCCTGGATTCTGGTTAGTTTGGGCCAATGAGAAGCCCTAGCAGCAAGGGTAAGAGACATGGGATTGGGTTTCTACTTCCCTTGACTCTTCCCTGTGGGGACATCATAGTCTGGATGTGTCCTTTCACTTTTCGAGGCAGCCAACTGTCTTCCGGGCTCCAGAAAACTCCTTCCTCTCATCCCTTTGGACCTGGAGAGGCAATAGTTCCGCTACCATTAGTCTCAAGTTACTGCAATATTCTTTAGAAACCCCTGCTCCCACCTTTATAATAGGCCTTTGTAAACAAGCCCCTCTAGAATTACCCTAATTTGAGTCTGCCCTCAGTTTCCTGCTAGGACTCTGTCTAGTGCCAAGAGTGGCCTTAGGAAATAGATTCTCCAAATAGGATTCTGGAATTGGGTTGGTCCTGTATTTGAGCAACATGGGGATAATCTCCTGCTGGGGGAAATAGGATGCAAGTAATTCATGACATCTGGTAGTAACACAGTTACTCAAATGATCATAGGTAGTAGCATGGGATGCAGTGCAGGTTGGAAGGCCAGACTTTGGCATATCAAGTGGCTGTGGCACTTTGCCCTGTGGCAACAATACTGGTTATAAAGACAGTGGAGGGACTTCCCTGGTGGTGCAGTGGTTAAGAATCCACCTGCCAATGCAGGGGACATGGGTTCGAGCCCTGGTCCGGGAAGATTCCCACATGCTGCGAGGCAACTAAGCCCACGCGCCGCAACTACTGAGCCCATGCTCTAGAGCCCGAGAGCCACAACTACTGAGTCCGCACGCCACAACTACCGAAGCCCGTGCACCTAGAGCCCGTGCTCTGCAACAAGAGAAGCCACTGCAATGAGAAGCCCGCGCACTGCAAGGAAGAGTCGCCCCCGCTCTTCTCCGCAACTAGAGAAAGCCTGTGTGCAGCAATGAAGACCCAACACAGCCAAAAATAAATTTATTAAAAAAAAAACCATCTTCCAAGATCATGGGCATTTATGAAGTTAAAAAAAAAAAAAAAACAGACAGTGGAGGAACATGACTTCTTCCTACAGCCCAAGAGATCATATATATATAGAGAGAGAAAATAAATAGAAAATTATGACCATAAAATTGAGAACGTGTGTGAACAACAGGTTTCCATGAGAGCTTGAAGGAGTCCCTCATGTCTGTGGGTGCAAGGAGGGTATAACCGAGGACCAAACCCAGGGTCTGACGGTAAAGGTTGCAGAGTTGCAACACCTCCACCCCAGCTCTCTTATATTGAAGGAGGAGTGCTAATAGGAAAGGACTGGGACCCCAGGACTTGGGGTGGAGACATCTGGGGAGAAATGGATGGGGCTGAGAATTCTGATCTGCAAATTCTCCTAAATCCCCTTCACCAGCGGAAGCAGCCCCTCCCTACCTAAGTGCACTTCCTTATCTGCATAAAAGCCTTTCAGTGGTCGCAGGGGAGCAGTAATTCTATAAGCTGATACCTGTGCTCCTCAGAACGCCCTCATCGTCCTCATTGCCTCCAAGCCCATGACCAGCACTCAGCCCCAGCATAGCCTGGAGGAGAAGTGCAAATTAGTAACCTCAGATACTCAGAAGTTGACCAAGGAACTGATACTGTAATCGAAAAGGTAAACTTGGCAGTTAGTAAGTTTATTACTCCCATGTGGTCTTGCTACATCTAATAAATCTTAAATTTGACGAAAACAAAAACAAAGACAAAAACAAAAACAAAAAAAAACCCCTGCACTGTGAGAAGATAGTCTAGACAGTGAAATACTTATAAGACTCTGTCAATCTGTATAAGCAGGAGCCTGTGGGAGTGGATTCCGAGGGTGTTAGACCAAGGGGAAGAATTATAAGAATTGATTGTGCCAAATTCACTGACATGGGTGCCCTAGCCTAGGATGTGGAATTTAATAGTTTGACTTGATCACCCAGGAGTGGTTTTTTTTTTTTAATTTATTTTTTACTGGAGTATAATTGCTTTACAATGTTGTGTTAGTTTCTGCTGTACAATGAAGTGACTCAGCTATATGTATACCTATATCCACTGCCTCTTGGACCTCCCTCCCACTCCCCCCCCATCCCCTCATCTAGGTCATCACAGAGCACGGAGCTGAGCTTCCTGTGCTTTATAGCATGTTCCTGCTAGCTATTTTACGCATGGTAGTGTATATATGTCAATCTTAATCTCCCAAATCGTCCCACCCTCCCCTTCCCCCTCTGTGTCCACATGTCCATTCTCTACGTCTGCGTCTCTATTCCTGCCCTGGAAATAGGTTCATCTGTACCATTTTTCTAGATTCCACATATATGTGTTAATATACGATATTTGTTTTTCTCTTTCTGGCTTACTTCACTCTGTATGACAGACTCTAGGTCCATCCACATCTCTACAAATGACCCAATTTCATTCCTTTTTATGGCTGAGTAATATTCCATTGTATATAGGTACCACATCTTCTTTATCCATTCATCAGTCATTGGACATTTAGGTTGTTCACATGTCTTGGATATAATAATCTGATTAATTGAAGCTTGGACACAGTGATGGCCTTACTGAACAATGTTGAAATTCCAGAACTTCCTTGGAACACTGTGTAGGAAAGTCTGAAGGCTCAGGAGAGTGGGCACATTGGAGTGGATCTATTATATGCAAACTGCTCGCAACCCTAGAAGAAGCTGGAGGACACTCCCTTCACCCAAGCATTAAGGAATGCATTCATGGGGGTGGGAGACCTCCCCATCCTTGAAGAACTCTATGGTAGTTGTCCTTTGTAGGCCAGAGATGGCCATGGGGGGTGTTGTAATGGAAGCTCCTTGATCTCAGTGTGAATAATGGGAAGCCAGGTAGATGGCAGCACTTAACCATCAGAAACAGTGGTTTCTGGGACTCCAGGAGGAAAAAAGAATGGGCGAGAACTAAGAAACCAGCATTATTGGGCATTCACTATGTACAGCCCAGAGAGGTTGTATAGGGTACGTACAATCCCTAGCACATAGTACAAACTTCGTGTACTTAGTAAAGGTTAATTTCACCTTAGTAGGAGAGAGCAGGTGGCAGAGGAAGGGCTGAAAATCCATTGGGTTCTGGCGTCTATCTCCACATAAGGGTCCACATCAAAAGAGAAGATAGAAAAACCGCTGTTATAATTCCCGAAGAATCAACGTGGTGTGATGAGCAGAAGCCCCGCCACTTACTAGCTCTGTGCCCTTTGTCAAATTACCTAACCTCTTTGAGCTGTACTTTCCTCATATATAAAGTGAGAATAATAATGACAGTACCTTTCTCAGTGGGTTGTATAAATAGTGCCCAGCACAGGGCTTGGCACATAGTGGATGCTCAGTAATGCTGGTTTCTTCAGTGCTCGCCCATTCTTTTTTCCTCCTGGGAGTCCCAGCCAGGTGTGGAGCTGTCCGTAGTGCTGAAGACATCCTCCTTCCCTCCCTGCCTCCTTCCCTCAGTTCCTCTCTCCTTCATTCCCTCCTTCTCGTCTGTGCTTGGCTCCCCAGAGCCCTAGGGTCTGAACAGATGGAATTTCCAAACGGTTTCTTCAGGCATCTATGGAGGACAGGAGGGAACGAGCCATATACGAGGCCCTCCCTCAGCAGGAGTCTCGGGAAGCTGGCAGGCAGCCGGAGTGGTGACTGTGGGACTGTGCGGGCTGTGGTGGGTACGGGGGCTCCCCAGAACAGAGCCCGCTTGGAGAGTCTGAAATCCGAGGACCCTTGTTCAGGAACCTCAGGATCTGCCGAGAGGCGGTCAATCAGCTCCAACAGCACAGCGTGGCAGGTGGGTCTTTGGGGAGCTTGCCCTGAAGGAGGCAAGAAGGAACAGGTTGGGGCGCAGGAGAGTGACCCTTGGATACAGGGCTTGAAGGGGCCCTGGCTCTGACAGGAATCCCCCATCCTCCTTCCCTGGAATATTTGGGTCATTTGTTTGTTAATGTAACTAAAGGCATCTTCATCTTTTTGCGTTATGGTAGTATGGAGTTGACTAGCTTCATGAACTTGGCTCCATGAGCCAAGCTATCTGTGGCTGGTCCTCAGTGTCCATCCCCTTGAGTCTAAAACTACAAACAGTCCCTCCCTAGGAGGGTGGCACCTGAACCCCTTGTGCCAGAGGTGGGAGCACTTGCAGCTCACACACTCCTGGGGGAAGGGTTAGGAGAGGGGACGTGGCCAGCTGCAGAGACAAAAATCACCTGTTTCCTAATTTTTGTTGACAGCTAGAATATTGGAGATGAAGGATCTTTGGAGCCCCTAAACATATAAACTAAGCCCTCCCTGTACAGATGGCACCGAAAAGGGTGTGAACACTGTCTCACAAGTCAGAGGTGGAGGTGGGGCTAAAGGTGGCTCCTGCCCTGGCCAGAGGCTGCCCTCGCTAAGGGCCTGAGCCTTCTGTGACCCCTTGCAGGCCATCGGCCGCAGAATTCCTGGGACACTGAGCATGGCCAGCAGGACTGAGGGACCAGGGGAGCCTCCTGCTGCTTTCTGAGATGGAGGGAAGTCCACAACCCTTTCTGTACCCATTTCCCCATCTGTACACAGAGGACTTGGTTCAGATGCTTAGATCTCCAGGATCCTTCAACTCCGATGTTCCAGGTGTTCAATAAAAGAGGTGATTTTTGTCTTTGGCTGGGAGGTGGGAAGCCAGGCTCAGGACCAACTCAGCCCTAACTTTTGGTGAGACCCCAGACAAGTCACTGCCCTGCCCAGAGTCAGTTTCTTCCTCTGAAAAAGAGGATAAGAGGTCTCTCCTCAGGGTCTCTAGGAGCACCAGGCAAAGGAGTGGATCACAGGTGCTTTGGGAAGTATGGATTGAGGGGAGAGGTGTCTGTCATTAATATCAGCCGTATATGCCTATGTTCCCAACCAGAAATGATTAGCTCTTTGTGAGCCCAGAACAAACCCAGCTGCTCTGAGGGGTTCATCCCTTGGGGTGGGATGTTAGGAGACCACTTAGAGCATCACAGCGGAAGAGGAGGGAGTGTACAGAGGGTCCCTCAGAGACTGGTAGAAGAGCAGCCCTCCCCAAGACCCTGGCCTCTGAGCTGGGAGAAACATAGCATCACAGGCCAGAAGGGCTCAGGTCTGGCCAGCCCTGCAAACCGACTTCTTCTACAGATGGGGAGGCTGAGGCCTTGAATGGGTCAGGGGCAGGACTGGGGCTGAAGCTCAGGCCTCCACCTCCCTGTCCAGCTTTCTTTACACCACAGTACACCTGCCTCTCCTCAAAGATCCAAAGACGGTGATGATGGTGATGGTGATGATGATAACTATTCTGTTTAATAAGTGCCTAGTTAATTACCTACTCACCACAATGACTATCCCCATTGTAAATACGCTACACATTTTAGTCTTCACCACAGCTCTGCCAGGTAGCTATTGTCATCTCCATTTTACAGATGAGGAAACTGAGGTTCAGAGAAGTTAAGTGTCTTGCCCAAGGTCAGGGGCTAGTAAGTGATAAAACCAGGATTTATTCCTCTGTGTGATGCCAAGGCCCTTCTCATTCCTCTGCACTGAACATAATTTCTAGGAGCTACTCTGCACAGACCACTGTAGTTGGCATTGGGAGGGCATCCTCTTACTCTCCTGATCTACACTCCAAGTGTAGGTGGTTCAGACTCTGGGAAACCCTCCGTGAGCCCTCCTCCCAGGGCCCTCAGAGCCTCACTACTGGTCCTGCTACTGCCCGCACTCGGGATCCGCTCTTCTCTTGGCTGGGACTTGCCTCTCTACCAGCTTGGCAGTTTCTTAAGGGTGAGATTGGATCTTCTGCCTTCCTGGGGTGCCCCCAGTGGAAGGCTGTTGGCTGCATAAATAGTGTGGTAGGAAGATGGATGAGTCCTGTGGGTGAGGCATGAGCAAACGCAGGGGTGCAGGCAGAGGCCAGGCAGGAGTTGCAGGATGGGCATGAGGGTCTTGGAACTGTAAGATGGAGTGGGGATGCCCCAGTCCAAATGTCAAGGAGGTCCCGTGTGGGGTGGGACATGAGCTGAACAGATTTGTCCAAATCCTGTCTCTGCCAGCTCCATTCAGTTTCCTGTAGTTTCCTCATCTGTACAGTGGAGATAGAAGGACCTTTGTTTGAACAGGGCTGTGAGGGGGATCAGAGATGGGGCTGTGCACAAGCACTGTAAACCCTTGAGCCCCAAGCACACAACAGGGGAGCTACCCCTACCCAGGTGCTGCTTGTGCTTTGGGGCCCGCAGAGTCTGACAGATTTAAATGCTGTGAATGGTGCTGGGCTTGAGGGTCAGAGGCAGAGGAGGCTCTGGAAGATGAGTGAAGGAAGAAATAATAACAGTAGGTTGAAAGAGGTAAGATTTGTTGAACATATGAGCACCAGGGACTGCTAAGTGCTTCACATCGTGTCATTTAATCATCATGATAACTCCATAAAGTAGGTTTCATTATCCACATTTTACAGAAGAGAAAAATGAAGCTCAGAAACTTCAGAGATTGGTCTAGAGCCACAAGGATGGGAAGCAGTGAGCCGGGTCTGGCCAGCTCTGACTCTGGAGCCCACGCTGAGCCACTGAGCTCCAGCCCAGGACCGTGCGTGGGTATCACGGGGCTGTGAGCCAGTCCTGCGGAGGAGGTTAGGCCCCCAGAGCTGGGGGTCTTCCGATATTACGGGTCCAAATCCCTCATTTTACCAATGAGGAGACTGAGGTTCTGGGGCAGGAGGGGTGTCTGCCTCAAAATCATGCAGGAAGCACAGGCAGAAAATGCTAGAAAGCAAACCTTGTCTTTATCCCTCTTTCCAAGGACTGCAGGAGGGCTTGTATCCTGAAGGGCGGTCCTGGAAGCTGCTGCATAGGAAGGCCTGCCAACCCTGCCATGGCCCGTGAGGGTCTACTCTCAACCATCCAAGGATAGTCCCTTTCCTGCCACTTCTCTCTGTGCTGCTTTGGGGCGCTCTCCTGTGGCTGGCTGGACCTTCACCCTGGGGGTGCTGGGTCCCTGGGACTGTGACCCCATCTTTGCTCAGGCCCTCCCCAATGTGGTTGCCCAGCTGGCTGTGAACCAAGCCAACCAGGATTCCTCACTGACACTGGGCTCACAGCTGACTTCCGTGGTTCTTCCCATGGGCTGTGACACCTCTAGTGCCCTGGCCACATTCCTGGCCCATAAGAACACTGTAGCTGTTTTTGTGGGCCCTGTCAATCCTGGTTACTGCCCAGCAGCAGCCCTGCTGGCCCAAGGCTGGGGAAAGACCCTCTTCCCCAGCCTTGGTGTGTGGGGTTCCAGAGGGAGGAGGTGTGCTGGTGCCCACCTTGCCTTCGGCTGCCCACGTGCTGCTGTCCGTCATGAGACACTTTGGCTGGGCTCATGTGGCCATTGTGTCCTCCCACCAGGACATCTGGTTGGCTACTGCCCGGTAGGTGGCCATGACTCTCAGGGCATACGGGCTGCCTGTGGGGCTGGTGACCTCTCTGGGACCCAGGGAGCAGGGGGCCACAGAGGTCCTGAAGCAGCTCTGCAGCGTGGATGGTCTGAAAAGTAAGTGTATGTGGGTGCTTTCCTCCTTTGGGCAGCCGGGACTTCATATGGCTGCTGATGGGGAGTTTTCTTATATCAGACACTGGGCTGAGCACTTGACAACAGGCCCACATTTAACCCCACAGCAGCCCTGTGAGCTAGTTCTGCTGAGGTCTGCATTTTGCAGCTCAGAGAAGGTAAGTAGCATGCCCAAGTCACACAGCTGGCAAGCAGTACAGCTGGATTTTGAGCTCTGATGCATGTGTTAATTGTGAAGTGGGAGCCAAGGGCTTTCTTGGTTCTTGCCTGGTAGAGTGAAGAAAAGGAGAGTGTAGCAGGACCTGAGTCCCAGGAAAGCTGTTAGAGCCATTCTTAGTTTCTTGAAGTTAGAGTCAGATCCTTCATGGATTTGTTGATCGATGGAATGCTTCCTGCATTTATTAAGCCCCTGCTGTGCTGGATGTTGGGTTGTCTGGTGAACAGGACAGACAGAGTGGTTGGTCTCTAGTGGACGACCAAGTGATGGAGAGACAGGTGTATAAGCAGGTTATGACAGAGAGGTCAAGGTCACCCCAGGGAGTGGAGGCCAGGAGAACAAGAGCAGGCATCGGTCCAGGCCTTGGGGGATCTGAGGAGGCTTCTTGGAGGAGGTGGCACTTGGCCTGTCTTTAAGGAATTAGTTAGGCAGGGAGAGTCATGGTGGGTTGGGTGTAGAAAAGAGGTAGCACCTGGAAGACAGAAGGGACCTTAGCGTTCATCTGGACTGAAGCTTTTTCAAACTGTGGGTCATGGCCCTTTTAGGTCAAGAAACCAATTTAGTGAATCAAGACTAGCATTGCAAAAAAAAAAAAAAAAAAAAGAAAGGAAGAGGCTGAACTAGAAAGAGAGAGAGAAGAATGGAACTGAGTAGGATAGAATAAAAATGGTGAATGTGAGAGTGGAGGGCAGGCAGCTAGGAAGGTTTCATTCTGTGAAACTTCCAGTTTTGCGTGTGTACTCCTTTTATATACTCAGCTTTGCTAGCACACCAGGGTAAAATGTGTTTCTTACTGTGGCACTGGCAACAGTTTGAGAACCACTGAGACCAACCACTGTGCTCTATCTTTGAGGGAATTGAGGCTGGTACCAGTGAGGAAGGCTGGGGTGGGCAGCCTCTGAGCTCATGTGGCCTGTAGTGAGTTAGAGCCGAGCGGAGGATGAGGCCTGGCCCAGGTGTGCCTGCCGCCCCTCAGGACGGGCACCTCACTTCTCTGAGTCCAGTTTGCCAGCAGGGGAAATGGGGATAATGAGACCCACTTCACAGGGTCGAGTGTTTTGTACACGCTTCATTCAACCATGGGCACTGAGCTCTGCTCTGTGCCTGATGCTGGCTGAGCTCTGGGGACACAGAGAGGAACTGGCCGGGCTCCAGCAGGGAGGAGCTTGAGGTTGGCGGGAGACAGATGTGGATACGGGGAACCGAGGAGCCCAGAGGCTGGGGGAGCTGATCTGCATGGGTGTGGGTGTGGGCAGGGCTTTGCCGAGGAGGCGACATCAGGGCAGAGTCTGTAAATGAGAAGTGATGGCAGATGGAAATGAGGGGAAGGCATTGCAGACACAGGGGTCAGCTAGAGCAAAGGAATGGAGGTAGCATGTTAGCGGGGCTAGGAGAATGAACACTTCACTTCTGTGTGGCAGTGAGAGGGAAACCTCACCAGACGCCTGCTCCACCCCTCTTGCAGGGGGTTGAGTTCTGGCCATGGTGCTGGCTTTCAGAAGCCAGAAGGCAGAGTGGTTAGGGGCACATTCTCTGGGATCAGATCACCAAGATCCCACTCCTGGCCCCATTTCCTACCAGCTGTGTGACCTCAGGCGAGTCACTTAACCTCTCTGTGCTATAGTTTCTTCATCAATGACATGAGGTTAATGAAAGCCCCAACTTCATGGGGTTGTGAAGATGAGATGGACTACAGTAAGTCCCCTACATATGAATGAGTTCTGTTCTGAGAGCGCGTTCATAAGTCCAATTTGTTTGTAAGTCCAATGAAGTTAGCCTAGATACCCAACTAACACAATCGGCCATGTAGTACTGTACTATAATAGGTTTATAATACTTTTCACACAAATAATACATAAAAAACAAACACAAAAAATAAAGAAAATATTTTTAATCTTACAGTACAGTGCCTTGAAAAGTACAGTTTACACTATAACAGCTGGCACACAGGGGCTGGCATCGAGTGAACAAGCAAGAAGAGTTACTAACTGGAGGAGGGAGAGGAGGTGGGAGATGGTAGAGCTGAGGGATCGTCGGCAATAGGAGATGGAGGGCAAGCTGCAATTTCACTCATGCCTGAGGTAGATGGAACGCATGTTCCCATCTTTGAAAGTTCGCAACTTGAAGGTTGGTATGTAGGGGACTTACTGTATTGCAGGTAAAGGGCTTGAAACAGTGCCCTGCACACAGTGAGCACTGCTTTTAATCAATGTGGGCTTTTATCTTTTAACCGCTCCCGTTGTGTGGGTTAGCTCCCCCTTGTGGCCAAATGGAGAACAGCGCCTCTGACTCCTTGAAAGAGAAAGGAGCATTTTGGCAGAAGCTGGAACAGAAGCCAGGCAGAGGAGATGGGACCAAGATAGCCCCGGTTCTGTGTCCACTCAGTCCTGGTGGGTCTTTCTCTGAGGGCCCTCCCCACTATTTTGGGGGCAGGGAGGGGTGGCTCCCGCCCATGGCCCATATAGCCTGGCCCCCCAGGGGTCAGCAGAGTCTGGGGCTCCTGGTTCTGGCTTCTACATGACCAGGAGTCCTCGGGCCCCCTATTTGGATAGGAATTCCTCCTCAGCAAGGAAACCCTTGGCCTTCCTTGATGGCTCCATATTCCTGGATTTTCTGGAGAAAGGGATTGCAGTTGGAACCTGGGCCCCAGCCAAAACAAGTGGTGACCCTTTTTTGACTGGGGTTGCAGCCCTGGTCAGGGACCCAAGATGCAGAAGACTTTTACCTTGGGCAGATGCGTGGGACCCTTACCTTGGGCAGGATTCTCTTCTGTCCTGGGTGCCTGGGGATGAAATCAGCTGCCTTATTATCATGGGCTGGTTTCTTTTGCAAAGGCAAAGGGGAATGCGTTCATGTCTGCTTAGACCTGGAGCATGCCACCCAGAGCCACGGTTGAGATTACAAGCCAATGATAAATGGATAAACAAAATGTTTGTGCAGTGGAATATTGTGCAACCATAAAAATGAATGGAGTACTGATACAGGCTACTATATATGGATGAGCCTGGAAAACATGGCAGGTGAAAGTAGCCGGACATAAAAGGCTGCATATTGTACAATCCATTTATATGAAATGTCCAGAAGAGGCATATCCATAGAGACAGAAAGTAGATTAGTGGTTGACTGGGGTTAGGAGGAGAGAGAAATAGGGTGTGACACGTATTGGGTACAGGATTTCTTTCGGGGGTGATGGAAATGTTCTGGAATTAAATAGTGATGGTGGTTTCATAACCTTGTATATAAAACTACTAAGTTATACACTTTTTAAATGGTGAATTTTATGATATATGAATTGTCTAAAATTTTTTTTAAATGTTAAAAAATAAAAAGATTACAAGCTGGGAGCCAGCCTGCCCGGGTTCCGATGCTGGCTCTACGTCCCTGACGGCTATGTATCCTGGGGCAACTCCTTAACCGCTCTCTGCCTTGGTTTCCTCATCTGAAAGTAGAGCTAATGGTGAGCATACTTTTTCGTACTGCTGTTAACTGAATGACTAAATGTTTGTTAAAATACTTTAGGACAACACACAGCATGCTGTCAATAAATATTAGCAATTGTCTGAGCCAGTGGGGCAGAGGGAGGGTGGAAATTGGTCAGAATTATTCGGCGGGAAGGTTGGAAGGGACATATTAATACAAATGTATCCTCAGCTGAGGGGATTTTTTTTTCACCAAGTCAAACCCAGATTTGTCAGGGGGAGCAGATAAAGGGGAAATTCCACCTTTCTCCCGACTGAGGGGGAGGGGAGGGGCCTGGGGAGGGGCAGCAGAGGGGGAGGAGGGGACCTGAGCTGCTCTCCAGGGCCACAAAGTTCTGGGCTTCGCGGAAGGCATGGAAGGTGAGCTGCGGCCTCTCCCCCAGTCGCGGTGCTGTGCACGTGCTTGGCGCTCCTGGGCGGCTCTGAGCAGCCCGTCCTGCTGAGCCGGGCAGGGGCTCGGGGCCTGGCAGACGGGAGGCTGGCCTTCCTGCCCTACGACATGCTGCTCTTCGCCTTGCCCTACTGCAACCGCTCCTACCCGGCCCTGGGCAACGGCAGGCACCTGCAGGAGGCCTGCGGTGCGGTGCTGTCAACCTGGAGTCCGGCCTCAGACACAAGGACTTCGAAGCTGCCGGGGCCGGCAGAGAGGTGGCTGCCCACCTGGAGCCAGAGCAGGGAGGTCAGTGCAGACCTTCGCGGGGCCCGGGGCGCGGGGCCACGGACAGGTGTGCACGCTCCTCACCCACTCTGGGCCTTCCTGGCCTCGGCCAGTTACCCCCTGGACAGCCGTCCTGCCTCTGCTGTGGGTACATGACCTGTCCCTAATTGGACAAAGTGTCTCTCTGCCCAGTCCCTGGATGTACTGTCTGTCTCTTTCTATCTCTTATAAGTGTGTGTGTGTGTGTGTGTGTGTGTGTGTCTGTCTGTCTGTCTTTCCATCTCACTTCTTTCTCATGTCTCTCACTGTCTTGGCCACTTTGTCAATTCTCCTCCTCTTGTGTCTCTCCTGCCTCCATTTCTCTATCTCTGACTCAGTTCCTCTAATTCTCATCTCCGGCGCAGCTGCTCTTTCTCTTGCACACCTTCTTCCTCTCCTTTCTCCACATCTCTCTAGCACATTGTGAAGGTGAGAAAGAGAGAGCAATGGAAGTGTGGGAGAGCAGGAAGGTTTTCTGAAGTCACTGCTGTGGATCTGAAGAGTGTGGGTGGCCGGGATGCGGCTGCCGGCTCAGTTTTGGCTTATAGGACTCAGCTGCCTGAGGCTCTCCTGGGATGTCTGCTTCTTGGTGATAAGAAGACCATAGTGTCTGGAGGTGGTGACAGGGATGTGGATGACGATGGAGGATCATTCAATCAGTCATTCATCTGACAAATGTGGGTTGAGTCCCTCTCATGTGGCACTGTTCGAGGCATCAGGGACGTGGTGATGGGTAAGACAGACTTGGCCTTCAAGAAGCTTCCATTCTGTTAGGGAAAGACAGACAATAACCAAGCAACCCAATAACCAAATTTAAATAGTGATTGTGTCGCCAAGAAAATAAAACAGGATAAAGTGACAGAGAGTGGCTGGGATGGAGTAGTGGGCAACAAGAGACAGGATAGGCAGAGAATGGAGGAGGTGGCACTTGAACTGAGCTCTGAAGGATAAGGAGGCGGCCAGGCGAAGATCTGGATGAAGAGCCACCAGGCAGGGGAAAGAGCAAGTGCAAAGGCCCAGAGGCAGAGTGAACATCAATGGCCAGAGGAACAGGAGGAAAGGGAGTGTGGAACGGCAGGACCGTCATGAGTGATGGGGAAAGGGATCTGAGATGAGCTTGGGGCCTGATCACGTGAGGCTTTGTCAGCCAGGTAAGGAGTCTGATCTTACAGATGAAATGGAAAACCATCAGCGAGGTTTAAGTAAGAAAAGATTTATGTTTTTTAGAAACATGGTTTGGTTGCTTTTTGGGGAATGGTCTGAAGAGGACCGGATGAAGCAATAAGGCCCTTAGGAGGCTCCTGTGTGGTTCAGGTGAGCAGTGACGGGGGCTGGGACCCAAGTGACAGTAGTAGATGTGGCAAAAGGTCAGTTAGATTGGGAACAAATTCTGGTATAAAACCAAAAAGATTTGATGATGAACTGGAAGAGAGAAATAGAGAAATTGGGAATCAAGCCTAGGCTTGAGAAACTGGGCAGGTGGTAGTTCCATTTCTTAAAATCTGGGAGGAGTGGAGTTTTGGTGCAGTAGAATCAGGAGTTCAGTTTTGGGCATATTAGGTAAGTCTGAGATGTCTGTGAGTGGTGGTGGCCGCCATGATGGTGGAGATGGTGAGGCTTCTGAGTGGGGACTGAAGTAATGGTGGGACTAAAGAAAGCACTGCATTGGGGAATGGGGAAAGGGGATGATAATTCAAACAATTGCTGCTGGCAGGAGGGCCAGGACCCAGAAATGTCTGGGAGCCTATGCCATGGGGTTATGGGGTTGAGAGACCTTCTCTTCCACAGGTGTCCCCACTCTTTGGAACCATCTATGATGCTGTTGTCCTGCTGGCCCATGCCCTGAACAGCTCTGAGAACCACGGGGCAGGACTCTCAGGGACCCACTTAGGGGACCACACAGGGTCTCTGGATGTGGCTGGCTTTAGCCAGAGGATCCGGACAGATGAGAAAGGCAGGAGGCTGGCTCAGTATGTCATTTTGAACACAGATGGTCGGGGAAGCCAGCTGGTCCCCACTCACATCCTGGACACAGGCACATGGCAAGTGCAGCCCCTGGGCAGGGCCATACACTTTCCAGGAGGAGCCCCTCTGGTACTTGACTCCAGCTGCTGGTTTGACCCTAATACTCTCTGCATGAGAGGTAATTCATCTATCCATCCATCCATCCACCCATCCATCCATCTGTCTATCTGTCCATCCATCCATCATTCATTCATTAAGGCTCTCCATGTGGACAGTCACGTGAGGAGCAGGAGAAGGAGCAAGGAAGAGACTTGACCCGCCGTTGAGAAGACTGACCCAGAGGCTGTGAAGCTCCAGGGAAGACTAGCAAGGCCTCGCCTCAGCCTAGCAGAGCTAAAGCATTTACAGAGCACGTTCCCATGTCTCAGCTCTCCTAAACTGCACCGCAGCCTTGTGACAAGGACACTGTCCTCTGTGGGCCCCAGTGGACAGCTGAAGCTCAGAAAGGTTAGGTGACTTGCCCAGGGTCACACAGGGAGCCCTCCAGTCTTCGACTCCAAGTGCAGGATTCCCTTTACCTCATGACCACTGGGGAGTGTGAGCTGTGAGGCCCACATGTTCTCATTTCTGACATTCATCTACCTGGATTTTCATCCCTGATGGAATTGCACTGACATGCAAGCACATAGGTAGATAGAGATGAGCACACATCTACATGTATACGCAAGTTCACCCACACTTCCTAGTGCACACCTAGTTACAGTTACCACCGTCGGTGGGTAGATTCAGGTCTGGCCAGGCTCGCTTATGTCCCTGCCCGCCCCAGACCTTCAGCAGCCACCCCACCCCGTGACCTCGGCTCTGTGGCTCTGTTACTCCATCTCCCAACACTGCTTCGCTTCTCCTTTCCCCAAACACAAGCCACCTTTTCTGGCCTCCCTGTGCATGTGCGTTTTCCTCTTCCTCGAGTGCTCCCACTTTGCCTGGCTAAATCCTTCCTTTCCTTGCAGAACAACTCTGCAGTCAGGGCTGGGAGCCCACCTCTGTGCTCCCCATAGCCTCTGGGTGCACGACTTCACAGGGTGTGTGTCCTGTGCTGGGGAGGACCAGTGCCATCTGTCCCCAGACTAATGGGAGCTCATAAGAAGAAGCCTTCACCCAACGGTTTCTTTGCCTCTCTTTTCTTCCACAAATATTGATTGAGGACTTCCTAGGCACCAGGCACTGTGCTCAGCCCTAGGGAAGGAGGAATGAATGAACCATCGTCCCTGCACTGGCTTAGAGCACTGGCCCTCACCCCTGACCCCCCAGTACACCGTGAGCTCCATCACAGTGCTGGCTGGCAGTGACCGTGACTCTCATCTGCCGTTGCATCTTCAGTTCTCGGCGCTGAGCTCAGCACACAGTGGATGTTCCAGAAACGACTGCTGAAGGATTTGTTGAATGAATGAATGAATACCTGTCAGAGGGTAAAGTCTGCGAGCCAGGGCTGATGGAGGAGGTGCTTGTAGAGATCTCTGAGCTCCAGCAGCCCCTGGCTGCCTCCATCACGGCTTTACCACATTGTGTGGTGTTATCTCTGCTGTTCCCACCTCTGCCACCAGACAGAATCCCCCAGAGAGTGGAGCCTGGGGCTGGTCTTCGAGAATATTAGCTCCATGAGGGTTGGGACGATGTTTCGTTCAGGGTCCCCCCACCCCTCAGCGGCCTCTCTTACTTGGGTGCCTAATTGGCATCTCCAACTTGCCTTTGTCTGAAATTGAACTCCTGATCTGCCCCCCGGCCTCCTCCCATCGTTTTCCCCACTGCAGGTAATGGCAACCCCATCCTCCCCGAGGCTCAGGCACCCTCGTCTCCTCACACCCCACACCCAGCCTGTCAGCAGCACCCTGGGGCTCCATCTTTAGAATTCGCCCAGAAGCAGAGCCCTGCTCACCACTCCCCTGTCTCCTCCCTGGTCCAGGCCCCCGTCGTCTCTTGCTAGGTTACTGCAGCGGCCTCCCCGCAGGCCTCCCTGCTTTTGCTCTTGTCCTGGACCTCACCGTGGCAGGTTGGAGGATCCTCGGAAAACACAGTCAGATCTGGCTCTCCCCTGCTCAGAGCCTGCAGATGCTCCCGTTGCCCGGAGTCCAGCCAGAGCCCTCTCTGCCCTCAGCTCCCTGCCCTCCGTCTTCCTCATATGTGGTTCTGCCCTCCCGTTGAATACACCAGGCACACTCCTGCTTCAGAACCTTTGTGCTTGCGGCTCCCTAGGCCTGGACTGCTTTCCTGTCTATGCTTCTTCCCTCACCTCCTCCAGATCGCAAGTCAAGCTTCCTTTCTAGGAGCCTGGGTGAGGGGCAGGGTGGGCGGTGGTTGGGAGCCCAGATGCCTGAGCAAGGCTGCTTGGGTTTGAACCTAGGCTCTGCCACTCACAGACAGTTGCCTATCTCTCTGCTTTCTCTTCCACAAAATCATGGTCATGACCGTACCTACTTCTAGAGGTCGTTGTACAGAATAACTGAATTGAAATACGTGACATCCTTAGCATAGGTGTTTAGTGCAATACAATGTACAATAGTATAGTGAGTACTACAAGCTATTCAGTGCTATTATTATTATCTGGACTTAACTCAAATTGGGGGAGATTCATCAGCGGGCAGACAGACAGTGCTTATCCTTCAGCAAAAGAAAGGAAGGGAGGGAGGCAAAGAAGGAAGAAGGTATGCCTCCCCCCAACTTCTGTGGCAGTGGAGGTCAATGTCCTCTCTCCAGAATAGGACCTGGCATTTCACCACCTTTCCAGCCCAGGCTGAAGCTGGGGTTGCCCAAGCAAAGTAGCCCTCTCCACCTTGCCCAGCGGTCCTGAGCAGCCTTTTCACACCCAATCCTGATATGAGGGCTGGAGAGGTTTAGATTCCGTGTAAGGAGGGCCCTTCTAACAGTCAAAGTGAATGACACTGAAATTGGCTGCCAAAAGAGGTAGTGAGTGGCCCATCGTGGAGAGTGTGCAAGAAGTAGGATAATTATTGACAGGGATCCACAGTATTTATTCAGCATCTTGCTATTTGGGCCTGGGCACTGCCTGCGTGGGTCTACCCTGGGGCTTCTCTCAGCAATGGGCCAACCTAGGTCACCCTCCTGCTTGCTTTGGCAAGGGACAGTGAGATCCTGGGTCCCTGAGGCCCTGAGTTGGGGGCAGCACCCAGCCCAGGATAGCCTCCGGACAGAGCCTGGGCCACCAGCTGACAGGGAAGCTGGAAGGTCAGAGGTGAGACCAGCAAGATTTTAAAGTTGCTGAGGACACTGTGATTTCTCAGGGGCTGGGTTCTCAAATTCAACAACTGACTGATGCTCTGACTCTCCTATTCCGTGCCCCACGGTTGATGAACCGGGCTAATTATTTCTAGGGGAAGCAGCATGAGGCTCTTGCTCCTTCTTTTCCACCTTCTCCCTTGGAGAATCCCATCATTTTTCTCTTCTGCTGAAAGGAGGCTTTAATGATGTACAAAGCATGTTTTGCCTGCTCCTCTGAATGAGCTGTGGGCGAGGCTGAGGCAGAAATCCATCAGTGATGAGGGGAGAGAAGGCTCAGGTTACAGAAAGCCCTGGGCGAGGACAGAGCCCCTGCCCAAGGCCCCTGCCTCTCTCACCCTCCCCTCTCTCCTCCCCTAGGTTTCCTGGGTCACAGAGACCCCCTCACTTCGCTGGGTTTGGGGTGTCATAGGTGCCCGAGGCCTGCAGAGTAAAGCCGACCTCGGCCTTGGGAGCCGACACAGTTTCTATCCACTATCTCGTTAGCCCTCTCAGTGTGGGTGTGGGTGTCATCCTCGCTTTACAGAATTGGGACGTGAAGTTCAGAAAACTGAAGTCCCTTGTCTGAGGTCGCAGAGCTAGAGATGGTGGAGTGAGGACTAGAACTCAGGTCTGTCAACCAAAGGAGACAAAGTCTGACTAGTTTCCGCTGGCCGGGCTCTTCCCGGCTTGAAGCACACAGAAAGAGCACATTTATGGGGAAGAAGCTGAGGCTGAGAGAGGCTGAGGGTTTGCCTGAGTTGGGGACCAGCAGCGGGTGAACTCTTGTTGTCTTTTCTTAAACAGGGAGAGTGGGTGTGGCTGAAGAAGTTGGAAGCTGGCACAGCCCCTGAGCTGTGGCCGAGCTGCCTCAGCCTCCTGAGAAAGGTAGAGCTGCAGAGGGTGTGGAGGGTGGGCTGCGGAGGGGGTGCTGTCAGGAGACCCTTACCGGTCTGGATTGGTCTCTACTCAATGCAGAAGCTTCTAGCCTCAAAAAAGGAAGTGCTTCCTATCATCATGATCACTGCCCCATTGTCATCACAGATATACCCCATCACTGTCAGCATCACACACCAGCATCCCCAGCGTCACATCACCACCCCAGTATGATCATCACCATGACTACCAGGGGCACAATCCTCTTCATCACTATCATCACATGGTACAATCAGCACCACTGAAGGACCTCAACTGTATCCTCCATCCCTCTACACATCCATTCATTTGTCCACTATTTTTTGAGCACCGCCTATGCTCTGGGCTTTGGGGACACAGCAGTGGAGAAAAGAGACAGGATTCCTTTCCTTGGGGAGCTTCCAGTCACCTATCGTCACTACTCACATAAGCCCCTTCACCCCCGAGATGGTCACCATCCTGAGAAGCACTCTGGGATGGAGGACAGAGCATAAGATTTGAGTCAGGAAGATCTGAGATGGAATCCTGTCTCCATAGAACACTTAGCTTTCCTGTAAAATGGAGCTGATGAAATCCACCCCAGGGGAATTATGAGGATTGGAGAGAATAGATGAAATAACCTAGAACTGTCTCTGGCAACTAGAGTGCCTTTGGAAAATTGTGGATTTTATTATTATTTCCAACACCACCGCCATCTGAAATCAGCTTCGGAGAGATTCAGTGTCTGGAGGTTAGGTTAGGCATTTCCCAGTGGGAATCTTGCAATCACTATGTGTAGATGTTTCTTAAAAGAAAAGGTTCTATCTGTGGGCAAATGAGTTTGGAAGTTTCTTGGCTTAGACACAGGACTTCTCAGAACCTTTACTATGCTGTTCTGGTTATCTATGACTGTGTAACAACTTATCCCAAAATGTAGTGGCTTTAAACATCAACCATTTTATAATATCTTACAATTTTGTGGGTAGGAAATTTGAGCAGGGCTCAGCCAAGCAGTTCTTCAGTTCCACTTGACCTGTATTGGGGGTCACTCAGTGGTTTTTCGGCTTGTAAATGGGCTGTCAGTGCTTGGCTCTCAGGTCAAACCAAGTCTACTGCCTGTTTTTGTAGAAAAAAATTTGATTGGAACACAGCCATGCTTGGGCCTGGGCACTGCCTGCGTGGGTCTACCCCGGGGCGTCTCTCAGCAATGGGCCAATGGGTTCGTTTATGTAACTCTCTATGGCTGCTTTCACACTGCAATGGCAGAAGTATTTGTGACAGAGGTTGCAAGGCCTACAAAGCTGAAAATATTTACCATCTGGACTTTAACAGGAAAGTTTGCTGACCCCCTGTCTAGAAGGCCTCTGATGGCTTCACTTGCGTGCTTGGGGCCTTGGCTGGGCGGTTGGAAGAGAGGACTCATCATGACATGCCTTCCCACTGTGGGTAGTCTCAGGGCCTCTCCCCGTGGTCTCGCCAGTGTGGTGACTCAGGGTAGAGTGACTTCTTATGAGCATTCAGGCCTCCAACTGAGAGGGCTCCAACAAACAGGAAATGGAAGCCGTCAGTCTCCTAAGACCTGGACCCAAAACACGCAAGATCACTTCCACCGTGTTCTATTGGTCACAGTGTCACAGAGCCTGCTCAGATTCAAGGGGAGGGGTCAGAGGCCCAAGCTCTTGACAGCAGGAGTGTCAAAGGATTTGAGGCCATTCTTACCTCACCGCGTATGCTAATAAGCATGCAAATCTCTAAGGAGGGGGAAGAGTATTCAGGTTTCCTCCACTTAGTTGACCCCTAAACTGTTTTAGCGAGGAAGGCCATGCCAGACAATGGTTTCATCTTTCCTGCTTGGGCGAATGCTAGCTTTGCTGGCTGGATTCGAGCTCTCTGACCTGCTGGACTGCTTTCTGCTTGTGACTGATCTCTTCTGCTCTTCTGCTCATCAGTCTCTGAGTCTTGGGGAGAGAATTTACACAGTTTCTAGGTCCATGATGTCACTTAGGTTGAGAATAGGCCTAGATCCCTATTCTGTGGAGTTGGCTACAGCCTATTCACTTATCCGTGATGCTTCCACACATTCATTTCGCTGGCTCATTCATTCATCCATCCACCCATCTATTTACCCAGCCACCCATTCATCCATCCATCATCCATCCACTCATCCTTTATCCATCCATCCATCCATCCATCCACCCATTCATTATTCATCCATCCACTCATCCTTTATCCATCCATCCATCCACCCACCCATCACATCCATCCAACATTTCTGATGCCTCTCTGTGTTCAGCTGTGTGCTGGGTGCTAAGTACTGGGGGTCAGATGTCCACACTTTGAGAGTCCCCTGAGGGCTGCTAAGGGGACCATTGCCCTGGCAGATGCGGGAGCTGCGGCATGAGAACATTGCCACCTCTTCCTGGGCTTCTTTGTGGCCCCTGGGGTCAGTGCTCTTGTGTTGGAGCACTGTGCCCGGGGCAGCCTGGAGGATCTGCTGCGGAATGAGGCTCTGCGGCTGGACTGGACTTTCAAGGCCTCCCTGGTGCTGGATATGATCCGTGTGAGAACCCTTCTCAAACCTGGAGCTGTGGAGGCAATGGGGAGGGAAGGGAGACAAGAGATGCTCAGATTTCCTAGGCCTGGGCTCTTTCCACTTTGTCTAACTGAGAAAAATCTGACAGTGTGGCAAAGGGTGAGGGGGAGGCAGGAAGGTTTCCTGGGGTCCGTGGGAATTCTGAGAGAAGCAGGGGTCCTTCTCATTCACCACAGGCCTCAGGGACCCCCATTATTCCACTCCAGGGAGTGCGGTATCTGCACCATCGGCATTTCCCTCATGGCCGCCTCAAGTCCTGAAACTGTGTGGTGGCTGGACGCTTTGTGCTGAAGGTCACTGACCATGGTTATGCAGAGCTCCTGGACGCTCAGCGGACTCCCCGCCCCCGGCCAGCCCCGGAAGGTCAGCTCAGGTGTGGGCAGGAGGCTGCCAGTAGGTTCTGAGCCTCTGTTTACACTGGGTGCTTGTGAGGCAAGGGGAGAGGGGGAGATGTCCGGTGCTCCGGTACTTCCTGTGGTGTGACCTTGAGGTGATGGCTTTTCCCCTCTGAGCCTCGGGGCCCTTACCTGTGAATGGGGGAGGACAGAAGCACCTCCCTCCTCCGAGGCTGTAGGGACAGGACGACGACACCACATGTGTGAAGTGCCGCCCAGCTTGGGTGGTCAGCGGGTGACGGCTGTGTGGCCTCATCCTGTGATTGCAGAGCTGCTGTGGACGGCTCCGGAGCTGCTGCGGGGGCCCGGGGAACCCGGGCGGGGCACCCTCAAAGGAGACACCTTCAGCATCGGCATCATCCTGCAGTAGATGCTGACTTTGGGCCCCCTCTATGGTTCCCCAGGGCTCTCAGCGGAAGGCACAGCATCCTCCGCCTCCTTCCTTGGCCTGTCTCGGGCGGAGACCCCATGTAGTTGAGGAGCTCTGTGAGCATCAGGAAATTGGGGCCTGAAAATAACCACACAGACACACATGCCTGGTTTGACAGCAAGAACTGGGTTTCTTTGACTTAAGCCAGGCAGCCTTCAGCAACTCTGCCAAAATGGCAGCTGACCAGCTCCAGGGCTAAAGATGTTGGTTTCTGGGTATAAGCCCAACCCCTTCCTTCCTCTCCCAATGTCATTGCCGTGTCCGGAGGTGCTCATGCCCTAACCACCGGGCTGCCCAGCACAGACTTTGAGTCTATGTAGACCTCAGTACTCCCCCTGGATCACTTACTTACTACATGACCTTACACAAATCACTTACCCTCTCTGAGCCTCAGTTTTCCCATCTTTATAGTGGGGATCAGATTTTAAAATGTGTCAGACATCTGGTCCATGCCTGATGTCACCAGTCTGCTCAGTATTTGGGGGCTTGGTCCTCTGCCTGAGTGGGGCTCCTTGAAGAGCATCTTTGTCCCCCTGCTTTTGGGTATAATCACTCACACCTTCCTCATCATCACCTGGTCTTAGGCATTTTCTCTTTTGACCCCAGTGCCAGGGCCCAACTTCAGAAATATTTCCTCCCCTTCTGTGTTCACTGTCAGGGCTCCCTGGACTCTAGGCTGCTCTTCTAATTGTCCCCCTGCTGCCTCTGTCCCGTTCCAGGGACCTGTCTCACAGATACCCTGCATCTCGGCCCGCAGTACAGGCAGGGATGGAGGAGAACCCACCACCCCTCCCACCCCAGATGGATAATCTTTAACTCACAGGGAGGCCTGGCCTCACTTCTTTTCTCCACAAAGCATTGCTCCATGAATAATGAGCATTCCAGGCCCCAGATTTATGGGGTGGAAGGGTGGGAAGGGAAGGCGCTTGGTCATGCCGTTTGTTCAACTCTCCTCAACTGCTCTGCCACCCCCGGCAACATCTGCCTGCTAAGAGAGGGGGGACCAGCCAGATGGGTCTGTCAGCCATGCCACCGTGCAGGGCCCTTCAGACCGGGGCTTCTCATGCTTTAGGGACAAGGTCTGGAACCCCAGGGTCACCCCTGGATTGGGCTGTCAGTCCTGGACCTGCTACTCCCTGGCTGCAGTTTTCCTGGTGTCAGGCGGTAAAATGTCAAGAGCATAGTCTTTGGGGGACACGAACTTGAGACCAGCTCCACACCAGTTCACCTTGTGACTCTGAGTAAATCTCTTTCAGGCTCTGAGCCTCAGTTTTCTCATCTGTAAAATGGGGACCATGATGCCTGCCTCCCAGAGTATTTGTGAGGATTCAATGAGATGCCTTAGACAAAGTGCCTGGCATACAGTGGGCCCTGGGTGGTTTTAGGGGTGTGCTAGTGGGGAATCCCATGTTCTCTCCTGACTCTCCCAGTTGGAAGCAGACCTCCTTGCTCTTAGAAATAGCATCTTTTTAAGATCCTGTGGTGGGTGGGGGGGGATACTTGTGGTTTCCAAAGCACTTTCATATGCGTTATTCCATTGGACAACCCTGTGAGGTGGGCTAGTGCACTCTTTTCAGAGGTGAATGAAGTGAGGCTCAGAGAGGGGAAGGGACTCCCTAGCGGGAAGCCATGGGTCTAGGATTTGGGTGAGCTCAGTGCTCTTGCCCTAAACTCTCCTGGAGTCATCCACGGAACAACTTCTCCACGAAGCTGGATGTGCAGCCTACCCGGTCAGCGACCAGCAGGGCTGATCCATCACAGTGATGCATTGGGTGTGGACAGCGGGCCCGGCATGGGCAGGGAACACGAGACCCGGCCTGGCCTGGGCCAGGGGTTCCCAACATGCTTGCCTGTGAGGACTCCACTTTAATGATAAAAAAGTTTGGAGCCTCACATGCTACTATTTCACTTTTAATATCCGCTGACTGAGGAAATGCCCAAAGACAAAAATCTGCTCTGAAATCAGCAACACTTTGAAATGGATCTGTATTTTACTCATCACAACACCATCCAAATACTTTTGAAAAAGAGCTGGACGTGTGTGTGTGTGTGTGTGTGTGATATTATTGGTTCCATCTGCACACACTCCTTTGCAAGCACATACAGCTTCCCAGACCCTTTACTCAGAGGCCCTCAGGGTCTGACGCCTGCAGACCGGGAACCTCTGGGCAGAGAAAATCGTGCAGGCTGGGAGGCAATCAGGCTCAGTTCCGGCGTCTGCTTGTTGCTGACCCTGTGGCTGTGGGTGACCTAGTTCACCACCCTGGAACCTCAGTTTCCCTGTCTGTAAAATGGGACAGTGAATCATGGGCTGCCCCCAACAAGGAGGCCAGCCAAGGGAAATCCAGAAAGAAGCTTCTCCTCACTGGTTCCAAGGGACCCACCTCCTCACCGTCTCTGAGGAGGATCACAGCCCTCCTCAGAGATTAACCTGCTATACCTCTAACAGCCCTGTGCGGTCTGTACTATTATTATGCCATTTTGATAGGTGAGGAAACTGAGGCTCAGAGAGATGGCATAACTTGTACAGAATATAAGTGGATAATCTCGAAGTCCTCTCCTGTGCCGCTGAGAGCCTGAGCTTGGTACCCAGCCTCACCTCCTCCCGGTGCTCCCGTGAATCTCTGAGCTCCCACAGGCCCCACTACAGCTTCCCGAGGCGGGGTTATTTCCATTGGTTGTTAGGTGGGGAAACCGAGGCACAGAGTGATGGCAAGTGGCAGAGACGGAGCTGGATCGTTGATCTATCTGATCTCGACTTAGTCTGTGGTCTTCATCATGTGGAGTGGGGACAGGAAGATCCACAGCAGGGGTGGTCCTGGGAAAATAGTCATCATGATGGTGATAATGATAAGCAGAGAGTCTTGCTTCACACTTGTGGAGAGTTGGTACCAGACAGCCTCCAGGTGGCAGGGCTGGTAGAAAGAGCTGCACTGCGCAGGTCTCGAGCACATTCGTGGTCATTGCTGGTAACAGAGCAGTAACAAGTTGTGCAGGGTTCAGGGGTTGGAGTGAACCTAGTACCCCGAGATCTAGCATCTGTCATCTCCTCCCTCAGCACCCCTCTTAAGAAGGCAGTTTATTAAGCTCATTTCACAGACGGGGAGACCGAGGCTCAGAGAGATTGCTGTCTTGTTCACCATCTCATAGAGAGGTGGTGGCGGATCCAGAATTCAAACCCTGTTCGCCTGTCTCCCAGACTGAGACCCCTTCCCCGGCCACACTCTGGGGCAGACCCAGGAAAACAGCGATCCTGGTCCACTGGCACAGATCAAGGGGCTGAGGAATACCCTCGGGGCCTGATATCTGCATCCCCACAGGCCCACCCTGCCCTCCCTCTCAGGATCCCAGGCCCACCCCTTCCCACCAGCCCTCCAGGGGACCTCAGCCCCACTGCCCGGCCCGTGCTTGTTGCAGAAGTCATCAGGAAGGTGGTGTCTCCCCCTCTCCTGTGCCGGCCACTGGTGTCTCCTGACCACGGACCACCTGAGTGCATCCAGCTGATGGAGCAGTGCTGGGAGGAGGCTCCGGAGGACAGACCCAACCTGGACCAGATCTGTACCCAGGTCAGTGTCCCCAGAGGAGCTGGCTGCTCACAAGAAACGGCTGATCAGTTCACCTCACTTTCCCCAGTGGGGGCCCCGCACTCTCCCCGGGGCCTGGAACCACTGTGCAGAAAGGGGGCAATGGGCCAGCATCGTCATCACTGAGGGTGAGGCCCGAGGTCCACCATCTGAGGAAAGCTTTCTCAGAACTCTGGGTTCAGGGACATTTGCCTTCCTGAGCACCAAGACCCGTGCTAAGTGCTGTGCTTACTTCATTGAACCCTAAAGATAGCTCTCCAAGGAAGCACTGCTTTATCTGGGCTCTACAAGAGAGAAACCCAGGCACAGTGAGGTGAGGGGACTTGCCAAAGGTAAGTGAGGGAGTGAGAGGTGGGGCTGGAACCCAAACCCACGTTTGTCTCTGCAGTGCTGATGCTGGGGACCCAACCCTGTGCCGGGCCTCCTGGCACCAGAGCAGAGGGGCCATTTGTGGCTGTATAGGCAGTGCTGGTTCCCTGCATCAGGGAATGGAAGATGTGAGGGGGACTGGGGCCCCCCAGGCCTGCCTTGGGGACTTCACTGGGAGGGGGGAGGCAAGCCCGTACGAGTTTGCAGGGCGGTGGTGGCGTGTGCGGGCCTGACTGAGCTGGCTAATGGCTCCCACAGAGCAACCCATCAAGCCTGAGGTGACATCTTTGCGCCTCCCATTCCTGCCCTCCACTCCCCAGCCACAGTGGAACGTTGCCAAGGAGAGGTTCAGTGAGCGAGAGGGGCTTCCAGACAGGTGATAGGGAGAGAGAGGCAGGAAGACAGGAGAAGCACACAGGTGCCCTATGGGAAATCTGGACTCATAGTGAATGAGCTCTCAGCGGCCACTGTGAGGGTGGGTTGCAGAGCTAGGACGAGCAACCAGTTCTTAAAACACCAGCCTAGAATCTTTCCAGGCGTCAGAGATTGCCATAGCTAGCGAGGTGGGGGAGAAAGCTCTTGCCTTGAGTGAGGGGTGAGCCTGCCTAAGGCTCAGTGGCAGAGAAGGCAGAGACAGGCACATGATATACTTCACATGCAGAAGGTGAGAATTACATCACATTGTGGGGAGGCTAAGGGTCAGAAGGCCTGCATTCAGATCTATGCTCCCACTTACCTACTACTTGATCTTGGCCAAATTGATTGCACTGTTGAGCCTCAGATCTCCTCAGGTGATGCCTAGAAAGACTAACTCTGGTCTAACTTGACATGTTGGTGCGACCATCAAGTGAAATAACCAAGCCAAAAAAAAAAAAAAAGTAATTTTCTGAGGAGAGAATGAGGAGAAAGGGCACTGACCTCGAAGTCAAAAGACTTGGGCTATGTTCATATAACATTGTTCTGGGAGTACCAGCCAATGCAATTAAGCAAGAAAATGAACATTGTAAAGGAAGAAGAAAATGATTGTTATTTGTAGATCCTATGATTTTGTTCCTGGGCAATGCAAGGGAAACAACGGAAAACACATTCCGAATGATAAAATAATTCAGAGGGGTGGCTGGTGATAACATTAATATATACTAGACCTCAGTTTGAAACTCTGTTCCACCATTACGTTGTCCTTGGCAAGTTATATTTCTCAGATCCTTTGTTTCTTAATTTATAAAATGGGGGCCTTCCTTGCAGAGATGACCTTACAGTCAGCTTCTTGTCCATATTGCTGTCTCAAGGTCAGCAGCTGTCACACTCATGGCAACTGACCTCTAAAGCTTATGCCTCTGCTTTTGATGAGCAATACAAAATAGGTGCTCTTCAGGGACTGCTGCTACTCCTTACCTTACAGACATTTGCCTGAGAGAAGCAGTATTAATGAAGGTTGGATATGCACACCTATACACACACAAAGGTCGAGATGCTGGATTTAGACAGGAATGAACCCCTCCACTTTGATCATCATTAATTTGCTTCTCCTACTGACTGCACTTTGGGAAGGTGCAAACCACACTGGGGAAGGTTCTAGGAAGTCTCCCTAGGAAACGGGGTGCCATATTTCCTATAAGGTTGTTGTTGAATGTACAATTTATAAGAACATGTGAATGTCCTCTTATGAAGACCTAAGAGAGGTACTTCTCTCTGCTCAGCACCAGCAGTAGTTGTGTTCCTTTTGAGCAACTAGTTTAATACGCCATTGTCTCATGGACTCCATAGATTATGTAATCTCTATTTCCCTCTTTGCTTTGTTGCTAGGAAGCTCATATCCAAAATTGTGACCAAATTCTAGCATGCATTTTGCATATAGACCTCACTCCTGGATTAACTTTTTTTTTTAACCTTTACTCTCCTTTGGTCTCAGCGCCCTTACATATTTATTATTTTATTTTGTAAACAATTTTTTGAAAAAGGAGAGAAATAAAGAGGTAGAAATAGATTATATATGTAAATAATCTACATACATTGCTTTTATCTATTTACCCATCTCTTCATCCATCCATCCACTTATCTTTGAGAACAAAGAATGCCTATTCCACAGTGTTTTTGTGAGAACCAATGTGTTTGTTAATGGTGATGCAATGCTGGGCAAACTTTCCTGTGCAAAGTCCTCTCCCTGCCTGTTCATCTCATAGAGAACCAACCCATTTTTCCTCCCAGCCATCTGTGCTTTCGCTTGTCAGAGTTGCCACCCCTGGTCTATTACATATCTGCTCCCCACCATCTGGCTCTTCCAGGCAGGGACTATGTCTGGTTCATTCCTGTGGCTCAGATTCTCAACCTGAGGGCCGAGTGTGGTGACCTTCATGGACAAATTGGGATTTTCATTCCATTTTCAGTTCAAAAGCATCAACCAAGGCAAGAAGACCAGTGTTGCTGACTCTATGCTGCAGATGCTGGAGAAGTATTCCCAGAACCTGGAGGACCTGATCCAGGAGTGGACTGAGGAGCTGGGGTTGGAGAGACAGAAGACGGAAAGGTTGCTCTCTCAGATGCTCCTGCCGTGAGTGGACTTGATTGTGCCTCTAGCCTCAGTGGCTCTGAGCGTGGGACCTGGGACATAGTAGGTGCTCAGTAAATCTGGGTTCCATGAATTCATTCAATTCATTCATTGTTTATTTATCCAACATATTTTAATAAAACGCTTACATGTATTAGGCACTGCTGGGGGCACATGAGTGTTGAATTTCTGCTGCCTCTTTCCCTAGGGAACAAGGACAAGGCACAGGGTCCCCCATCTGACCTCAGACGAAATAATGTCCAGAGAGGGGCAGGTATTTGCTGGAGGGGAGCCAGCACACCAACAGAGCTATCCCAGATCCCCTGACACTCAACCCAGGATTTTCCCCCAAATATCCCTCTCTCACTTCCAACTGTGGAAAGAGGGTCCTCCCACCTTGTGACTCTGGCCCTTCCCATCCCTTCTGGTCTGTGGCTGAAGCTCTGAAAATGGGGGCGACTGTGGAGCCAGAGTACTTTGACCAGGTTACCATATACTTCAGTGACACTGTAGGCTTTACCACCATCTCAGCCCTGAGTGAGCCCATTGAGGTGGTGGGCTTGCTCAATGACCTCTACACACTGTTTGATGCTGTTCTGGGCAACCATGACGTGTATAAGGTGAGAGGACCAAGAGGCAGGCATTCCATCTCTCCCTCCTCTATGTTGTGTTTGCATCATACATTTACTTCCAGTCATTTATTTATACATTTTTTTAATCAGTAAGCTATTGCTGTGTAACAAATATCCCCCCAAACCCAGTGGTGTAAAATGATAAGCATTTATTATTGCTCACAAGCCTATAGGTCCAGCTGGAAATGTCCCTGGACTCAGCTGGTCTCACTCATACATCTCTGGTCAGTTGTGGGTGAGAGGAAACTCTGCTGATCTTGGCTGGACTCTGGAGCCTTTGTTGAAATAACTCAGTTCTGGTCCACATGGTATCTCACCCTCTAGCAGGTGAGTTGGTATGGTTTACATGGTGTGGCAAAGTTCTGAGAGAGAAGGCAGAAGCCCAGAAGCCTCTTGAGATCTAAGCTGGGATCAGGCACATTGCCGTTTCTGACATAGTCTATTGGTCAAAGCAAGTCAAAAGGCCAGCCCAGACTTAAGAGGTGGGGAAAGAAATTCAACCTGTGCCAGGCAAGGGCCGACAGGTGAGTCAGCTTCTGTGCCTGCCCTCGGGGAGCTCTCAGTGCTGGAGACTGAGAGGGCCCCCAATCCAGCTAGGAGTAGATGTGTAAAGAGCAAGGAAGGCTTCCTGGAGGAGGTGTTGTCTTCTTAGCATTGTCCAGCCTGGGTGTGGTTGCTCCAGGCAAGCAATGGGGGAATAAAGTGCTAAAGCTTGAGGCTTGAGAGGGTGGACCTAGTAATTGAGAGGGATGCTGAATGGGTTGTGTTGGCTAGACATGAAGTGGGCCAGCGGTGGGAGTGGGTGGTGGGTGGGAGACGCTGGAGTGGGCAGCAGGGGCTTGGCAGAGCCGTCAAGATCCTCCACAATCTAGTCCCTGTGCACCTCTCGATTCTGGGTTTGAGTCCCACCCTGACCACCAGCTTCTGTGTCACTTTGGCTTCCCCTCTCTGGACCTCTGTTTCCTTATCTATAAAACAGGAATAATGACTCCAGTCCCAGGGGTTCACAGATGATGGGCAGATCCTCTCCCCCTGGTAGAAGTGCTGTGTAAACTCTGAGCCTGTGAAAGTGAATAGCTTTCTGCCCTCTACGCCTGCTTTGGGGACCTTCCCACCCCACCCCTTCCCCTATTCTGATCCAATTGCTGGGGGGTCCTAGGTCAGCCTCAGACACAGTGGATGAGGTGGGGAGGAAGCTCCAGGAAACAGCCATACTCTGGTTCCCCTGGCCTTAGCCTTCGTTTGTGACATGCCATCCCCCTTCCTGCCACCGCCCTCCAGGAAAGCCGGGACTGGGGAGGGCCAGGCCCTGGGCTGAAGCCAGGATCGAAAGGATGCATGGGCAGGAAGTTTCAGAGGAGAGAACTAACGCTTTGAGGTGCCAGGAAGTCTGCTGGTAGCATTACACACAGTGTCCCGACAACAGTAATCGCCAGTACTTAGTGAGTGCTTACTGTATACCAGACACTGGTACACAGTCTAGATGCCTTATATGTATTAACCCATTTGATCATCATAACAATGTATGAGGTAGATAATAGCACCCCTAATTTACAGATGAAGAAACAGGTGGTTAAGCAGCTTGTCTAATTACATAGTCCCAGCAGGATATGAAGCTGAGACTTGAACTTGGGCATTCTGGTCCTGTAGCCCCACTTCATCAGGGCTCACCATCCCGGGACACGGACAGCCTCAGGATAAAGCCACAGGTTCGTAGCGGCCCCTAAGGCCCTCCAGGAGCTGTCCCCACCTCCCTCCCCACTGCATCTCCGCACTCTGCCCCTGCAGTCCTCTGTATTCCTCACACAAGCTTTGCTCTCTCTCTAACCACAAGGCCTTTGCACATGCTGTTCCCTCCTCCCGGAACCCTGCTCTCTCTCCCCTTCTGCTCCCTCCTGGTCTCAGGTTAGCTTCTCTGCCCTCGCAGACATGGTTAGGAGCTCCTGTGTGATGCTCTCATAACTACCCCTGGACCTGTTGGTTCCAACCTAAACGACTCTGTCCCCAGTGCTTGGCCATGTCCAGTACATGGTAGGTCCTCAGGAAACGGGTGCTGACTAAATGAGGAGCTCACTGAGGCCCAGAGAGGGAAGTGCCTTGCCTGAGGTCACACAGCTGGTAGGTGACAGAGCCAGGACAGGAAAGTGCCATGTCCACCACCACCGCCCAGCTCTGTCCACTGCCCCACACTGACCCGCGGAAACCTGAGCCACTGGCATTCCTAGCACACATCTTCCTTCCCATTCCCCGTTCAGGACCCCACGTTCCTGCCCCAGCCCGTGGTCTGAGGCATTCACTGTCATGCTGGCTGAGTTTCCCTCTTGCCTCCAGAGCTACCGTGGGCCCCAGGAAAAGATTCCTCATCTCGTCTTGCTGAGCCCTGCAGCTTTGATGTGCCCTGAGTCACCCCTGACCTTGTCTCTTCCTCCCCTGCTAATCTTTTCTCACACATGTGTCCCTCCCAGCTCTGAATCACGCTTTCTGATCTGCTCTGAACTCTGGCCAAGAGGTCTGCATCTTTCTGGCAGAGTGAAATGAAATAAAACAAGGCCTGCACACCCATCCAGATGTGGGGAAACAGGAGGCCGGGTCCTCCCCATGTGCAAGCGCATCTCTCATCGCTCACGCAGCCGCCTTGGTTTCCCCTCCGTCCCAGCAGGATCTGGTTACTGCTCTTTAATCCGGTCTGGGCTGGGAGGCAGCCAGGCGATCATTTCCTGGTTCCACAGGGGTCTGTGATTCCCTCCCAGCACGCGCTGAGTGAGCACTTTCACGGACATAACTCTGGAGCAGGGCTCGAGTGGGCTGCGGGGCAGGAGAGGGTTTACCTCAGCCGCTCCGCCCGGCGGGTGGGCCTGGCCCCGGCCATACTGCTGAGCCACCCTGGGCACATCACTTCACCTCTCTGAGCCTCAAGTTCCCATTTGTAAAACAGAGGTGAAAGTGCCTATGGCTTAGGGTGGTTCTGCAGATTAAGCAGTGTGAGAGGAAGTGCTGTCGTTCATACCAACACGACGATGAGCACCAGCACGTGCGGGCGCTGAGGCCTCCCCCCGAAAGCACAGAATTGCGGGGGGTATAGATGTACCAGCTAAATGTCTACAGAGGACTGGCCTGGCCTACGGATTGTCACAGGATATCTCATTTAACCCTCGAAATGCCCCTCAGAGGGATGCATTATTGTCCCTACTGTACAGATGAGGATACAGGCTCAGAGAGGTGGGTGACTCGCCCAAGGTCACACAGCAAGCCAGTGGTGGAGTTAGAATTCACCTCTGTGTTGTTAGTATGGAAACCTTTGCACCCACCTCTCCTCTGGCTGTGTTCTCCCAGCTGCAAAAGGACCATACCTGTGCTCAAGGAGCTGCGCAGCCCTCGTTTGTAGCTGAGTGCCCCTTACGACAGGAGTCTCTGAGTGATCATCTTTGTGAGTCTGGGATCCTAAAGAGCAGGGCCTGTGCCTGGTCATCTTTCTGCTGCTGGGGTTATAGGGGTGGTTATTAATTACACCAAACTCTCCCTTCCAGCTTAGGTGGCAGGCAAGGTGGAGGGCTAGAGGCCAGCTTAGCCGCTTGGAGAATGTGGTCTGGATGTGTGGCCACCTTGGGGCTTTCTACTGCTCCTCCTCCCCAATTTGGACCTTGGGTCACCCATCTGAGGCAGTGCTGGGTCCCCAGAGCTGGTGTCTCTTCCTGAATTGCAGTTGCACACCTGGTGGGTTGGAAGAGGGGCTAGCAAGCAGTAGATCTCCCAGGCTACCTCTCGGAGGCAGGACCTGGCCCAGACACACGTGCTGACCATGTGCGGAGCAGGGACAGAGGGAAACCCCACATAGCAGGCAGATTCTCCCCAGCAGAGAGAAAGAAAGAGCCCAAGCCATGTACATCAAGAGGCAGCAAAGCATATGGGCTCTGGAGCTAGACTGAACAAGTTCAAATCTGTGCTGTGTGACGTCGGCGAGTGACTTAACCTCTCTGGCCCAGTTTCTGTCTGCAAAATGGCAATAGTAATAGTACCTACCTCACAGAATTCTTGTGAAGATCTAATTCTTGTAAAGGGTTTGGAATAGTGTCTGGTTATATGAGTAATAAGGGAGCACTTACTTAGTCCTTTTTCCAATCTTGCCAATCAGATAATGTGTTTGTCCTCCTGTGGGGAAGAAGGGTGTGGGCAGAGCGAAAGCCAGAGCTTGCTCATATTTTTCCCGGGGGCATGGGGTGGGAGGTCTCTCTCCTGTGTGGAAATGTACACAGTGGGGGGCAGCCCTGCCCCTGACCCAGCCACATTCAGGCCAGCCCACAGTAATTGCAGATGATGGGGAGGGAGGGAGATGGAGGTCACAGCCCTGAGGAAGGAAACATCTTTTCCCCAGCTGGTGACCAGGGAGATTTAATGGACTCGATGCAGTGAAAACTGGGCTGATGGAGGGCTTGGATCTCAACAGATAGGGACTCGGGGAGACCATTTTAGGCAGAGGGACTAGACCATCAGGGCCTGGAGGTGAGCAAGCACTGAGTGTCTCTGCGGGAAGCAGGAAGTTTCCCGTTTGGCTGAAACGTGGGGAACGAGGAGCAAGTGTTAGGAATAAGTCAGGACATTCTGCAAATCATGGGAGTCCCTGATTGCTAGCTCCATGGGGAGTGAATTTTAAGCCTTTTGCTGTAGGGAGCAAATTTAAGTATATGAGCAGAATGTGGTAGGATTAGGGCAGATCACTTCCCAGTATTGGGGCAGGGATATTCCGGGTGAGGGAAAGAGCTGGGGGACATCGGTAGTAGGGCACAGTCCACAGATAATGGTGTGCAAAAGAAATTTATTGAATTATAGCACCCCCTGTGGGCACGAGAAGCATCATCATTATTATTACTGTCTACCAGGTGCTGAGGGACAGTGGCTATGCCTGGCCAGAGGGAAAGCTCTGATCCACAGGTCCGAGGGATGCCTGCATGTGCCTGCTGTAGGAGTGGCAGTGCAGGAGCTGGGCTCTTTAACCTGCAGATGGGAAGACTTGGGGTGTAGAGTTGCCGACTTCAACCTTGGCTGGCCTGGCCTGTGGCAGGGGAGAAGGCCACGGTATACATCTGTGTCCCCAGCACCTGGAACAGGGCATTCAGAATAGAGAATGAACTTCAGAATAGGAAAGAACTGTGGCTTGAGTTCAGGAGGTAGAGCTGGAACCAGCAGGTGAAAGGCAGGTTACCATTCAACTCAACTTTTGTAAATCGGAGTTGCCCCGAGGGAGAAGCAGCCACCTCAGGAAGGAGACGTGAGCAGGACCGGACAGTCACGGGGAGGCAAGTGGGTGGCATTTAAAGTCCCTCCTAATTCTGAGACTCTGGGATTCTATCGTCTCCAAAAGCATTAGCCCAGGAGAAGATGATGATGATGATCATGATGGTGATGGTGATGGATGATGATGGTGATGATGATGATGATGATGATGATGGTAACGAGAGAAGTTGCTGTTTATTGAGCATCTATGACAAAACTGGCTCTTAAATCTTTATCTTTAATATGCATTTCATATAAGAGGAACTGAGGCTTGCACAGGCGAAGTGGCCTGACCAAGGTAAATGGCAGAGCCGGGGTTTGTATCCACATCTCTCGGATTTCAAACACTACATTCTTTTTAGTACACCTTGGAAGGCCAAGGGTTTGGGAAATAGGCTATATATCCAATATGCATGCACTCCTCTCCAGATGAAGCCCTGATCTGCTGCTGCGGCATTGTGCAGATGGGGCACCCAGGGCTGCTGCCAAGGAGCTCATGGTCTGGGGTCAGAGGTGAGACCTGCAATTCAGACAAAGGTGATCTGAAATGTGCAGGTCTAATCATTGCCAGAGTGGCTGGGATGGGAGGCCTGGGAAAGATGGCACTGTTTGCCAGAGACTTGAGGGCTGGGTCAGGGGCTCCAGAGAGGTGGCCTTGTGTGGGATGTGGGTCAGTCCAAGGAGGGGGGTTCTTGTCCCGGAGCATGAAGGCTGTGACTTCTAGGTGGAGACCATCGGGGATTCCTAAATGGTGGCAGTGGGGCTGCCCCGGCGCAACAGGAGCCAGCATGCAGCTGAGATCACCAACATGGCCTTGGACATCCTCAGCTCTGTGGGCGACTTCCGGATGAGGCATGCGCCCACTGTGCCCATTCGCATCAGGGTTGGCCCGCACTCAGACATGGACTTGGGGCTGCGGGAGTCTCCCAACCCTGCCTGGGGCGCTGGCTGGGGCAACCCCAATGGTGTGCTTCTGGAATCCTGAGATTCTAAAAATCCATAATAGAAAATTTTTACAATTCTTGTTTTCTTCTATTATTTTAAGGTTCTAAGATGTCATAAATCAAAGAATCTGTGATGCTCAGATTCACACATATATATTTTTTTATCTCAGCATCTGTCAAGGTCTTCTAAGTCCATGCTGAGGAGCTGATAGTCTGATGGAAGAGGCAGAACAGAGACCTTCTGTGATCATGCAAACAACTAAATATTTGCTGGGAGGGGACTAGGAGAAACCTCAGGGTCTCTACTATAGAATATCCTTCTCGTGCCCTCACCCCTTCCTCCCTCCATAACTTCACCTGCAGGATAAAGACCAAACTCCCCACCCCCCTCATAGCCTCCAAGGCCCTTGCTATTCTCTCCAGCCACATCTTCCACCACTTTCCACTTGGTACTCTGTCTATACCCAGCCACTTGCAGTTTCCCACAGGCATGTGGGCTCTCTGCCTCTATGCCTTTGCACCTGTTGTTCCCTGCCAACTCATTCTCTCATCCTTCAAGACACAGTTTAGGTACTGCCTCCTCCAGGAAGTCCTCTGGGCTGCGTCAGAGTCTTCTTTCTGGGCTGGCACAGTCCTGGTGCTTCCCTCTTCACAACATTGATTAGCGTTTATACATCTCTCCCCATCAGGCTTGGAGCACCCTAAGAGCAGAGCCTGGCTCCAATTTATCTGTGCCCCCCTACCCCCAGCCCAGAGCCTGGCATAGATGTCATCTCCTCTCTGGGCATTCTTGGAGATTCCATACAGCTTCATCCTCACCCCCCAGCTGGAGCCCAAGATGTGGGGTGGGGACAGCAGTTTGGGGGAAACTGGGGGGGACAAGAGTGTTGTAGAGACTTCTCTTGGGTCCAGGACCTGCTGGAGCTCACTGGGCACATCTGAGTTTCAGGAGCCTGCATGGCGGGGGTTGTGGGTCTCACCATGCCTCAGTACTGCCTCTTTGGGGACACAGTTAACACCGCATCCCGGATGGAGTCTACAGGGCTACACATGAGTGTCTCATATTTCTATCCTAGGGAAGCCCAGGGAAGGACTCTCTCAATGACCCCTGCAGCCTGGCTGTTTGAAACAGTGCTTAGTAACCAAATCACCGCCTGGTGGCAGCGTACCCTAGTTATCAGTAAAACAACTAGAAGGAGATGATGTATGTCACTGGTTCTTTTAACTTTGCACAGGGCTTTTGTGATGATCTCATGAGAGAATTAGCAGGGAAAACAATGACTCCAGAGGCAGGAAACCTGGGTCCTCACCCTGACTGGGTCCGGTGTCCTTAGTGTCTTTGAGCAAAATGCTCTTCCTCTAGGTCTTGGTTTCCCCATCTTTCCAATGAGGAGACACCTTTCAATTAAAAAAAAAAAAATGCCGTTTTAGACCCTTGCTGGCAGCAGGAGCCTCTCTGATGGCCTGGCTAGAGCAGCTGAAAAAATTGAGCCTCTGCTCCTGGCTGCACATGTTGTGTGCTCCCTAATGTCGTTCAGTACATATCCTGCTTAATCAAATGTATGGCCCTAGAGGGGAGCCCTGCCCTTAATAGAAAAATAACTGCTTATCTGTACTGACTCAGCCTTCAAAGACTTCCCTACAAGTAAAGATTATGTTCCTAGGGTTCTGACTTCATCTTGAGTTCTCCTTCACAATCAATCCATGTAGTTTGCTTTCCCTTGAGACCTCCACTTTAGTGCCCAGCAATCTACTAGGGGGACAAGAGGGCCAGGCAAAAGGTATTGCATGAATCAGAATTGTGTGCATGACTGGCTGGAACTGGGGCTGTTACAGGCTCTTAAGGATTTTACCAAACACTAGGTATGCTGTCACCAGGTGGTAACTTGACTACTACCTTTCTTCTCAACATACAGAATTCATGTCTGCATAAGCACCGCCTAGACACTGCTCAGCCTGGATGAAGGCTACAAAATTGATATCAGAGGCCAGAATGAGCTAAAGGTGAGAGACTTTCTTTCCTGGGATTGATGGGAAATGTCTCCAGAGGTCCAGTTTCTGCGGGCAGCAGGAGAGATTCTCATCTGACTGATATAGCTAAAGGAAATGCCAGCCTGGGAGCTGATCACCTTTAATGTCCTCCTCACTCCCCAAATTCTAAGGAAACATTTCTTCCGGGAGGCCCCTCCCTCATTTGGCTCCTCATAAGGAGAAGGGCCGGGGCAGAGAAGTTACTTCTCTTGATGACCTACCTGGGCAGCACGCTGGTGCACCACAGATAATAACATATTTATTACCACAGAAATAATGAAAGGAGGATCCACGTCCCCATTTTACATTTGAAGAAATTGAATTAGAGAGGCAAAGAGACTTATCCAAAGTCACACAGCTGAAGCCTAGTTCTGGTGGCTCCAAAGCCTGTGCCTTCTCCACAGCACTGTTGGGCTCCTACTCATCCTTCAAAACCCTAGCACAGACCTTAGCTCTCACGGAAGCCTGCCCTGACCCAGGAATATCCCTCTTCTTCCTTTCCCCCAGTAATAACTGTCATGCCTTCTCTGTGCACCCACCAGTCCCACAGCTGGCCCTCTGATGTTGTCAGTGTGATGTTGGGTTGTACCTGCCCATCAGCCCTCAAAGGCAGAAATTGGTCTGTCACCTCTGCATTCTTTTTTTAATGTTAACGTTCAGTAAGGTAATGGTACCATCCTATGAATGACTTTTCTTCCTACTCTACCCCCTTTCATTTCCCCAATTCCTCAGCTAGAGCTAGGCCTACTGGAGTGACTGGAGCAGCTGGGGCATTTAAAGGCCCAGGGTTGCGACTGGGCCCCAGAAATTGGGGGACTCCAGTGGGGGGCTCCACGGGACTCACTTCATTAAACGGTGAAATGTCAGAGCAGCAGCTCAGGGAGGAGCAGTAACTTGTCCAAAGCCTCACAGCCTGTGGGGGCCAGCATAAGTGGAATCCTTTGCCTTGGAGGCTGAGGTTATGGGCGAGTGGAATAAGGGCAGGCGTGTCTTGTTTGGGGGAGTAGGCACTAGATGTCCCAAGGAACAGAGGATTCTGATGACAGAAGGGGATGCAGAGTGGGAGTGGGGAGGGCAGTATGCCAACCTCAGGTTCTTTGGGCTGACCTGCGGGATCCAAGGGGCAATACCCATCCCTGGTCCAGGTGGCGTGTGAAACTTCTAGGACAGCCCATCCTGATCCCCCAGGTAGCTGCACCCCCATCCCAGGGGAGACCACTGTATCCTTCAACAGTTTGGGAGAATCACAAATCACAGAATCCTGGGATCTTAGCATTCCATGTCTGCTGGTTATAGAACTCATGATTCATTATTTATTTATTTCTCTAACGGATAAATATTAATTCATTGAATCCTCACAACTCTATGAGGTACTCAGGAAACTGAGGCACAGAGAAGTGAAGTAAGTTGGCCAAAGTCACACAGCTAGAAGTGACAGAGCCAGGATTTGGACCCAGACAATTTGCCTCCAGGCTCTAGGCTGCTTTCCTCCCAGCTGTGGGAATCGTGCCTCTGCCCTGGCTCTCTGCTTGAGAAGGTTTGTTCAACTCTTTTCCTCTCTCTTCCAGGGGAGGGGCTTCAAGGAGACCTACTGGCTGGTGAGGAAGGCGGGCTTCCCCAGACCCCTCCCCACACCTCTGGACATCAAACCCTGGGTGAGTAAGTGGAATTTCCCCCAAAGCTTGGCCTCTGTTGTTTGAAATTTGATACTTATTATTTTTCTGATTATAAAGGTATTACCTGCTTAGCGGGGAAAACTTGGAAAATACAGAATTCTTTAATGATTAAATAATCACCATCTTTCCACTCCTGAGAGACAGCCACTGTTAGCACTTTAGCATGGTTCCTGCCAGCCTGTTGCTGATGTCTATGTCGTGGATGAGATCATGCTGCCTCCATAACTTCTCATTCTGGTCTGTGCTCTCCGCTCAACGTCCTGAGCGCCCTCGGTATCATTCAGAGCACTTCACTCACACTTGTAGTTACAGCATCAGGATTGCAACATGTGGCGGCCGTCATTAGCTCAACCTCCCTCTTGTCACTCAGCATGTAGAGTCTTCCCATTCTGAGCCCATTACAGGTGATACGTTGATAAATATCACTGGGCATTTGTCACCATTCAGACTATTTCCGCAGGGGGTATAGCTCAGTGGTAGAGCATTTGACTGCAGACTATTTCCGCAGACGAGGAATTTACAGATCAAAGGCCCTCATATTTTAGGGGCCAAAAGTAGCAGATTCTCAGAGCTGGTGCCTGCCCTGCAGTTGGGCTCTTTCCTTTGTCCTCTGTCCTTTGCGACCCCATGTCCCTCACTGAGGGCAACACAGGTGAGATGGGGGAGCGGGGGAAGCAAGAACATTTTACTGCAACGTGCTGTTCCTCACTCTCTTCCACTCGAGCACCGGGCGGTCCACAGACGGCCCCAGGGCGCAGGTGCTGCCCATAGCTGAGAATTAGTTTCCTAGAAATGAGGCGGCCCAGGGGCCCACAGGGGCCCACGGGCTCATTCCACCAGTGGGCGGCTGGCCTGGGGATGGACAGAGCCCCATCAGGGGCCCACAGCACGACCACATCAGAGCTTCCTGCCCAGGGTCTTTCCTTCATTAGCACTTCCAACTGACTCCTGGCAGCAGTTCCAGGATGGCCCCCTCCCATCTCTCAAAGACCAGAAACGTGTGGGGCACACATGGGCTTCCTGGGAAAAGACCAGCACTAAAGCAGCCTAGGCTGCACGTCCTCCAGGTGGAAGGATTGATATGGACAGGAGCTGAGGGCCGTCAGAGCATCCCTGCCCCCCAGCTATCAGGCTTCCCCCAGGCCTCAGGACCCCAGGGAACCCGGGCAGAGCAGTGCCTGGGGGCAGGCAGTGCCCTGTTCATCTTCATCCCTGAGTGCCCTCCCTGACACACACTGGGGTCCAGCGAGGTAGGGAGGAGGAGGGGGATGGATGGGCATATGGAGAAGCCCTCAGGGTGCAGCACACACACAGATGCACCCTTTTTATAAGGACACTCCAGATTCCTGGGTGCAAAACCAGCTTGTGTTCACAGAAAGGCCCCCAGGCAGCCCTGGGTCCTTCAACTTTGCAGACGGTTTGCCGGGAGAGGACCGGGCTCGGGACTGGCTGTGTGACGTGGGGCAGGTCCCTGACCTCCCTGGCCTTCCCGTGGGCCACAACAGCCCCAGCTTACCCACCCCCAGGGGAGCATCTGTGGACCCCTCACCCTGTTCAGTCCCTCTGGGTCCTCTTCTCCAGCTGCCATCCTCTGACCTCACAGCTGTCGGGCCTCCACCCCACTTCTGCCTCCACGGGCAGCCAGGCTTCTCAGAAGGCCTGTCTGCTGATGCTGACTTCACTTCCTCATCTTCCTCTCCTGCCGGCCCTCGCAGCCTGACTTCCACCACCACTCACCCAGAAGGCTCTGTGAGGTCACCGGTGCCCTCCACCCATGTCACCAGCTCCGTGGGCAGTTTTAGTTACCAGCCTGATTGCATGGTAACATTTCCCCGGCCTCCCTCTTCCTAGAAAGGTTCTCCAAGGCCTCCTCGGCGCCCTGGCTGTGCTTCCCCATCTCCAACTCCTCCCCCCTGGGCTCCCCGGCAGCTCTTCTCCTCTCCCCAACTCTTCCTTGCTGGGGCTGCACAGGGCTCCTCCCCGGGGCATCCCTTCCTATCCTGATGCTGATGACACCCCTTCTGGGCCTCGGCCCCAGACCCCCTCAATAGTTCTTTCTGGAGCTCTCATGGGACCTCAGACCCACCAGGTCCATCTGGCAGCCTGGCCTCCACCAGAGTTCTCTTCCTGTGGGTGGCCTCGCCACCCTCAGTCAGAAAGCTGGACGCTGTCCTGGAGTCCTCAGCAAGTCCTGGAGCTCTGCTTCCATCACAGCCCGAAGCTGACGACTTCTCCATCACCCCCGCTCTCCTGGTCACTGCGGGGGCTCTCGCCATTTCCCCTCATCCATCTCTGCCCGGCAGCCAGAGCAATCTTTCAATAAAACACAAACACGATTCACATGGAAGTTCCATGTTTAACACCCTCGGGGGCTTCCTACCTGAACTCTTTCATGCTGCCTCTGAGGTCCCGCTCTGTCCGGCCTGGGCCTGCCCCTCGGGCTCAGCTTTCCAGCACCTTCTGCTGTGAGTCACCTCCTCGGGGCCTCCCTGCTGCTCCTCAAGACACACCGAGCTTCCCACCTCAGGACCTTCGTTCTCGCTGTCCCCTGGCCTGGTCCCTCCCCATCCTGCAGGTCTCAGCTCTGTTGCTGCTTCCTTCACGAGGCGACTCTCATCACACACTCTAATCGGAGCCCTGCTGCAGCCGCCATCCCATCTCCCAACACTGTGTCACTGCAGCACTTGGGTCTCCCTGATATTTCTTGCTGATGCATTTACGGAACTTTCCCCAGGATAGTCTGGCTGGCCGATATGCCTGCGGGTCTGCCAGTGGCAGGCACCCAGGGAGGTGAGCTCCCAGACCTGCTCCAACCCACCCCGTCCTAGGAGTGGGAACCAGCAGGTCTGGCAGCCATTCATCATCCTGAGCTCTCTCAGCTGATGACGTTTCCACTCCAGGCCAGAAACTTTAGAAAGTGCCAGCAACATTTTCATCTTCTTGACTCAGGGAGGGAAGAGAGCGGAGATTAGCCCCAGTGAGCTCCACCTGACCTGGGAGCCTCCCAGGCCTCTAGGCAGCAGGGAAGAATCCCACACCCACCTAGGCCCACGGGCTCAGATCCCGCAGGTGGGCGCACAGGGGCCCGAGCACCCAAGTGCACCTGCATACGCACACACACACTCCGCCTGGCATGGGCATCAGATACATACAAACGTGGAAACACTACCACGTGCCCCTCCATTTGCTTGGAGATGAGGTCACAGATAGACCCACAGAAACACCGACAGACATGCAGGCAGACACACAGAATCTCTGCAGGAAGGGCCAGCTGGATGGGAACTTGTCTTGGACTTGTGTTTATGAGGCAGTTACCAAATTTTTACTTGAACTGTGTGCTATAGCTTGATTTTTAAGTCAAGTTTTCTAAAGTTGCTTTTATCCTCACTTTCTGTATTTGCCATATCTGCAGAAGTTATTTATCTTTATATTTGGAGATGTTTGGGGAAGCTGATGGAGATCAGGGGAAGGGGACCAAACCCCGCGCCCCTCTTCGTGTTTTGGTATATCCACGACCAGGCAGCAGTGCCCACAGATGGGCCTCCCATCACGTGTCACAGAGACACTCCACACAGGGGCCCCTTTTCTCCGCTCTGCCCCTAACAACCAGGCTCAGAAGTATCCCTGCCAGGTTGCTGTGAGGCCGTGGCTGTCACTCACAGCCTTGTTCCCTTCTCCGTGCAAAGGTGACAACCCCATTCTACGCTCCTCTGGGCACATGTGGGAAGCAGACGAGAAAATGAAAGTGTACGCAGGCTCAGGGGCCAGTGTCCCTATCCTGATTTGTATCACAGAGCCCCTCACTGCAGAGCGTTAGGGGACAGAGCTGGGGCTAGCTGCCCATCTCCTGGGAGGCCTCTGGATTCAAAGCCACAAATGCAAATGAGTGAGTGGCACTTCACCTTCCTGGGCCTCGGTGCCCTGAAGTTCGAAGTGCAGAGGGCAGTGGTATGCCCGTCACAGGGATGCTGCAGGGATCAGGAGAAGCCAAGGAGCGTGAGGGGCTCCTTGTAAGCAGCTGTGGGCTCTAAACGCCCACCACTGTTGTTCTGGGTGGGGTTTATTATTCTTGTTGGTCCTTTTCCCCGAGGGACACCCGGCAGGACCTCATAAACCAAGAAATCAAGGTGGCCTTTGCCAAAGCCCGCCAGAGCAGAGATGGGCCCTGGAGCTCGGGGAGGGCCTTGGCCAGGACCTAAAAAGAGGGACGGAGCAATGTCTAGCTCAGAGACTCCTGAGCCTGGACACCCCCAAGCCCTCTCCCTGCTCCACTCCCCACAAAGAACTCCCTTGGGAGCTCCCTGGCCGCCAACAGGGCACTCGTTAATATGTGCCCTAGAGTGATAGTAATTGATGCGTTCCTGTGTTAATCCTACAGGTAAACTTGCCTCGTGACACAGAAACAATAAAAATAGAAATATTCTCTCCTTTCCCAGAGCGCTTTGTTCTGGACAAATGGTTCTGACTCTGAGAGCTTGTTATAGAGCTCACTATTCCTTCCATTGAGAACACCGTCCCCATCGTATAGCCGAGGTGCCCAGGCCCCAAGGGAGGAGGTCATTTGTCCTGAGTGGCACAGCTGCCCCGGGCAGAAGCAAGACGGGGACCAGGAGCTGGAGCCAGGCAGTCGAGGGCTCCAGGCGCCACTGGACCACCTGCTCACGTTACACCACTTCTCAGAGCCTCTGTTTTGTCATCTCTAAAATGGGTGTGGAGCGGGCCCGCATGAGGCTTGTTCCTGACAGAGGGCTTCAGCGCACAGCGAACGTTCAGCACAAGCTGCCTCCTTCCCCGCCTCTCCTCCCTGAGCTGGCCTAACCTTTTGGGCATCTGTGAGCACTGTGTTGGGAATCCGGGTCTTGGGCTCCCAGAATCTAAGGGGAGGGGTCGGGAGGGGAGTCATAATTCCTGGGTTCTTAGGAAAATGAGACTTCTGTCTTACAGGAAAAAAAAAAAATCCACATCCAACTCATTAAACTAGCTTCCAACATCAAAGTGTACTTTCCAAAGCCCCCGAGGCTGATTTCAGAGCAGACAGACCAGGCACACGTGGAATTCATTTCCTTGACTGAGGGGAGAGGGCGGGGACCAGGGGGCAGGTTAAGCCCTAAACAAACTCGTCCTTCTTCAAAAGACCCCTTGGGAGGTGGAGCTGGCACTAAAACTGAACTGGGTGTCGTGGGGAGAATGCTCTGCTGGGGGCTGTGCCATGTGTGTGTGTGTGTGTGTGTGTGTGTGTGTGTCTGTGTGTGTGTGTAGATGTGAGAGGGATGTGGGCGATGTGTGTGGAGCCATGAGCTGCTGTGTGGTGGAAATTGTTAGACTCCACTTTGGGAAATGCCCCTGCCATCCCGACCTGCACAACTTTGGGCTTAATCTTTTTATTCCTCAATTTCCTCAAATGCAAAATGGGACCGGTCACCGTTACCTCCCATGTCGTTGCGAAAATTAATGGAAAGGACTGGAAACACCACAACTGGCCCCAAGCAGGCCTGCAGGAGGGCTAAGAAGGGAGGGTGCACACATGCCCATCTGTGGGACGTGCCCACGGCTCTGTGCGTGATGGTGTCTGCACGTGCGGTGCCCCTGTGGCCGGAAGGCCAGAAGCGTGGCCCTGGTTCCTCCAATGAACTCTGTGTGGCCCACATGGGGCCTGTGGATTTTCTCTCTGGGCCTCAGTCTCTTCATCTGTAAAAGGAGCTTTTGGTCTAATGGCCATGAAGTCCCCCTGGGTGTGAGGCTCTGTGCGTATCCATGGGCACACAGGTGGTAAATGGAGGCCCAGCAGCAGGCAGACACAAGACCAGAATTCAAACTGGGATTCCATTCTGCTTTCCTCCCAGGAACTGGTCTGTGGGCCCCTCTAAGCCCTCAGCTCCTCACTGCACAATGGGGACCAGTGCCCTGCCCCACCTGCTTATGGGGATGCTGTCAGGTCAAAGGAGGCAACGCTTTGAAAGCACGCTGTCCCCGAGGAGAGTGTGCAGCGGCCGTGACTGAGGGTGCACGTGTGTAAACAGACCTGGGTGGCTTCGTGTACGTTGTGTGGATGTCAGCGTTCAAAGGACGCTGAGCAGACAGGTGACCGTGTTCCCGTGCACGTGACTCCATCTGCAAGTGTGTGCTTGTCTGTGGATGTCTGTGCGTGTGCCGTGCCTCTGTGTACATGTGCACGGATGTGTGTGTGCATTGGTGTGTCTGCATGTCTGCTGCCTTAACTGTGTATGTTATGTGTCCAGGTGTGTCTGTCGGCACCAAAGTCTAGGAGCAGCTGCAGATCTTCTGATATTCGTGTCTGTGCCCAAAATGTGGGTCTGTGTGTGTGGTGTGTGTCGCAGTGCATACCTTGTGCGCGTGTGGGTATAAGTCAGGCTGTGCCTGGATCTGACCTGGGTCTCCTTGCTCTTGAGCCCTCCAGAATGGTAGTGAGGGGAGAGTAGCCCCTGGCACTGAGCTGCCCATGCTGAGAAGGGCTGAGGCAGCTCTGTTCTCAGAGGCCTCGGCTCAGACCCCCCAGGGCAGAAGCTGGGGGCTCCAGGGAGAAACTCTATCGCCAAAGCCAACACACTGCATATGAACAGACCCCACACACTGGGGTCTTCACCTCTCTCCAACCTTCCCCCATCAGTTGAGGACCCAGGAGGACAGCCAGTGCCTGTCTGGCTCTTGCATTGTGTCCCCTTCTGGGGCTGGGCCGGTTTCCTCTGCCCCCAGAGGCTTTGGGGTTCGTTTATTTTACATTTGCCCGCTGCCTGCTATGGGCCGGGCCCTGTGCCTGGAGCTCCCACGACACTATCTCAACCACAGCCACCCGCTGGGGCAGGAGGGCTTTGCCCACTTTCTGGAAGAGAAAACAGAGGCTCAGAGGGGTGAAGTGACCTGTCCATGCCGGTCTCTGTCTATCTCCTGATCCGAGGTGGCTGCACAGTGCTATAGAAGCCCAGAGAAACAGCGGCACCCCAGAGGGGGTGGCCTCAGCGACACACAATTTGTTTTTGTTTCTGTGAACGAGGTGAGGACAGACCCTTCCTCGTGAGGCTGAGGAGGCTCTCGGGGCTGGCCCTTCCCTCATGAGGAGCCGGCCTAGCATTTGCATGGGGCTTCCGTGCATATGCTCGTGTGGAACCTCAGAGACGGGGCCCCAAGTCATGACTTTCATGATGAATCAGTGCCAGCTGGTCCCCATGAAGTCCCCTACCCTCCCCCCACCAACCCGGGGCTATCCTCCTGTCCCTTGAGGTCGGTTCCCAGCAATGGGACACTGCCAGCATCTCTGGGGGCTGGGGTTCTCGATATGGCAGATGGGGCCATGGGGCCCTGGAAGGTCCTCGCAGGCCCTGGTGATCTGGAGTTGTTTGGTTCGGGTCCTTCAGGCAGGCACAATTTGGGATGGTCTCCTTGGAAACAATGAACATATTAGCCTGGCATTCAAGGCTCTACTCACGCTGTCTTCACCTCATCTGTTCCCTGTACTCCCAACTCTCCGGCCTTGTCAGACTGCTTATTCTTCCCCATACCCTTCATGATGCCACAACTTATTCTTGTTGTTTTCTCTACCTACATGACCTTTTCAACTTTTTCAACATTCGGTGAACTTCTACACATCCTTCAATGTCCATCTAAAAAGCCACCTCCTTGCAGTGGTTAAGAATCCACCTGCCAATGCAGGGGACACGGGTTCCAGCCCTGGTCCAGGAAGATCCCACATGCCGCAGAGCAACTGAGCCCGTGCGCCACAACTACTGAGCCTGCATGCCACAACTACTGAAGCCCATGTGCCTAGAGCCTGTGCTCCACAACAAAGAGAAGCCACTGCAATGAGAAGCCCACGCACCGCAACCAAGAGAAGCTCCCACTTGCTGCAACTAGAGAAAGCCTGTGTGCAGCAATGAAGATCCAACACAGCCAAATAAATAAATAAATAAATAAATTTTTAATTTAAAAATAAATGAATAAAAAGCCACCTCCTCCTAAAACCCTTTCTCAACCTCCCTCTGTATGTAATTAGTAGTTGCCTTGCCTGACCCTCACGTGTCGGTAGGAACCTTATCTAGTTCATTCCTTTCGTCCAATGCCCAGGAAGAGGCGTGCACTGGGAGGTTGAATTGATGAATGAATAAGCTAATGAACTAGTTAACCCAAAGGTTTCGATGAACCATCTCCCCTCCTGCATGAGTGCCAGCTCCTGAGTCTCCTGCCTAGTTTCTCCTCTGCTGTATCTGCATCTAGGCTTGCTTAGTCTAATGCTTAGCTGGGATCCTGCATGCCAGGTAGGTGTGGGCAGTGTGTCAGTCCGTGGCTCCCATGGCTGCCCTGTCTCTCCTCCCCGCCACCCATCCTGCTGCTATGGATGCTCTCACCTCCAACCCCTGCACAAGACTGGGTGCTCTTCCCCAGCCCCTCTGCTTCCCACTCCTTCTGGCCAACTCCTCCTCACCCTCCATGCCTCTGCTCCTGTGTCACTTCCTCCAGGATGCCTTCCCTGAAACCCTCCCTTCCACCCCTGCGTATTGCAGGAGGGGCACCTCCTCTGCCCTCTCAGACCCCTGGGCACTGAGCCCTGTCCCTGCAGACTGGGGGCTTCCTGAGGGCAGGGCTGAGTCGAAGCCCTCTTTCTGTGACTTCGATGGGAGAAGAAATGTAACAGGGCAGGGGAGGTGGGGAAGGCCACCGTGGTGGCAGGTGAATCTCGCTTTAAGGAAATGCACCTGCGTGAAAATCCAGATTTGCTCAAAGACTTTAGAGCTAAGTCTACACTCTTACAAGGGGAGGTGACGTGACTAGAGCAGGAGGGAAGGACCTCGCCTGTACTCAGCATGTTGTGTGTGCGCTGTCTCAGGGAGTGGTCCTCGCAGCCCTAGGAAATGGTGCCTTCACCACTACTGCCGCTGAGTTCACCTGGGGCTGTGGGATGAAAAGCCCGGTGCTTTCCAGAGGGCCAGCCATGCTGTCTCTTGTCCCGGCTCTGCCCCTGGACTTGCTTGTAGAAACCGCTCCTGCTTGGGGCGCCAGCCTCCCCATCAGGACATGGACTGGGGGTGGAGGGTGGGGTGGGCGTGGTGATTAAATAAATCTCTGAGGTTCCTTTCCAAGAGGTTTCCCTGAGTCCTTGAGACTCTTCAGAAGTCCACCAGGGGGCAGGCAAGCTGTTCCCGAAAGAACCAGAGCCCCTCCAGGAACCCCAAGATTCCGGGCCCCTCCCCAGGCTGTCAGGCTCCCTGGGCTCAGCTGTGCAGCCAGGGAGGGAGGATGGTGCTGAGCAGAGCGATAGGTGGGGGCCCCACCCCACAGGGGAGCCTTGCCTGGGGAATCTCCCTGACGACCGATGGGCAGTGAGTGGACGACAGATCTCAGCGTGTCACCATCGGAAAGGCCTGGCCCGAGTCAGCATCTGTCAGGGGTCTGTCCAGTCTCCAGCCATTTGCATTTCCTATTAAATAACATGGAGGTGATGCTAACCTTATCCAGGGCTCTCCTGGACGCTGGCTCACGCAGCCTACCACACCCTCTCCAGGGAGGCAGGGGCAATGGTCCCCACACACAGATGAGAGTGAGGCTGGCAGTTCTCTTCCACTGCTGACTTAGACCTTCCTTCTGGGCTCCAGCTCAGCACCCGGCTGCCTGCCAAGCATCTCCCCAATGAGCCACAGGTCACCCTGACTGTACTCTGCCCTGTCCCCTGGCCAGAACCAGGGGTGACCACCCTCTTTTTCCTGTCCTTCCCATGACCCTTTCCCTCACCCCCATAATTAATCCCCGAGTCTGTCCCACCCACCATGATGGTCTCTGCCTTGGTCTAGGCCCCATCGTCTGCGTCCTCAGCAACAGCCCGGCCTCTGTGCCACTCTCCGGCCTCTATTCCCTCTGGCCCTTGCCGGCCCGAGTCTGCCTGCAGCACAGCCCTTGCCATGTTGCTTTCCTCCTTAGCACTCCCCCACTGCTGATGGCCAGGGCCCGTCATGGAGCTCCTGCCAATGGACCCTCCCACCATCTCCCCTGACACCCAGCCTTTCCCAACCCCATGCCCAGCCCTGTCTTGTCCTCTCAAATTGCTCAGACCCCCAGTTTCAACCTAGAGGATTTTTATTGTAAAAGCATTCCTATTAGTAGTTATAATAACCCCCCAAGACCTGGGACCAGTGGTCTGGAGACTATGTAACCTTGACCTGTCACCACTGTGTCCAGATGCAGAACACTTCCAGCCTGAGGAACACCAGAATATCCAGTTGGCCCATTTCCAGAGTTGTCATTAGGCGCATGGCCTGGGGGGAGCTAGGCCGTGGGTGCAGGCTTTGTTCTCCCTGTGTGTCTGCCTTGAGCCTACACTCAGTACTTGATACAGCCCTAAAACCAGGTCCAAACTCCCAGTGCAGCAATAAGAAATTTGGAGTTTGCTGGAGATTTCCTGGGAGCCAGAGAAGAGAGTACGTCATCACCCATCATGCACCCAAGCTTCATGAACCCCTCTGAACCTCAGTTCTCCCTCCCAGGTCCCTCCCCGGCAGCTACCTCCTCTTCCCCCTCCTCTTCCCCATCACCCCTTGTTGCCCCCAGTCAACCAGCACCCAGCCTCAGCTTCCTGCTTCATTGGTAGTTACCCAAAGAGCAACTACAGGATTGATCAAAGGTCCAGGAGCCTTTTAAAGGACTGATTCAGGCCTTCCAGGCGCTGAGCAGGAGGTCTTCAACGCTCCCTCTGCAGGCAGCCCATGAGAGGGTCTTTATTTCACTGACAAGAAGGACCTGAGGTGGATGGAGTATCTGCATTTTAGTCCTCACTACAATCAGGCAAGGGAGACACATTCTCCCTGTATTTTCAGTGAAGCTACTGTGACTCAGTCCAAGGTCACCCAGTAAACCAGTGGTGGAACTGGACCTCAACTCCAAAGACCCCACCACGCACGCCATCCTGGCTGCCTTGTCAGCCACAGCCTCATACCACATGGAAAAAAGTGACGCAGGCACAGTGACAGCCTCAGTCACCAGCCGCAGGGTGAGACCAGCCAAAGGAAATGCGGTGAGTTCTGGGGTGAGGTCCGGAGGGGCAGGCAGGTGCGGCTGGGGCCCCGGGTGAAGCCAAGGCCAACAGTCAGGTGTCCGGATGGTGGATGGAAGAGCCGAATGGGGCAGACGTCCGAGTGTGCTGTGGACAGAGGTCAAGGTCGGAACCTGCAGTGTGAGTGAGACACTGGGAGAGTGAATTAACTCTGACCATCCAGGAGCCTTTTAAAGGGCTGGTTAAGGCACTGGGCAGGATGTCTTCAAGGCTCCCCTTGTGGGCAGCCCAAAGGAGGGTGGGTTTCTCATTTCTGTGGCCACAGTCTCCCCTCTCTTGGCCTCTGGACTTCTGTAGCATGGACATGAAGAGCCTTTTCAGTCAGAGGGCTTAGCTTTTTTTTCTTTTCTTTTTGTATCGAGCCCCACAAGCTAGTTCCTACAGCCCTCCCCTCTGGCAACTCTAAACGGAGACAGAGACAGAGATAGAGCAGAGAGATGGGAAGGGAGAGGCAGAGGGAAGAAGAGAGAAGTGAGGAGAGGGAGTTTGACAGATGACTGTGCACAGTTGGGACAGATCCGGAAAGGAGAGAGGAGACGATGGAGGATGCATGTGGCCACTTGATAGGGACTCTGCCCCTGTGAGAGTGAAAGAGACAGGAAAATGGGAAATGTGACATGTGCTTGGACCCCCAAGGCCATCAAAGTGTTTTAACCAGGGGAGTGACCTGGTCAAATCTGTGTTTTAGAGAGACTCCATCTGGCCGCCACGTGGAGGATGAATGGCTGGATGGATGAACAGGAAAGGGAGATCCCGGGGCAGGAAGCTCTCCTGAGAGGAAGGTGAAAAGAGAAATGAGCAAGGCCAAGGGGGAGGGAGACCCATTTAAAGATCAGGAGGAGGAAGAGGAAGATGAGGGGCCAGAAAAGGATGCAGGAGGAGGTGATGGAGAGGTGGGAAGAGGACCAGGAGAGGGTGTCACAAGGAGCCACGGGAGCAGGCAGCTGTGAAGAAAGCCGTCAAGTGACCAAACGAGCTGAAGACGGAAGAGTGTCTGTCCATAGCAGTTCCGGACGTGGAGGCCGGGGGTGAGCTGGGTGGAATGATGGGGCTGGGAAATGGAGGTCACAAGAGTAGGCAACAGCCTTGACAGGCCTGGCCAGGAGGAGACAAGAGGGTGGGTGGGCAGTGGCTGGCAGGGCACCTGGGAGGTCTGGAAGGGAGTTGTGAAATAGGGGCATGTCTATGCTGATGGGAGAACCTGCAGGGAGAGGAGCTGCCCAGAAGCCTTCCTAAGAGGTGGCCACCGCCAGCAGAAAGCACAGCCTGTCCTCCGGGAGGCCAGGTGGGCCCTGATGCAGGCAGAAGTGAGGTTGGTTTTTGGGTCTGGTTCAGGCCTCAAACCCAGGTCTCCTATTCCCTGGGTAGGGAAGGCAAGCAGGAAGAAGTCACACAGCCCAGAAGAGGCCAGAGGGCAGGAGTCTGTAAGGCTGAATACCCATCTCTAAGTTTCCAGACCTAGAGAGAGGGGCTGGCTTTGGGGACAGGGCAGGGCGTACACTCCCCAGGGGACAGGATCCAGCCCTCTGCATTCTGGAGCCCCAGCCCAGCCTCCAAGTTCCTGGGGTTCTGAGCCCACAGCACCCATACGGATGAATCACGGAATCCCTGGGAGGCCACGACAGTCTAACTGTGCCCTTTCCCCTTCTTCCCTTTCACACCCCAGGGAATTAGCTCTAGTGGGAGCCACTCGACTCGTGTGTGGTCTGCTTCTGAGAAAATCAGCTTCACGAGCAATTCGAGATCACAGCTTTGCTCCCACGAGTGTGTCCACACACACAGATGGTACACACACAGATGGTGTGTTTCTCTGTGCACTGTGTCCTGTGGGTGTGCACTGCTTTTGGGAGCCTGGGTATTTTAAGTCTTTGCTGTATACTTGGGTTATGAAGTGTGTCTGTGGGCGATGCGTATGGAGTGTTTGTGACTGGCGTTTGCGTGGGAGATACACGCACTGCGTACACATCCTGTACGTTCAGTGTGCACGCTTGCGGTGTGTGCATGCATAGTGGATATTCGAGAGTTGAATTTGGGGGGGCGGTGTGTCTGTGTGTGGTGGCTAGGTGACTTTTGAGGGTGTCTCTGAAATGATTGAAATGTTTGTGGACAATGTGTGTGCCTGTGTGACATGTGAGGTGGATGCATGCTTCCTGTTTTCCTGAGTTGCGGCCCTGTGTGTCCTGTGTTGTCTTTGACGGTGTATATGAAGGCTGTGTGTATGTGTGTGTGCTGCGTGTGTTGGCGGGAGAGTGTGCTTTTGCAGGTGACTGTGTCTGTGGGGGGAGCGTGTGTGTGAGGAGGGATGTCATGGAGGGAGGTGTGAGAGCCCAACACAGCAGAAGGGGCAGAGTTCCAGCCCCAACTTCACCATCTCCCAGCTGTGTGACCTGAGCTAGTTAGTGCCCCACTCAAGCCTCAGATTCCCCTCAAGGGTCAGTACTTGATGAATTCTAGGAAGGCCCTGTGGTCATGAGGAGGAAGGCAATGTGAGTAGAATAAGAAGAGACCACTGTGAACTGTACTGAAGAGGACCGTCCCAGTGAGAGCTGGGTGTGGCCAGGCCTCCGCCCAACCTCCGGGGGCTCCACCTGTCCCCTTGCAGGGTGGGAATGCTGTCCCCTCTCCTGAAGGGCAGCCACAGCTACATTTTAGGCAGGTCCTCTCCCCACATCCCTTCAGCACCAACAAGGGAAGCTTCCTGAACCACTTCACTCCTGCCCTGAACTAAACGAGCATGAAGAAAATAGAGCTGCTGCCCCTCAAATGCAACCAGACTCTCGGGAGTAGGGCCCGGCAATATGCCTCCACAAGCCCTCAGGGATTCTGATACTCTCTCAAGTTTGAGAGGAACTGGGTGAGGCCTCCGAAAAGATTGCTCTGTGATCCAGGAGTCCCTCACGTGAGGCAAGTGAAGGAAAGTAGGGTGGCGGGGGCGGGGGGGGAAATCACCCACGTGTGACCTCATGCTATCTGGGCCTAGAATCTGTTGTCCTTCCGGGAGTGGAAGTAGAGGAGGCAAGAAGGAGTCTCTGAAACTTCAGCAGGTGACCGTTATCTGTGGGAACCGTCTGGGTACAGGCGAGCCAGTTTCTGGAAGTTCTGCCAGGCCTTGGGGCTTTGACCACCTGGAGGGAGACAGGAGCCTATAGCCTGCGGGAGCTCAGCACAGTGGGGATCCCAAAGTCTGGAAGGGTTGGGAATGTGGGAAGGGACCTCCAGGGAACCCCTAGAGGCAGGGGCGCCCCACCATGGGTTGTCCTATCTGGGTCACAGCCCTTCCCCCGAAGGGCCTGGGACCCACCTCTGCCCTGGGTCCTGAGCCCACAGCGCCATGGTCCCTCTGACTCAGCCCCTCCCGGTCACTGTCTCCCATCACTGGGTGCTCCCTCTGCCCACAGGTCCCTTCAGGCTACCGCTGAGTCACAGGCTTTCGTGTGAGGAAGGCCATGTCAGTCATTTTGACCCAGTCCCCATTCCATTCAGCTTTCTACAATGTCATCCTCTCAACACCCCCTTGAAGTCGGCAGAATGACTGTCCCCATTTGACAGATGAGAAATCAAGGACGCCAAGGGAGAATGACTTGCCCAAGGGCGCCCAGCTCCCCTGTGGGGGGAAGCCGCCCCACAGCAGCCTCGCCTCTAATTAACGCTGCCTTCGGGGGCACTCGTGTGTGCGCAGCTATCTCACCCCGGGCTCGGTTCTGTTGCTGATGTGTTAATTTGGAGGTGACATTTATGACATCACAGACCCTAACCAAGGCCCATCCTGATAACCCTGGATCATCAAGAAAAGGATTCATGGGGTTTAAGCTTCAAATGGTTAAAACAGATGAAAAAGTTGTGTGGTTCAAAGGGACAAACCCTCAGGTTCCCAGCAGCCTGAGGCCTGCAGAGAGCTGTGGTTTCATGGTCCACGGAGCAGCACAGTCAAGCTGTGGAGACGCTTCTGATCCTGCCCTGCCTTCTTCACCCCGTCTCGAAGTTTCTCACCTAACATCCCCCCCTCTCCCTTGGGGCCTCCGGGAGCCTCCAGACTCCTCAGCCCCAGGTCTCACTAACCAGACTCAGAGCCTCGCGTGTGGCGGCCAAGGGGTACACAGCACCCGCTCCCCCCGCATTGATGGCTTCGAGCGCCCAGGGAGGGGGTGTCTCGTGTCCCCACTGAGAGCAGAAAACTAGCCAAGCCAGTCGCTGGCCACATGCATGAGGGCCTTGGAGTCTGAGGACTCGATGGGAAGGGCTGCTGTGCCCCGCCCTATCAGCTGTGTGACTGTGGGCAAGTCACAGGATCCCCGAGCCTCGGTCCCTCTTCTGTAAAAGGGGGGGAACAATAGCCTCCTATTGCCGGGTGGCTGTGAGGAGAAGACAGTGCAAGTAAAGTACCTGGCACCATGCCCAGTCCTGCAGCCCTCATTATACCCATTAAACACGTAAGCTAGTCCTCAGAAGAAAGGAAACACCACCTGTCTCTTTATCAGCGTTTGTTTCCCAAGCACCCTAGGTTGCTTTTTGGCTCACAAACTCCCTACAGCTGACACCAAGCATTTTCTCTCCTATCCTACTGTCCCTCTGGGAGGTGGCCCATAGCTGGTATGGTCTAAACCTAGCTGCCCTAGGGAGCATGGGAGGGTGGGCAGGAGAAGAACTGGGGAACCCAAGGTTTTGCCACAGAAGGCAGGGCCCCAAAAGGGGCTGATGAGGAAACTCCCTGACTCCCTGGGGGCCCACAGAGGTGCTGGGCAGGGGCAGGGAGTGAGGAGAGCCACATCCTTGCACTGCGATCTGGTCTGGGAGTCTGCGAGTCTGGAGACCCAGGTTCAATTCCTGACTCCCAAGCTGTGTGACTTGGGCCAGTTACTTAACCTCGCTGAGCCTCAGTTTCCTAGTCAGTAATTGAGACTAAAGACACCTGAGGCTGTCTGTGGCTATCTTTATTCTGATTTGCCACATGAGATAAAGGATTGGCCCACAGTGGGCGTTCAGTAAAAAGAGCAGCAGAAACTAAGTTAGGGGTCCAGGGTGCCATGGTCCTTCCCACCCCATTTCTACAGTTAGATGAGGCCAGCAAGGCTCAGAGAGGTTTAGCGACTTGTCCGAGGTCAGATGGGATGTGCACGTCATTGCTTTCCTGGGCACTCACTCCTACTTGGGACCTTTGGTTATCAGCCAGGCCTAAGAAACCCTCCCCCGCCCCCCCCCCCCAGGGAGCCTTGAGCCTGTCTTCGTGCCTGGGAGGGTTTTCTCATCTCGGAATGGTAGTCCTGAAGACACAGGAAAGGATGTGTCTCCTATCTTCACTGACAGATGCATGAGGGTATAGAAGCGTTTCCGCAAAAACACCAACACAGTGAAGATGAGCCTCCCATTGCTGAGCTGTCCAGGAGAACGCCCCATTGCTGGAGGGGTGCGAGCAGGCGCTAAGCAACATTGGGTGGAAAGTTGGCCTTGGTGGCCTTTAAAAGAAAGCCACCCTCCACATGGCTGCCAGGCAAATCCAACCCTGCTCACTTCCCACCTCTCCTCCCGCTTCAGATCCAGCTCCGACTCCCGGACTTGGCCTTTGAGTTTTCTGGACTCCATCATCCTATGTTCTCATCTGCCTCCCATCTGGTCTGGGAGCTCCACAAGGGTAGGTCCTTTATGTTTTGATTCCGGGACCTGCCAGGGAAGGGAGGTCATGTTTCCTGGGCAAGGACCACAGGCCAGGCCCCCGACCAGGTATTTACACACGTTGCTGCAATTTGGGCTTCACAACAAGCCAGAACATCAGGTGTTATTATTAGTCTCACTTTGCAGATCAGCAAACTGAGGTCAGAAAGATCAAGCAAACTGCCAAAAGTCCCACAGCAACATGAATGCTGAAGAAGTGAAAAGGTGAAGGAAGGGGCATTGAGCACGTGGGGTTCCCGATTTCAGCCCCCAGTCCCAAGAGGCATCTGCAGCGGGTAGGCACGCTTGGTTGCCCATCTGTCTCCAACTCTTGGGGAGCCCCATCCAGGCACTGAGTGAAGTGGACCCCTGTGAACTGACTAACCACAACCGCAGCGTTTGGGGGTGTGTGGGAGGCAGGTCGCTCTCCCCCAAGCCCACCATAGCCCCAGCCCCGCCCTACCCCAGCCCCAGCCAAAGCTCTGCGCCAGCCCAGCGGTTTCTGCTGGCAGCAGCTCAGACAAGGGTGAGGTGGCGCTGGATGTGGGGGGAGCAGGTCAGGTGGGAGAGCCCAGGAATTGTCTGAGTCCAACTCAGCCATGTTCTGCCCATGCTGCAGGGCTGCTGCGAAGCACTTCCTGGACATTTGGCCCCTTGGACAAGGATCTGGAAAAGGAAGCCCACAGGGCGTGGCAGAGGCATCATTAATCGCCACAAGAAAGACAGCCAGAAGTTGCCTAACACCCACTGGGTGCAGGCCCCAGGCTAAGTCCGTTATTCTTTGTTTTGGCACCAACCCGAGAAGAAGCTACTATCTTTCCCATTTTACAGATGGGGAAACTGAGGTTCCATTTGACCAGATGAGGACTAAAGCCGGCGAGGCGGGGAGAGGGGGTTGACCAGCTGGGCCCTCCCTCAGCATAGATCTGAGGTTCCCAGTGGCTGGGAGGGAGAGGAAGGTGTGGACACCCTTCCCAGGTCCTGTGACCTTTCCTACCTATGCCCTCATAGCAGCTCAGGTCCCTCCTTAGGAAAGCTTTCCCCGACCTCCTCCTCTGAGTTTAGGTTAGGCCCTGCCCCACCCCCACCCTGCCCTCCTAGCTATCACAGATTGTCTTCTCTGAGCTGTCCCCATCTCCCCAGGCCTGTCCCCACAGTAAGCCAGATGGGAGGAAGGAAATGCAGCTGCCATCTATATAGAATTCAGGGAACCCAGCTTCTAAGTCTAGCTTCACCCTGATTTACCACAAAGCTTTGGGTGGTCACTTTCCCACCAGTAAAATGGGACACGCTGTACTACTCTGAGGGCTGGTGACCATCACGGAAGAGAAAAATTTTGGAGGAGGAATTCTCTTCTACCCTTGGAACCAGGGCCTGAAGGACAGCTGTGACCCTCCTCTCCTAGGCTCCCCTTCCTCAGGTCCACACCCAGCAGGGCAGGGCGGGGCAGCTGTGATCTGGTAGGGCCAAGGCATCTAGAAGAGGAGGTGGTTTTGGGAAGATGCGCCTCAACCTCCCACGTAAAAGACAGTAATACCACCGTGCTACTTTTTGCACAGCACTCAAAGACAACCTGACTAACATAGTGCTGGAAAAGTGTACCCAGTTTGGGCAGGGCTTAGCTTTGTGGACAGACTGGGGGGAAATCCCTGTCTCTTACATTCTGTGTGACTTTGGATATGCTATTTAACCTCTCTGAGACTCGGTTTCCCTAAATATAAATGGTGACCTTACTAGTCCCAGACGAGTGATTTTTATCTATACTCGATGACCCCATCCATAGCTTGTTTCTCCACCTGAATTCTGGGGGCTTTGATGGGACCTTTTCACAGGGCTGCTTAAGGGTCCAGGAGATGATGAAGGAGGAAGAGTCTGGACACTAGAGCACAATCCAGAGAGGAGAAGTTACCTGCCTGGACTCACCAGATGGGATGGCTGCGGTGTGGGGAACCCCCTCTGTGGCCACCCCAGGGCCAGCAAAGGGTCATTTCCTTCCGCGTTCAGCCCCGCCGTCACCTCTCCTGTTTCCCCGGCTAATTGCGGCGGCGCCGACAGCGGGGGAAATCGGGGCCAGGCCGGATTTCCTCTGCGGACCCGCGGCTGCTAGAGCCACCCGCCCCCCCGGACCCCGCGGGGCCACGAACTGCACGTGCGGCGGCCCGGGACGGCCTGGCTGGTACAGCGCTTCCTTAGCGACCCCTCTCCATCCCCGCCCTTTCATCCCGCCCTCTTCGACCCGCCCCTTCCCAGTCCGGGTTTCAGTGTCAAGAAAAAGCTTCACCCCCTCGCGGGTTCCGGATAAACCGAGTCACACGGGGGCGTGCCGGCCCGGCGCTAGGACCCCGCGGCTGGGCCTGGGGGGGGGGCGCGGTGGGGGGGGCGTGGTGGGGCGGGTCGGCGGGAGAGGTATTTAAATTGGAGCCCGAGCCGCCCTCTCGCGGGTCTGGCTCCCGTGGGGCGGTGGAGCGGCCGTGCGCCTCCTCGGGCCGTGACCCCGGGGTCTGGCGCGGGGTGGGACGGGAAGGGCAGGTTTGCGCAAAATGTGCCGGGGCTGCCCGGGAGAGGAGCGGCGGCCGCGCTGAGCCAGGTAGGAGCCGCCCAGCGGGCGAGGCTGGCCGGCCCCCTCGGGGAACCGGCGGTCCCGCGCCCCTCTCGAGCACCCGGCGCGGAACTGGGCTGGGACTAGTCCATCGAGACGTGGATCTTTAACAGTCCCCTCCCGCCACCGCCCCCTGCTTTGCGCGTGGAGCCAGGGTTGACTCCAGAAGTCTCCAAGGCTCCTAGCTCAGCGGATCTTTCCCGCGAAGGGCGAGGCCGGCGTTCCCATTTGACAGATGGGAAAACAACCGCAAAAAGACCAGCACTTGAGCAGGGAACACACAGCTAGTCAAGGGCAGTTCGGGATTTGAATCTGGTCTGCTACTGCCCTCTGACCCTGGCCGGGCGTGAGTCTTCCCATCCCACCGCACCAGACAGCCTGCCCATCTCTAGGGGCGGGGATTGGGGGGCGGGTGGCACCCACCTCCCTCCAAGAAGCTCCGCAGCCAGCCTTCTTCATGGGTGGTAAGACGTGAGGGACCCCCACCCCCACCCTCAGCTGCCTGAAATTCCGCCATCACAGCCACATTCCTTTGGGTTAAGGTCTAATTCCCCCGTGGGATGCACATGTCTCCAGAATGGGGCTTGCCCTTAGTGATTCACTGCTCGCTGGGAACGTCCACAGCAGCTCTCCCAGGACCCCACTCTGCCAGTGATCCAGGCTGAGAGGAGGGAGAGGAGCACCCTAGAGCCCAGCACTGTGAGCCTGTCTGCTGGGGTTGGGGGTTGGTTGGAGGGGGTTAGAGAGGGAGATCTTGGCCTGGTGTTGTGGAAGCATTTGCTTTGGAGGCAGACAGGCTGGATTCTGATCCTGATTCTGCCATTTACTGCCTGTGTGACTTTGAGTAAGTCACCTCTCTGAGCCTCGTTTCCCTCATGGGCAAACTCTATAGGCGGCAGGCAGCTCAGCACCTGCTGGAGAAAACACAGCATTTGGGTCATACAGACCTGGGGCTAAATTCCAAAACACTTATGAGCTGGGTAACTATGGGGTAAGTCACTTCACCTTTCTGAGCCTCAGTGTTCTCATCTGTACAGTGGAAATTATAGTAACTGCTTCACTGGCTTGTTGTGAGAATTAAATGAAATGATATAGGTCAAGTGCTTAGAAGAGTATCTAACATCCTTAAACACTAGGGATGGGCTTATTATGGTAGTAGGTGTTGCCCTCCACCCCATTTCTCTTTCTCTTTCTCTCTCTCTCTCCCTGCATTGTGCGCGCGCACACACGCGCACACACACAGATATTCTTTGGCACTTCTCCCCCCAGTCAGTGTCCTAAGATGCCTCCTGCCTCCTCTTGCCTAGGCCACTTGTCTGCTGGCCTGGGGCCTCCCTCTTCAGCACTCCTCACCTCGCCTGGGCTGCTCAGCCCTGTGGGTTTGTCCCAGCTGGGAAAGACAATATGTGTCTAGGGTGCCTTCACAGCCATTCTCAGCTTGGTCATCACAACCGTTGGGGTCAAACAGTGGCAAAACCGGAACCAGGCTGCTTGCCCTACAGATGGGACACTGAGACCCTGAAAGCTTAAGGGACTTGCCCCAGGGAGCAGGGCTGGTGAGCAGTAGAGGCTGGTTGGGAGCCTGGGTCTCAATGATCCCAATCCTCCCTCTTGAGAGCGAGTAACCCTCAAATTCTCCACACTGTGTCTGGGGCACTGCTCAAGGGTGTCCACTGCCGAGGGGCCCCTTTCTGTTAGATGGCAGGGTGGAGTTCCACGTGCTGCAGGGAGGGGCCCCCCTGGAGGCTCAGATGCTCACCTCAGGGATAGAGTGGAACTTGGCAGGCAGGGGAGGGGGAAACGAGTGCCCCTTTTGGCAGCAGTGCCCTCAGGTTCAGAACTAATCCAGGTCCTTCCTTATCCTCACCTCGCACTCACCGCTCAGCCCTTTGCCGCGGACTGCTACCCCTCACTTTGCTGTTTGTTCAGTAGACTTTTAGTGAGCACCGCTTAATAGACCCCTGTTCTCATAGAATAAGAAATAAACGATCGGGAAATGATCAATGAGAGGAAAACAATAAAACACGTGCAGATCTGGGCGAGAACATTCCAGGTGGAGGGAGCAGCAAGGGCAAAGGCCCTGAGGCAAGAATGCACTTGCTGTGTTTGAGGGATGGTGAGAAAGCTAGAATTTGGTGAGGGAAGAGCACATGGTAGATGGAGTCAGAGAGGAGATTGTATAAGCTTGGATTTTATGGGAGGTTTTCAAGCAGTGAGATTCATGATCTGATACATGATTTAAAGACATCACTCATGCTGCCATGCTTAGGACGGACTAAAAGAGGTCAGGGTGTTGCTGGGGTCGAGGTCCAGGGTCGTGGTGGTGCCTCAGTCTGTGGCAATGATGGAGGTAGGCAGATCCAGAGTCTGTGTTTTAGGGAAAGCAGACAGGACCCGCTGATGGGGGGAAGGAGTGTGGCGGGGAGGTGAAGGGAGAGTCCAGGAGAAAAACTGCTCTCACCAGTGTCACCATGTCACCGAGGCGCCTCATGTCAATTCTCAGCGCCTTCCCCAGCCTGCACAGTGTAAGATGGTTTCCAGAGGAGAGTGAGGCCCCTCTGCCCTGGGGACACTTCCCATGGTGGTGGTGGTGGGGGGGGCGGTAAAGGGGAGGGAACCACGGAGTGATGAAGTGCTCAGTGCCAATATATAGCCCAGACTTGGGGAACCAGAGAAGGCTTCTTGGAGGAGGTGACATCTAGGCTGAGACCCAAAGGATGAGGAGGTATTCAGCACAAGAGGGGGGAGGAAGTGAAGGCTTGGGGCAGTGAAAAGATGCTCAGAGAACTGAAGGAAATACGAGGCTTCGAGAACACAGAGTGGGAGAAGGGACAGTGAGAAATGAAGCTAGAGAGAAGAGCTGGCTGTGCAGGGCGCACTCCCCAAGGGCCTCGAAGGCCCCTCTGAGGGGTTTCCACTCAGTTCTGAGTACACTAGCATTCAAAAGGGTGGTGATGTTCTGCTTTTTAAACAGCAGAACAAAATTTCCTGTGAAAACCCAACCTGTAATGCAGGTGAGAGGAGGACATCTGTGGGGCAGGGGGTCCATGGCCCCGGGGGAACCCAGGGAACAGGGCTTAAAAGACACGGCTTGGGCCTTTGCCTGTTTGAACAAGAAAGGACCTCAGAGCACCCACCTTCATTTAAAATTCATAGCAAGGATGCTTATGGGTTCTAACAGTAAAGACTCAGCCATAAAGTTTCTATAAATGCCTCTTCCAAAACATCCCTCAGAGTCACAATTCAGCACTTATTTATTGAGCACCTGCAGGAGACCTTATAGCGTAGAGGTTAAGGGCACAGACCCAGGAGCCTGACTTCCTGCCTGCCACTTGTTAGCTGTGTGACCTTGGGCATGTTGCTTAATTTCTCTGACCCTCAGTTTTCCTGTATGCACAGTGGTAATGGTGATCATGGAACCAAGTCATTGAATTATTGGAAAGATTAAATGAGTTCATACATGTAAAGTGTCAAGAAGAGTGCCTGGTGCATAATGAGGGCTCTGTAAGTGGCACTTTCATAGAATATGTCTCATTTGATCTTTAACAAAACTTTGAGGTTGGCATTAGCCTCAGAAGAGGAAACTGAGGCTCAGAGAGGTGAAGTGACTTGTACAAAGTCACACAGCAGGTAAGCGGAGGAGACAGAGGGAGCAGTCTGGTGTGGGTGACTGGGTCCAGTGCTCTTGGAGGGCATATGTGTCTCTCCTTGTTAATGTTTTGTATGTATTATGGTCTCTTCTGTGCCTTTATTTGTGTCCCCAGTTCCCAGGACAGAGCCAGACAAGAGGAGGCATTCAGTAAAGGTGTGAGTGAATGAATGAATGAATGAATGATATTGATGGATTGAGCTGTGTGTTCCTAGCACTTGGCCCAGGTTCTCAGTGAATGAGCCCCTAGCAGCACTGGGATGTGACCCTCCTGAGGGCTTTGTGGTCCCCCTCAACCTCAGCCCCGCTGCTCACAGCGAGAAGGGCTGGCCCAGCATGCCTGGGTGTCCCACTGCGTGGGCGGTGGCTTCAGTGAAAGTTAAGGGCCTGGCAGCCTGTTCCTGGGGAAGTCCACGGCCTGCAGTGCTGGGGGCAGGGCAGGCCTCCTGGCGGGGCTTCCTGTCAAGGCTCCAGGCCCAGCCTTCAAACAATGGCAGGGACTCGAGAACCAGAAAATCAAAAGAGAAAGGGCAAAATAAAGGTCTGCGGGTGGGGGGATTGAGGAATTCCGTTTGGGGCTTGAAGAGCTAGGATGGGGGGACCTGCTTGTGGCCTGGGTGGAACTGGAGTCAGAGCCCCAGCTCCCCACCTCACCCCACCCCGGCCCTGAGCTTGGCCAGGGCAGCCCTTAGGGCTCCTCTACCTCCTGCTCACCTCCTCCAGGCTGTCTTCCAGGTAGGGTCTTTTGAAACCCAAATCTGACCATGTCCCCCACTGCTTAAAAACTCTTGTCCAGGGTAATGGCCTAGCTCCTTGGCCTGGCACTGAAGGCCCTTTGTGATGGGCTGCAGCCCTTTTTCCCATCCCCTTCACAAGGTGCCCCATTCACAGCACCTTTGGTCCAGCTACAGCTGTGGTCTGGGGTCCCCTGAGGGCAGGTGCAGACAGGAAGGAGCGGTGGGGGCTGGCGGTGGGAAGGAGCCTGTGGTCTTACAGCCTTCCCCTTTCCTCCTGCCCTATGCAGAGCCATGAGCCACCGGGTCCTGCTGCTTCTGGCCGTGCTGACCCTGGGCCTGGCTACCTCCCAACACCGAGACAAGGTGCCCTGTAAGAAGGTAAGAAGCTCTGCCTAGGCAGGGAGAACTCCCTGTCTCCCCCTACCCCCTGCCTGGGGGTGTCCTACTGCCCCTGCCCCAGAAGCCAGAGGCTAGAGGGGTCAGAAAAGGAAGGAAAATGCATTTAATGCCTTTGAACCTTGCATTTAATGAGCACCTACTAGAATGTTTAAATGCCTTGTTTACTGTTAATCCTGCTGGGTAAGTACCATTATTCCAATTTTATAGAGTTGGAAACTGAGGCTTGGAGAAGGTAGGTAACTTGTCCAAGGTCATTCAACTAGGGCCAATATTGGACTCTATCCCTTCAAGCTGCCCCCAAAGGGCAGTGGGTCTAGCTGGCTGATGAGGAATATGTATATGTGTGGGGAATTTGGAGTGGGCATCTGGGAAAGGCTCTTCTGTACTAGGCCCCTTCGGGGGACAAATCCCCTTTCCTAACTGGGCTCCTTAACTCGAGCCCATCTGCCACATCTCTGCTGTGATGCCTCTCACTTATTAGTGCCGGGGTCAAATGCGGCCTTCTCCAGGAAGCTTCCCCTGACCCCTTCCAGGCCGACCTGGTTCTGTTTGATCCCTTTTGGGGATCCCACAGCCCTAAGCTTCCTTCCATCTCAATATTGAGTGCATGGGGTAGTTGGTGAATGGTCCACACCTGTCTCAGCTACCAGACCAAGAGCTTCTCAAGGGCAGCGACCAGGTTTGATTCACTTTGTTCCATTTTTCTGCCAGGAGTCAGGGAGACTAGCCCTGAGGTTACTGTGACCCTGTAGGGTACAGAGAAAAGGAACCCTCTAGGTCTACTCGTAAGGCTGGGCAATCATTGAAGTCAAGACCAGAGCTTGGGCTGGGGAAGGGACAGGCCCTCCAGTAGCCCCACCTGGACCTGGGACGGGAAGCTCATGACACAAGATGGGCAGCTGCTTTTGGAGGCTGGATGAGCTGGCAGCCAGGGCCCGGCAACCCTTCCCCGGGGTTTGCAGTGTCCTGCTGTTGCCACCTCACTTCTTACTCCTTGGAGCCCTTCTGGGATTCCCAGAACCCAGAATAACAGGCAGAGAAGGCCTCAGACGTCACCAAATGCAGCCCCACATCTACCTGGGGCAATAGACTCAGAGAGATAAAGGGTCTGGGCCACCCAACAGGCAGAGGGGAACTGGGTGGGCTTTGGATTTGGGGCAAATGAGGTAACAGGCAGGAAAGCAATTTCTGAACTCCCATGGAAGCGGTTATGATGCTTTTCAAAATAGTAAAAACAAATTGCCACATGCCGAGGGCTAACAAGGGGCCTGCTCTCATTTTATGAGAGAAAACTCTTCTTTTCAGCTGAGGAAACCAAGGCTGAGAGAAGAGATGTGACCCACAAGGTCATACTGATAGGAGGTAACAGAGCCAAGATTCGAACCCATCTCTCCCGAACTCATGCTGTCCACCGCCGGGTAATTCTCCCTACCCTGCTTCCCTTCTATGTGCAGGTGGTAAAATGGTGATGAGTGGCACCTTCTTCCCTCTTAAAAAAAAAAAAAAAAAAGCTGGGCAGTGGAGTCCTGGCATACCAGAGAGTGGATAAGGGGTCATTAGGGGAAGCTCTGAACTTGATTAAGGGCTGATGCCCCCAAGACCCCTCCCCAGATAAGTCACTCAGCTTGGAGCTCAGGGAGCGGTGGGTACCTGACAAATGGGGTTCTGAGAGCTGCCCACGCCTTCAAGCTCCTTCCTAGACTGAACTGGAGAGCTGGGCAGCCCTGCCTTGTAGCAGTCCCTCTGGGCCTCTGTGACAGGGGTCCTGGGCACTGGGCAGAAAGCAGGATTAGGTGCTGGACTTGGCCAGCTTTGTGTCCCGGCTCAACTCTCAGGAGCTGGTGCCCCAGGGAGCCTTTGAGTATTGCCTCTGGGGTGAAACGGGGTGTGGGCTTGCAGGTGGGATAAGCCCCATCCCCCAACACACGCTGTATTCGTGTTCATTTTGCTGTTTCTTCTTTAATCAGGATGGTTTGGGGAGCTGAGGATACGGATAGGGAGGCTGTGCCCAGTGGCCCCAGCTGGCAGAGACTGTTGTGAGGGAGGAAGGGGCAAGGAGCCAAGCAGGTCTGGCAAGGTGGCCGGGGTAGGATTCCAGTTTGCATGGGTGCCCAACTGCAGGGGTGGCCTCGGGCCTCTGAGTAGGGCAGTACTGTGGAGTTGGAAGCTGCATGGAGCTGGAAGAGTCACATTGCCTGATGGAGGGCAGTCCGTTCCTCCCCCCACTTCACCTTGAAGCTCTTGGGAGGAAGCTGAGAGCTGGGCCAGGCAGGGAACACCCAGATTGGTGTTCCTGCCCTGTCGGCTCAGCCACTGACTCGCTGTGACCTCGTGCAGGTCACTGCCATCTTTAGGCTCAGTCTCCCCATCTGGGAAGTGGGTGGGCTGGACCCCTTTTGCTCTAACGGTCTTTGACTCTAGTCTGAATATATGCATCATCTCTTTTCTTTTCCTTTCAGAAAGGTGATTCAGTCAATCCCTCAGACTTTTACTAAGCTGATGATGTCTGTGACTCTTTCATTCACTGAAAAATGTACTGAGCACTTTCTATGGCCCAGGTCCACAATAGTCACTCAATCAAACCCTGTTTGCCCTGAGCTTACTGTCTAGCAGGTCTGCACACAAACAGTCACAATTCAGGGGGCCAAAGCTATGAGAGAGGAAGCATAGGGGCTGTGAGAGCTCAGAGGAGGCCCCGACCTGCCCAGCAGTCAGGGAAGGCTTCCAGGTGGAGGAGACCTTGGAGCTCAGCACACAGAGTTCACCATGCTGATCTGGTTGGGAAGAGCATAACCAGCACAGGGAACAGCAAGGAGGAGGCCCAGAGGTGGGTGTGGGAGGGCACAGTGGGCAGTGGTCAGGTGCGGGCTGGGCTGGAGTGGGTTGGGAGGAAAGGGGACAGGTCAGCAGGGGCCACAGACAGCCTTGAACTCTGCTGAAGGTGCTGAACTTTGCCCGGAAGGGGTTTAAGCCAAGGGCAGCACGGTCAGAGTGGAGTTTTTGAGCAGTTGCCACGCATTTGGCTGGCGGAAAGGGGTCAGTGGAGACAGAGAGGCCAGGGCGGAGTGGGCCTGTGCTTGGTGGTTATGGAAGCCAGAGCCTTCGCTGGGAAAGGCTGGGGTTCCTGGTGTGTGGGAAAAGACAGAGGGAGATTGCATTTCCATGGAAAGAATTCTGGCCCCTGAAGGCACATGTGATGGAGGGACAAAAGTGGGGTCTTCGGTTGTTAAGAGACTGGGGTTCAAAAGCCAGCTCTGTTCCTCACCAGCTGGATGATTCTGGGGCCTCCCTTCCCCTCTCTAAGCTTGGATTTCTTAAAGAGGGGTGATCAGATTTGATGGGCAGGCTATTGTGAAGATCCAGTGAGACAAGGGGTCTGAAAATGCTAAATAAAATATAAAATGCTGAATAGGTGCTGGGGAAGGATGAGTTACATTCTGGATAAGAAACCAGAGTGGTAATGTGACACAGCAACATCAGTCTTGTCATCAAAGAATATGGGTTGAGACTCTGGTCATCTTTTCCTGCGCCCTACCCCATCTCCAGGGGCCCATCTGGACTGGACCATGCAAAGTGAAGCCACTGATGGGGGTGGGGGCAGCAGCAGAACGAGGTCATCCGGTGAGTGTCAGCAAGGAAGGCGGGCTCTGGGACCCGAGCTCTGCCCCGTGGAGTGAGGGCTTGAATGAGATCTGAGGGTGAGAGACCAAAATTAACACCGATGACAGGAGTGCAAATAGCATTTTCCCCTTTTGGAAACATTTCTCCCAAAGTGGTTTCTTGTAGAACATCAGATGGGTAAGTTTAACTCTCTGGGTCCATGGAAGGAAACTGGGATGTGGAACCAGGAGGCCTGGGTCCCAGTTGGCCCTGCTCCTCACTGGCTCTGGGGCACTCTAGGTGATACATGGCTTAGTGTCCTCTAAAATGGGATAATAGTCAGTATAGAGTATTTTGTTAGTGCATTTGTCCTTCTATCTGTCTATCATCTCTCTCTCTGTCTACCAATCAAGGCTTCCTTGAGTCCCTCCCTGATGCCAGCACCGCCGTACTGGGTACCAGAGACAGGGGCAGGGAGCAGAGTAGGGGTCACGCAGACGTGGGGTGATTAGGCTCGGGGGGAGGACGTCGAGCACGCTGGGAGGACAGAGCAGAGGCCTGGCCAAGCCTGGTGGCGGCTCCAGTCATACTTCCTAGAGGCGCGTGTCTGGTTCCCCCTCCTATAGCACCCACTAATGCCCGCTGCTCTCCCTGCCCTCCCCCTCCCCAGGTGGACAAGGAAGTCTTGTGCCGGGGCCTTGGCCTACTCCAGGTCCCCTCGGTGCTCCAGCGGGACATCGAGGTCCTCGACCTGTCTGGGAACCAGCTGCGGAGCATCCTGGCCTCGCCCCTGGGCTTCTACACAGCGCTTCTTCACCTGGACCTGAGCGCCAACGAGATTAGCTTCCTCCAGCCAGGGGTCTTCCAGGCCCTGCCCCACCTGGAGCACCTCAACCTGGCCCACAACCGCCTGGCGGTGGGCACGGCGCTGAACACTGGGGGTCTGGGTCCCCTGCCACACCTGACGTCCCTGGACCTGTCTGGCAACAGCCTGTACAGCGGCCTGGCAGAGCGGCTGCTGGCGGAGGCGCCCGCCCTGCGCAGCCTCTCGCTGGCGGAGAACAGCCTGACGCGCCTGGGCCGCCACACCTTCTGGGGCACGCCTGCGCTCGAGCGGCTGGACCTTCACAGCAACGTGCTGATGGACATCGAGGACGGAGCCTTCGAGGCCCTGCCCCACCTGGCACACCTCAACCTCTCCAGGAACTCCCTCACCTGCATCTCCGACTTCAGCCTCCAGCAGCTGCGGGTCCTAGACCTGAGCTGCAACAGCATCGAGGCCTTTCAGACGGCCCCGGAGCCCCGGGCCCAGTATCAGCTCGCCTGGCTCGACCTGCGGGAGAACAAACTGCTCCACTTCCCCGACCTGGCCGCACTTCCGAGGCTCATTTACCTGAACGTGTCTAACAACCTCATCCGCCTCCCTGCGGGGCCGCCCCAGGGCGGCGAGGGACTTCACGCGCCTTCCGAGGGCTGGTCTGCCTTGCCCTTCTCCAACCCCGGCCGCAACGCCAGCACCCAGCCCCTCTCTCAGCTCTTGAATCTGGATTTGAGCTACAATGAGATTGAGCTCGTCCCGGAGGGCTTTCTTGAACACCTGACTTCCCTGCGCTTCCTGAACCTCAGCCGGAACTGCTTGCGGGCCTTTGAGGCCCGGCGTGTGGGCTCCCTGCCTTGCCTCGCACTCCTGGACATGAGCCACAATGCGCTGGAGACGCTGGAGCTGGGTGCTAGGGCCCTGGGGTCTCTGCAGACGCTGCTCCTACAGGACAATGCCCTGCGGGACCTGCCCCCCTACACCTTCGCCGGCCTGGCCAGCCTGCAGAGGCTCAACCTGCAGGGGAACCGGGTCAGCCCCTGTGGGGGCCCAGGTGAGCCTGGACCCGCGGGCTGTGTGGCCTTCTCTGGCATCTCCTCCCTCCGCGTCCTGAACCTGGCGGACAATGAGGTGGAGACGCTCCGGGCAGGTGCCTTCCTCCACACTCCGCTGACCGAGCTGGACCTCTCCGCCAACCCTGGGCTGGATGTGGCCACAGGGGCCTTGGCGGGCCTGGAGGGCTCCCTGGAGGTCCTGGCCTTGCAGGGCAATGGGCTGGCCATCCTGCAGGTGGACCTGCCCTGCTTCAGCTGCCTCAAGCGGCTCAATCTGGCAGAGAACCGCCTGAGCCGCCTGCCTGCCTGGACGCAGGCTGTGTCCTTGGAGGTGCTGGACCTAAGGAACAACAGCTTCAGCCTCCTGCCGGGCAGTGCCATGGGCGGCCTGGAGACCAGCCTGCGGCGCCTCTACCTGCAGGGGAACCCCCTCAGCTGCTGCGGCAACGGCTGGCTGGCGGCCCAGCTGCACCAGGGCCGTGTGGATGTGGACGCCACCCAGGACCTGATCTGCCGCTTCGGGTCCCAGGAGGAGGTGTCCCTGAGTCACGTGCGTCCTGAGGACTGTGAGAAGGGGGGGCTCAAGAACGTCAACCTCATCATCATCCTCACCTTCGCACTGGTGTGTGCCGTCCTTCTCACCACGCTGGCCACCTGCTGCTTTGTCCGCCGGCAGAAGTTCAACCAACAGTACAAAGCCTAGAGAGGCTGGGGGCTACAGACCGGCTCTGTCGGGGGACCCTGCCAGGTCAGTGGGGGAGCCAGAGGCACGAAGAAGGGTGGGGACTGACCCAAGATTACCCAGTGAGCCAGGATCCAAGAACCCTGGTCTCTCAGTCCCAGCCCAGGGCTCCTTTCCCTGTATCCTACTGCATCAGTAGGTGACCCACTTCACAGGGCACACATGTGGTCCAGGTGTGGAAGCTGGAAGATGGGCAGTTGCAGGAGTGACAGAGTGTAAGGTTGACCCATCGGATCAACACATCTTCACCAGGCATCTGTTTTGTGCCACACCCTGCCCTGGGCACTGGGGACGCCAGGGAATGAGACACATCCCTACCCTCAGCATCGCCCAGGCTGGGTGGGGAGGTGGCTGCAGAGCATGCAGTGACCACACAGAGTGTGGAAGCCAGGGCTCCAAAGCTCTGCAGCCCCAGCTGGCTGAGTGTGGATAGTCCTGCCCCTGCTGGGCCAGGGTAGGAGAGGGGCAAGACCAAGAGGATTTGTCTGAGATGTTTCCAAGCAGACTGTTTGTCACATCTTCTGATAGTGACTTTCAGCTTCTCTGGAACATAAAAAGCTTGTGACCGGAAGAGAGCTGGAGGCACTTGAGTAAGGCTTGGATCCAGTGCTATCAGGCGGGCTGCGGCAGCTCCAGCAGGGCCTGGTTAAGAGGCGGTCTCCCTGGGCTCCAGCCCAGCACTGGACCATTCCGTTTCCTGCTCCGGGCAGGCTCTTTCCCCTACCTGGCACTCTCGTGTTGCACACACCGGCCAAGATACTGCCCTAGCCCCCCTACTCCCTGCCCAGGCCCCCTGCTCCATCCCAGTCCCACCCTGGCTGGTGAGCCAGGAGTAAGAACCTTAGGTATCTGGTTCTGTTTTACACCACACTTGGCAGTGGTGACAAACCCAAGCCTGCATCTGCCTCTTTATGACAACCCTCTGAGGTTGGTATTTTGGAGCCTCTGAGAGGCTCCAAAAGTCTCCCTCCAGGGACCTCCAGCCAAGAAATGCCAGAACTGAGCTCCAGACTCACATCCTCCTGAGTCCAGAGCCTGAGCCTGGCCACTGCAGGGGCTGCAGGCTGTTAGGTGGACAGGAACTGGCCCCACGTGGCCAGAACAAGGCCAGGGAGCATCCTGTGCTGTGCACACCCACCCGCTCCTCTCTCCCAGGCGGGCAGAGAGAAGATGCGCAGCCACAGGCCCTCTCCTCCTCCTGTGCCTCATTTTCCCTTATTCCCTCATTTGCAGACTAGGCGAGCTCTCCTTTTTCTCTTCTTGCTCTTGCGTGCCCTCCTTCCCTCTCCCTCCTTTGAGCCTAGCCTGGACTTTGAAACCATTGAGTCCAACCTCCCTGTTGCACAGATAGGGAGGCTAAGACTGCGAAGAGAATGGGACTTGCTCAGAGCTGCATAAGTCAGTGGCAGAGCCTGTGAAACAAGGTGGATTCAGACCTCATTGAGGGGGTGTGCGGGGTGGCTTGGTGGTTGGACCTGAATGGTTTCCTTCTCTCTCAGCTGTCACATCACAAGATGATGCTGGCTCCAAACTCTCTTACTAGTCCTCATCATGCAGGGACTTTTTTTTTCCCCTAGAAAAATGGATGGAAAAATCCCATCCAGATATAACCGCCTGTTTCTCATACCCATGAAATCGTGGGCTGTCTGGGAAGAAAGGAAGCCCTGGGATCAGCCCGGGACCCTGTGTCATAGTCTTCACCCTCTTACCTGTGCTTGGCCCGCACTCAGGCTCACGATGGTGCTCGGTAAAGTGTGAGATGATGAAAATGCCCCTCTCTCCACCCCATTTTACAGATGAGAAAACTGAGGCCCAGAGCGGGTCGAGGACTCAGGGAGTCAACGGCAGAGCCGGGGCTAGAACCTGGTGGCTTGGCCCCAGCCCGGGGCCCTGGTGGCGAGTGGGGCAGCCGGTGGGTCCAGTCCTGTTTGGGATCATGACCACGGGTGCTCACTGCACACAAACACTCTTCCTCAGGCCTGGAGGGCAAGGTGTGGGCCCCTCCATGCCTGATCTTTGAGAACACTACACAATGCTGCTCTCACCCCCCAGGACCCAGGCTACAACCCAGGCCTCGGGGCCAGCTCTTTGTGTAACCCACATGAATGTATTAAAAAATGATTTTGGAGAAACAGTGCAGCCTGCCGGCCTCCTCCTTGCTGCAGGTAATCATTGCGTCCACTTGAACCCTGACCTCCTCTACTTCCCTTCCAGCCTTTGAAGCCTCATGGCAAACCCCTGGGGAGACAGGCTGAGGACCACTGGGTGGGAGACTGAGGCTCTGGGTCATCACCATCCTGGACCTGGGTGCCTCAGCCCCCATCGTGTCCCTGCCACACCTCTGTCCCCTCACACTCAGCAGACCCCACTCCCCACCCACCCCTGAGAAAACAGTGACTTCCAGCAGGAGCCGCTGAGCGCCTTTCCCTCCTCTGCAGCTCCATTTTCTCTTTCCTCTCCTTCAGCCTTTCCTTTCTGTTTGCTTCCTCCTCTCAGACTTCAGCTGTGCTCAAGTCTTGCCCATCTTACGAACAGTAAGGAGACCCTTAAGCCACTTTCCCCTTTCCTTTCCCTACTTCATGGGTAAGCTTCTAGGTAAAGTAGCTTCCTCTCCCTCCCCTCCATCCTAACCCATCCCAGGCCACCTCCAGCTGTCCCCCTCCCCCCGCAGCTGAGGTCACCAAGGGTGTACTTTTCAGACCACGCCTCTGACCCTTCAGCTGCGGGGCTGCTCACCTCTATCCCCCCATCACCCACACCTTCCCCTCGGCACACTCTCCCGACATCTAGGACCCTAGGTGCCTTCCTCTCAGGCCACTCCTTTTCAGGCTCCGCTACACGCTCACCTTCCTCCAGCCATCAGAATGGTGCTCAGCAAGACTCTTCTCTCAGCAATGTCATCACCCTCACTGACGTAGCCACCCCATCGCTCTGACAATGCCCACATCTCTGCCTCCAGCCCCAGCCCCTCCTGAGCGTCCAGCCCCGATACCCTGACACCCAGAGGCCTCCCCAGCTAGAGAGTTAAAGGTCTCCCAGGGGCTGGAGGATTGAGAGTGAGCCGCCAGGCTGCAGTTCAAGGTTGAACTTGGAAGAACCAAGAGGGGCCAGAAGAAGAGCATTCGTGGTTCCTAGAAGGGGGTTGGAGGGTGAGGGTGTGGGCTGTGGGCTCTGGGGGAGGGGACAAGAGCCACCTCACCTGGGGTGGGGGTGGGAGTCAGGCGACGGGCTGAGGCAGAGTCTAGAGGGCAGGGAGTGGTCCCCCTGGCTCTCCCACTTTGCAGCCCCTGTGCTTGTCTTCATGTGGCCCCGCCTCCCGTTCTCAGCTGCCTGACACCCAGCCATCACCCCCTTTGCAGGTGCCAACCTTCTCTTCACCTCCTCTCCCACAGGCTCCAGCTCCGCCTCCCCCATCCGCAAGCATCCTGGAGATTTCTCCAGCCCAGCTTCCTCCCTGGGCTGTGACCTCTCACCTCCCAGTTCCTGCTCCCAGCTCCTACTCTCCAAAGGAAAAATTGAAATGCCTATTTCATGGATGGGGCTAGGGGGTGAGAGGGTATGCGACTCAACGCCCTGGCACACAGTAGGTGCTCCATGAAGGCCTGCAGGAGGGAGGGCATGGGCTGAGCTCAACCCAGGACTCGGGGAACCTCTGACTCAGCCGGGAGCCCACCAGGCCCCTAACCCCTTTTCCTGGCAAACAGGGGAGTTTGCTCACCTGACCAAGACCCCCAGCAAGGCAGAAATTCCTGTTTTCAGCCGAACATGGACACAGCTGCCAACTAGGTCATCGGAGCATCCGGCAAGTTCCAGGGCGAGAGGATGCCCTTGCACAGCCCCTGTCACAGACAGACTGCGGTGTCAGGTCACCTGGCTCACTCAGTCCACGAGGACCAGGCCCAGCAGGAGCCGGGCTCGCAGGCCGGGTGGGAGGAGAGGAAGCCAGCATCCCTGGCCCACCAGCTGCCTCACCCTGTCAGTTCCCTGTGCTGGCACAATCCCCCAGGATCCAGGATCCACAGTCTGCTTTCTGTGCCCCTGTTGTTTAGCAGCTCACAGGCCCTGCAAGTCCGGGTCCCTGCGGCCCTCCATCCTCATCTCTCTCTGGCCACCTCCCACCTCCTATTCAGAGCTGACAGCTATTGAGCACTTCCGGGTGGGCCCTGCACTGAATACTTGATGTACATGGTAGTATATAATTCTAACACTCTTTGAAGAGATTTCTATTATTATCATCCTCACTTTAGAGAAACTGAGACTCAAGATCCCACAGCTGTCAAGTGCCAGAGCTGAGACTTGAACCCAGGTTTGCCCTACTCCTCTCTGGAGCCAGCAATCTTAACCATTAGGCAGCACTGCTTCCTGACCCTCCCAATTCCGGCTCTCTCCCACCTCCTCTACTTGAAATGTCTCACCTACCCTGACCCACCTGCCAAACTCCTCCTTTTTCAATGCTTACCTGCATCACCTCCTCTGGGGAGACTGCCCTGATTTCCCTCCTCCAGCTGCCATCAGCCCTGGGCTGCCCGGGGCCACAACATTGGGATGTCTGCCTGATCCACCACCAGACCAGGAGCTCCTGGAAGGAGGTCTCACCCTGAGTCCCTTCTGTGTCCCCTGTGCCCGAGCCAACACAGAGGCAAGTTCAGAAAAGGTTTCCTGAATGGATGGCCCTGCCCTCCAGGACCTAAACACTTGTGGGGATTAACATCAGCCCTCAGACCAAGAATGGGTGATAAACTTCTCAGACAGACCCCAGGAACGTAGAGGACACAGAGGGACTGCAGGGTGTGGGCTGCCCAGGGGAACAGGAATCTTCTCTCACCACTCTCATTCCCCTCAGTTCCTCTGGCCTCTAGGACCCTGGCTTCTCTTCTTCATCCCCGTCTCTCCCCCCAACCCCTCTTCTCTTCTCCTTCTCCTCCCTTGGTCATCTCTCCCCCACCCCCCTCTCACTGGGATGAGTTGGAGCTGTGGTGCTGAGAACGTGGAGGGGTGGAGGGGAGGGAGGCCCGAGCTGTTTATAGGAACTGGAGCAGCTCCATCCATCAGCTCTGTTTGGAGCTGGAGACCAAACATAATAAATACCTTGGCTCCTCCCCAGCTGTGCTCTCCCTGAACTTGGCCATTCGAACTCCAAATTTCTCTGGCCTGCTGGTTCTCAGGACCCAGCTCCCACCCCACCCTACCCTACTCCCACCTCCCACCAAGCTGCCCTGGAAAGAGCCCTGCCTCTGGGACCAGAAATGCAGGGCTGAGTCTAGGCTGTGCTGCCGCTTTGCTTTGGGAGCAAGTCATGCCCCTGGTCTGTGCCTCCATTTCCCCATCTGTGAAATGGGGTCATAATCACTGCCCCCCCCCCCCCACAAACATGCAGTGCTCTTCACATGTTAGGCTTGAGCGTCTGCTTTATGCTGGGCCCTGGGCCGTGTGGGATCCCTGGGAACAGGCAGGCAGAGCCTCTGCCTATTGGGCGGAGGGAGGGACCACACCACAGCCCAAGCAGGAAGTGGTCAGCGCCACGAGGGAGGTCCAGACTTTGTGTTCTGGGAGTTTGTTTGCAGCAGGGAGCGGCCCTTCCAGCTGGAGGATTCAGAGGAGACCTCGAGGACATCTGGGCTGGCCCTGCAGGGAAGGGTAGCATTTCAGCATGTGGAGAAGGGGAGAGCCTCTTCCAGGCAGAGCAGACTGCCAGAGCAAAAGCTGGGCAGTGGGAAGATGTGAGGGTGGGGGCAAAGAAGAGTCTCCCTTTGTGCATCCTTCACCCTATCACTCCCAACTTTGTCCTCTCTGATCCTCCAGCACCTTCCGCTCTGACCCTCTAGCTTTTTGGAATCTTCCCTCCTTCCCTGGAGAGCTTCAGACGCACCCAGCTCTCCCAGGTTGTGGATGCAGTCCCAGAATTATGCAGTCATGTTCCCACTCCCACCTCCCCCCAGAAAGCCACCCTAGAAAGTGGAAGACTCAGATCAGAGGAAAAGTCACTAGCCAAGAGCACGTTTCTGGAATGAATACGGGAATAAATGAATAAAAGAGTGAGTCAATGAAAAAGAGAATAATTGAGTAGGAAATTATTGAATTCAACTGACATACTGTGCTGTACGTACAAGCTCCCTCCTCTGGTGGTGCTGGTGGTGCTGGTGGTGCTGTTTATTTGGCGGGGAGGGGAATAGGCATTAAATAGATGCTCGTGCGCGTGCGCGCGCACACACACACACACACACACACAAGAATAAAGGCAAGATGGCAAACTTTGATGAGTATTATGAGAGAAAATAATAGGGAGACGGAATGAAATGGGCAGACTCAGAGAAGTCCTCTCTGAGGATGGAATCTGTAAGCTGAGACTGAAGGAGGACTTAAGATGAGTGAGTGAATTAATATTCCTTCTAGCCTCTTCCCCTCATTCCCATGAATTTGCAAGAGCTGCACTCTAGACCCTGAGGTCCATTCTCATGCATTGAAAGGTCCCCCTACCCTGGGACCCTCTTGGCCTTCCCCCCCCCTCAGTACCTTGGCTGTCCCATTCTAGAATCATGGAGAAAAATATGGAAGGCCACCCATAAGGGGTGATGGGAGGGATGGCCAAGGGATGGGTACCAGGAGTCAAGCATTGTGGGGGTGAGGGACTGGCTAGGCTACAGGGTAAGAAAGTCAAGTTCCAAAGGCCCCTGCTTTATTTGGGGTGGGGCAGTTGGATGGGCTTGGCTCCCTCCGCCATTCCTGAGCCACCCATGTCAGCTTGCACCAACCATACTCTTTCACCCTAGGTAGCTTACTAACATTCTCCTATCTAACCTTCTGTATATCTTCTCCATAATCAAGTCACTGTTGACAGATACATTTAAATTATATGCAAATAAACTTATGCATGTATCACTGTTTTGTAAAAATGGGATCATATCATATATGGTTTCCTGCATCTTGCTGTTTTTATTCAACAATACTTCAAGGAAATCCTATCAAACAAACAAATAGCTCTGATTCGTTTTTGACAGTACGCAATATTCCATTACGTGAATATTCCATAATTTATTCAACCATTCACAATTGGTGGATATTCACTTTGTTATCCTGCAAATGTAAATATGCTGCAAAATCATCCTTGTTCTTATGCCCATAGTCCCTGGGAGTTGTATTTCTGTCAGATAACTGCTTATAAGTGAGATTCTACATCAGTGGATAGATAGATAGATATAGATATATATGATACATAATTTTATTAAAGCTACTTTTCAAAAAGACAATAATGTTTCATATTTCCACAAACAACTTGTGAGATAACCTTTTTTTTTTTTAAAGACAAAGAGCTTTTTAATTATTATTTATTTATTTATTTATTTTTGGCTGTGTTGGGTCTTCGTTTCTGTGCGAGGGCTTTCTCCAGTTGCGGCAAGCGGGGGCCACTCTTCATTGCGGTGCGCAGGCCTCTCACTATCGCGGCCTCTCTAGTTGCGGAGCACAGGCTCCAGACGCGCAGGCTCAGTAGTTGTGGTTCACGGGCCTAGTTGCTCCGGGGCATGTGGGATCTTCCCAGACCAGGGCTCGAACCTGTGTCCCCTGCATCGGCAGGCAGATTCTCAACCACTGCGCCACCAGGGAAGCCCCAGAGATAACCTTTTCCTATACTTCCTGCCAGAAATGCATGTCATAGCTACAGATGTAAAGTGGTCACTCATTGTTACTTTAAATTACATTTCGCTACTGCTGAATCTGAGCAGCTTTTCATTTGTTTGTTGGCTGTTTGGATTGACTCTTCCATGAATTGCCATTTCTGTCCTATGCCCATTTTTCTGTTGAGTTATCATTTCCTTGTCAGTTTGCTAAGCCTCATTGTACATTGCAGTTTTTAACTTTATCTAGCATTTTCATAACAAATACTTTCAAAGTCTCTCATCTGTCTATTGACTCTGCTTATGTATCTTTGTTCTAAAATGCTTTTCAGGGCCTCACTTTTCCTTCATAGCTTCTCAATTTGATTGTTTCACTCAGATTGCTCATATAGTCTCCTAAATTTTCTCCTTCTTTTTTCTTCTTTTCTTTTTGACATTTAAATCTTTAAATAATCTGAAATTATTATGAAGATGGAAAATTTTATTTGCTTCTGGGTGTACTGTAATTGTGCCAGCATCATTTATTAAATAATCAAAGGTTCACTCTGTTAAAAACTAAATTCTGATATATATTTGGTATCTATTTCTGGATTTCCTGTTCTGTATATTTCATTGATCTATTTCCCTGTTCCTATACTAATACTCCATTGATTGCTTTTGGAGTTTGTTCTGATACAAATAAATTCTTTTGCACTGTTTTTATTTTCCATAACTTTTTGGCTATTTTCAGGCATTTACTCTTCCATATAAATATTTCACTCTGTTTGGAACTGATCTGGGGAATTTTGATATTTCTATGATATTAAGTCTTCCCATCCAGGAGCATGGTATGTCTTCCCATATGTTCAGATCCCATGTTCAATCCTTCCACAAGATTGTATAGCTTTCTTCATATGGGCCCTAAGTGTTTCTTGTTAAATCTATTCCTAACTATTTTGGACTTTTTGTCAAGATTATAAATGGAATATTTTTTCTATTTTCATTTTTGTGTGTTTATTGTCAAAATAGAGAAAAATACACAATTGGTTTTTGTATATTTATCTTATATCCAATAACCTTATCAATTGTCTTAATTCAAATAGGTTTTTTGTTTGTTTGTTCTTAAAAGATCGTTTTGTGATCTCAGATTAACATCTTTATTCTTTTTTTTTTTTTAATTTTATTTATTTATTTATGGCTGTGTTGGGTCTTTGTTTCTGTGCGAGGGCTTTCTCTAGTTGCGGCAAGTGGGGGCCACTCTTCATCGTGATGCGTGGGCCTCTCACTATCGCGGCCTCTCTTGTTGCGGAGCACAGACTCCAGACGCGCAGGCTCAGTAATTGTGGCTCACGGGCCTACTTGCTCTGCGGCATGTGGGATCTTCCCAGACCAGGCCTCGAACCTGTGTCCCCTGCATTGGCAGGCAGATTCTCAACCACTGCGCCACCAGGGAAGCCCTTTTTTTTGTTTTGTTTTGTTTTTGCATTTGTTTTTGGTTTTTGTTTCTCTGCTAGAGGCTCTTGGGTTTTCTGGGTATACAATCACTTAATTGACCCCATTGTTCCCATAGCTCCCTTGATGCCCTCATCACAGTAGCATCTGCCTCCAGCCAGGCCTCTCCTCACCTGGACTGCAACCAGGTTGCAGGGATTCCTCCCGCCCACCCCCCACCTCCCCCCGCATTGCCCACCACAGAGCTCCTTCTCACATGTTTTCTCTTCCCAAGACTAGGGCTCCAATTCCTTGTCTCTCTGGTTTGCAGGAGCAGAGTTGAGGTGTGTATGGGGGCTCAGAATCCTTGCTGCTTTGTTCCACAGAATGAATTTTTTCCACCCTAACTGGAATTCTGTTCTCCTCCTAGAGCAAAGGTTGAAAACTGGTGGCCTGTGGGCCAGATTTAGCCCTCAGACATGCTTTATTTGGCCCACACAGTGGTTTATAAAAATCTGGATTGGGTGCCAACATTTAAAAATTGAAAGAGTTGTTTTATATGGGACCATATAAAAATATGGACATCTGATTTTCTTAAAATCCTGGAAAATCTGAGAACCTGAATCCCCAGCCCACAGGACAGTGAGTGGCAGGAGCTGTGAAATTGCATCTCCCGCCTAGACTGTGAGCTCCTCAAGGGCAGGGGGCCATCCTGCCCGCTCTGTACCCCAGCACCTGACACAGAGCCTGGCTCCAGGCAGCAGACATGAAAGTTTAATTCCTTTCCTTTTGTATCATGTACAAGTTTCAAGAACATGTGAGTCAAGAGTCCCATACAGGAAGTGTTCTGACCTTGATTGTGCGTGAACCCTTTGGCAGTCTGATGAACCTGTGGACCCCTTTTCAGAATAACGTTTTTTAATTCATAAAACAAAACAAAGATGCATGATTACAAAGGAAATCAATCCTACTGAATGCAGTTTTCAAAATATTAAAAAATAATTGTAATTGGGTAATACATGTTTTTTAATTAACACGTTACATACCAAAACCTAGTTGCAGATCTAATAATTACTGTAATTTTGAAGCACTGTTGGGCATGAACAATATTTTGAGAGATCTTCAACAGCTGTAACAAGACATGAAAACGTCTCTGATTTCTGTTGGTAGTGGAACTGCTAATGTCACAGGTCCTAGTAACGCTTCAGGGATTTGTGGCCCACATTCATGATGGAAAGAGCTATTACATTTCAATTAGAGGCTAATGATGAAAAGAAAGATGTAAATTTTTCTCATCCAGGTTCACAGCCCCAGGAATTCTACCCTTGTGTCTCATGGATCTCAGGTCAAGACCCCTGCTTTGGGGAGAAAATGCTAATGGCAGCTACAACCAAGCCACAGTAACAGGGAACTACAATCCCATAGAAATCACCACAGTCTTGGGTATTCTTGTCCAGGGCAGGGATGGGGTGTAAATTAGATCAGTGTTTCTGGAGAGCTACTGGGCAATATGTTCCAGGAATCTGAAAAATGTGCATTTGCTTTAACCCAGCAATTCTGGTTACATTTCTAGATGTAGCCAAAGGAAAACGACTGTGAGGATGTTTATCATAGCCAAGGGCACATCCAGCTTTTGTGGAGCCTGAAGCTCATACAATTTAGAGGGCCCTTCTTACAAAAAGAAGACAAAATCATGAATATAATATTGCCAGACTCCTCTCCTGGGCATGTGGAAAGGTTTTGAGCAAGTGAGGACCCTGCAGCTAAAGCACCATCAGCTACATGTAAATAGACAGTCATAGCATTGTTATTAATAACCTAAAATTAGAAACAACCTAAAACAGCCAACAATCAGGGTTCAGTATAGTAAATTACAATACATCCATACAAGGGAATACTGATCAGTCATTTAAAAGGGTATGAATGTAGAGGTGTGTTTATTGACATGAAAAGATGCTCAAAACATAGTGTGAAGTGGAAAAGCAGATTATAAAACATGTGTAAGATCCCAGTTTTGTTAAAATAACGTACTAGTTATGTGTAATTGTATGCTAAATGGGACTTTCCTGTCTCAGAATTGCTGCTGTCCCCCAGAACCTCAAAAGCAGCACCAGACACAACCAGCAGGACTCGGGCAGAGATTAAGATGTCCTCACCCCATCACCCGCCTCCAGACTCACTCCTACCTAGGAGAGGAGGAAAGGGACTGAGACTTGCCATGGAAGGAGTTGTCCAAGTGCTGTGCTTCACCACACAAGGCTCAAGCCTGGCCACCGGGGCTTCCCTGGAGCTGAGAGGACACAGAGCCTGAGACCACCTCTCACATGGAAAAGTCTGAAGATGAGAGGACGGTGGGAGCTGCCCCTGGTGGTAGCCCAAACCGGGGGTGGGGACTGCTGTGGGAGCAGCCTGTGCTCCCAGAGTTTGGCAACAAAAGAGAGGAATGTTTCTTAGGGGACCAACTGGACACAGTGCACGGTAGCTGGGCCTGAGTCATCCCAAAATATCCCTACCCAAGAAGTCTGCCCTCCAGGACAAGGGGACGCTATAGAAGAACCCCTCAGCAGGAATGGAGGGGGCAGGGACAGGTGGTCAGCCAGGGGTATGTGCCCCAAGCCCAGGGACCAGCTGGCAGAGACCACAAAGGGGGCTCCACACAATCCCAAAATTGTTTGCCTCAAACCTTCCTTTTCCCATCACGTGTTTCTGAAGTGTATCTGTCTGGGAGCTGTAGGGGAGGAGAGAAGTTTTGAGAAATTCTGTTGTTTGTCTTTTTGTGTAATTGAGATATAATTTACATATGGTAAAATTCACCCTTAATGTACAGTTCTATGAGTTTTGACAAACTCATAACAGTTATGTAACCACCAGCACAGTCACGATGTAAAGCATTCCCATCAGCCCATAAAGTTCCCTTGCACCCCTCTGTCGTCAACTCCTTCCTCCATCCCCAGTCCCTAGCAATCACTGATCTGTTTTCTGCTGTAGTTTTGCTTTTTCCATATAAATGAAACCACACAGTATGTAGCCTTTTGAGTCTGGGCTCTTTCACTTAGTACAATCCATCTGAGAGTCATCCGTGTTGCTAAAAGTATCAAGGTTCCTTGCCATTACTGAGTAGTATTCTGCTGAGTGGATGTATGACAGTTTGTCCAACCATTCACCTACTGAAGAACATTTGAGTTGTTTCCAGTTTGGGGCTGGAATTATAAATAAAGCTGGTATAAACATTCACCTATAGGTTTTTGTGTGAGCATAAGTTTTCCTTTCTCTTGGGTAAATACCCAGGAGTGAGAGTGTTGGGTCCCGTGGCAAGTGTGTGTTTAACTTCCAGAGATGCTGACAAACTGTTTTCTAAAGCGACTGTTCAGTTTTCACTTCCCGCCAGCCATGAATAAGAGTTCCAGTTGCTGTTCATCTTTACTAACAACTTGGTATTGTTGTCATTCTTTTTAATCCATTTAATAGGAGTGTAGTAGGAGACTAAAATTTTGTTTTGTTTTAACGGACTTTTTAACGAGCAGTTTTAGGTTCACAGCAAAATTGAGCAGAGAGTACAGAGAGTTCTCACGTATTCCCCGTCCCCCAAAAGGCACAACCTCTCCCCACTGACATCGCCACCACAACGGTACATTTGTTATAACTGATGAACCTATACTGACACATCATTATCACCCAGAGTCCATAGTTTACATTAGGGTTCACTCTTGGTGTTGGACATTCTATGGGTTTGGACAAATGTATAAAGATATGTATCCACCATCGTAACACCATACAGAACAGTTTCACTTCCCCAAAACTCCTCCATGCTCTGCCTATTCATCCCCTTCTTCCTGCAACCTCTGGCAACCACTGATCTTTTTACTGTCCCCATGGTTTTGCCTTTTCCAGAATGTCATATAATTGGAATCATACAGTATGTAGCCATTTCAGATTGGCTTCTTTCACTCACTGATATGCATTTAAATTTCCTCCCTGTCTTCATGGTTTGATAGCTCATTTCTCTTTAGCTCTGAATAATATTCCATTGTCTAGATGTACCATAGTTTATTTGTTTATTCACCTGCTGAAGGACATCTTGGTTGCTTCCAAGTTTTAGCAATTATGAATAAAGCTGCTATAAACATCTGTGTGCAGGTTTTTGTGTGGACAGAAATTTTCAGCTCATTTGGGTAAATACCAAGGAGTGCAATTGATGGATCATATAGTAAAAGTATGTTTAGTTTTGTAAGAAACTGTCAAACTCTCTTCCACAGTGGCTGTACCATTTTGCATTCCCACCAGCAATGAATGAGAGTTCCTGTTGCTCCACATCCTCACCATCATTTGGTGTTGTCAGCGTTTTGGATTTTGGATATTCAAATAGGTCTGTAGTGATATCTCATTGTTGTTTTAACTTGTAATTCCTTGATAACATATGATTTTCATGCAGTTGGTATATCTTCTTTGGTGAGTTGTCTGTTCAGGTATTTTGCACATTTAATAAATTGTGCAGTTTGTTTTCTTATTATTGAGTTTTAAGTGTTCTTTGTATATTTTGGATAATAGTCTTTTGTCGGATATGTCTTTTCAAATATTTTTTCCCAGAGATTGAAGTTTTAATTTTAATTGGACTGGACATTTTTTTTACCTTTTAGTTTTGAAACAAATTCAAACTTGCAGAAGAGTTGAACTTCCAAATATCCTTCACTCAGTTTCACCAGCTGTTAGCAGTTGTTAACATTTTGCTTTGTCATTTTCTATCTCTCTATGTACACATTTTCCCCAAAGTATTTGAGGATAAGTTGCATACATCATTACCCCAACTATTTCAACATTTTTTTCCTAGGAAAAAAGACATTCTTTTACATAACTACAGTACAGTTATCAAATTCAGGAAATTTAACATTGCTATAACACCGCTATCTAACCCTCAGGCCAGATTCAAATTTCACTAAATGCCCCAATAATGTCCTTTATAGCAATTTCCCCTCTGATCTAGGATGAAATCCAGAATCATGCATTCTATTTGGTTGCCATGTCTCGTTCATCTCCATTAGTCTGAAACAGTTAGTCTTTCATTGTGTTTCATGACATTGACATTTTGATGAGTCTGGGCCAATAATCTTATAGACTGGTTTTCAGTTTGGGTTTGTCTGATGTTTCCTCTGTCAGGTTCTGCCTTTTTGGCAGGAATACCACAGAGGTGATGTGTCTTTCTCAGGTCACCACATCAAGAGGCACTTCATACTCTACTGAGTATAGCTTTTAATGTGCATTAGGGGGAAAAAAAAAAACTGGAAAGAGAATATTCACCACAAACTAAGAGTAAGAGGAGGATTTCAGGTGATTTTTATTTTCTTCTTTGATTTATCCATATAATGGACTCATACCCAGCAAGCATTTAATCTACCTACCCACCACCTCCAAACTCTGCCCTTTCACCCATTTCAAACTAGACCTTGGTCTTTGATGCTCCAGGGAAACAGAGGTCACAGTAAAAAGGTCATTATACAAAGTAATCTTTGTCTTTTGAATTTCTAATATCCCAGGTCCTTCCACTTAAGGGATTATCCAAGGTCATTTTTATTGAATGCAATTTTCACCTTATAAGATCTAATGCCACTGTACGTTCAGATTTTCTTTATACAGTTAACTTACATTAGTCATGAGTGATAAGAAAAAAATGCTATTAAAAAAATGGTGAAAAATTACTCGCTTCCATGACATTTTGAACTGTGGACCAGAAAGCTCAGCAGGCTGAGGTGGGGACTGCTCATCCCTTTGCTGCCTCCCCAAGACTGACAGCTGTCACAGAGGGCACCGGGGGTGGGGTGATTTATATGTCACTGCCGACATCATGGAAATTGTCAGTGTGGCATCTTCAGAAGGAGGAGGAGCTTGGACGTAGGCACCTCAAAGGGGAAAATATCTCTAAATCAGTCATCAGGCCCACATTTGTTCCTCCTAAATGTCTTTCATCTTCTCTTCATCCTCAGGCCCCTGAGGGTTCAGGCTTTTGTCATCTCTCACCTGGGCTGTGGCCTCCCTGTCTTCAGTCTGTTCTGTAGCTCCGTTCCCAGAGCCCCACTGTTGTTCCCTCTCTTATCCATGGTTCTCCACCACCCCCACTGCATTCTCAATTAAATGCATTCCCAAACCCTGAAACCCTGACGCCCACCTCTCCCCACCCTCTGGTCCCACCCTGCCTCTGCGCCTTCCCGTGTCCCACACCCTAGCCCCCAGCCAATGGTGAGCTGCTCACTCATTCATGCCCTGCATTTTCCTGCCTCTGTGCCTTTGCTCATGACATTCTCCTCAACGGAATGCCTTCCTTTGGTAGCTCTGCCTGTCCAAAGGGGCCACACTTCAAGGGCAAGCATCAGAGTTACCTCTTTCAAGAAATCTCCAGGAAAACTTTGCTACTGTTTCCTGTGGACCAGGCTCTTTGCCGGGTCCTGAAGATACAGCAATGAGAATGACACAGGCCCCTCCTCCAAGGGGCTCACAGTCCAACAGGGAGTCAAGAAAGACAGACACATAAACAGAGGAACAAAGGGATTACAAAGGTTGGGACAAAAATATTGTTTATTTATAAATAAATACTAAATAATTTTAAAAAGAAGGTAAGGATAGGAACATGATATTTGTAGCAGAAAAATAAGTTCCCCTTTTAGGTGGTGTGTTAGTTTGCTAGGGCTGCTGGAACAAAGTACCACAAACTGGGTGGGTTAAAACAACAGAAATATATTGTCTCTCGGTTCTGGAGGCTGGAAGTTCAAGATCAAGGTGTTGGCAAGGCTGCGTGCCCTCTGAAGGCACTAGGGAAAGATCTGTTCCAGGGCCCTCTCCTGGCTTCCTGGTAGTTCCTTGGCTTGAGTGGCACAATTGCAGTCTTCACATGGAATTCTCACTATGTATGTGTCTCTGTGTCCAAATTTCCCCTTTATTAGGACACCAGTCATATTGGGTTAGGGGCCCATCCTACTCCATTATAATCTCATGTTAACAAAGTAACATCTGCATCGACCCTATTTCCAATTAAGGTCACATTCTGACATATTGAGGGTTAGGGCTTCAACTTATGAATCTGGCTTGGTGGGGGGACACAATTCTACCCATAACAGGTGAGTGGAGGCCAGAGCCCAAAGTGGAGGGATAAGCATGGAGGAATAGAACTAGAGGTGTCGGCTCAAGCTAAATTTGCCCATGTGATAAAGGTAGTTGGGTCAGAAGGGGGATTTGGGGGAAAGACAGAAACAGCTCATGGGGATTTAGAAAAATTTTATTGCTGTGTGGCATGCACTGCCAACTCTTCTGTGCTTCCACAAAAGCTACTTCTGCTCTGTACCCTGGAGTGGGGGAGGGGACTGCAGATGCGTTGGCACTGCCCATAGGAGGCCAGGGCTCCTGGTAACATAGGCTAAACCTACAGCATGGAGGAGATGGGGTGCTCATGGCTGAGGGAGCCGAGTAAGTAAGAGTTTAGGGCAGCATCTTCTTGAGGGAAAAAAGAAATAGACATAACCAGTTGTATTTGGCATCAGACTCTGCCATATGCATTCATTTCTGATGACACGTTTGATTCTCATAAACACCTTATATGGTAGAATTTATTGTCCCTATTTTATGGCTGACAACACGGCGGCTCAAGAGTGGTGTGGCCTGCTAGAGGACCCACAGCAGGTGCCAACCTAAGTGGGGTTTGAACCCAGGAAGTCTGACAGCAAAGTCCAGGCTCCTTCCAGAGTTGCTCAGGTGCACTCTGACCACAGGCTCCTCTTCAGCAACTTGGGGCACCTCCTGCACACTGAGCGCCAACAAGGCACCTGTACTGAACGATTAAAGAATGTTTCTGTGCAGTTGCCTCAGAAGCTGTTGTTACATCCCTTGGCTCACTTCTGATTACAGGCAAAGATCACCTCCCAAGGCCAGTGTCCTACCCCATGCTTGTGCTGTGAGTCTCCACAATGGCCGTAGTTTCTTCAACACCACCCGAGCTTGCTTGGGCAGATGACACAGCCAAGAGGTCTAAAGGCCCCTCACCCGATGGGGTGAGTGTCAGGATCAACTTCCAGCTCCCCATCCTGCAAGTGGACGATTCTGGGAGGTGTTCCGTAGGCTTCGCAAGGTCCTGGTGGAATGCAGTTCCGTTGCCCACTGTGCAGACAGATAGAACACACCCAGTGTGGGTTTTTCTTCCTTCCCTGTCGCACTCCCTCCACTCCCTTACTCTCGCTTCTCAGGATCACCTCCCTATAAACTACTTACACCAGAGCCTTGAGTCATACTCTGATTTTGGAGGAACTCAAACTGAGACAGCAGTGCTGGTGCTGGTGGGAATGAGGAGGAGCTCTTTCCAAGGGGCCCCCTCTGAAAGGGACTCGTGGCCATGCATGAAGAAGCCAGCAACAGCTAATGGATCATGGCCCATTGATAGGGTTTTGCTTTAGAGGCAAAGTTGGAGAGGGAGGCCTGGGTGTATCACACAGGTTAAAAGCCTGAGCTCCATTTAAGTGCGGAAGAGACACACTTAGATTCGTACTTCTGAAAGACTACTCTGGCTGCTGAGCGGAGGATGGATGGGAAGGAACAAGACTGGGGTCAGGGAGACAAGTCGGGAGGCCATTGTCATAACTGAGTACAGATGATGAGGCCCAGACTAGGGGAGGGGCGATGGCCTGGAGAGAAGATCACAGGGTCGAGAGTAGTTTAGCAAGTCGAACCGCTGGAAAACCCGGATAAGGACAGGGGCTGAGGGTAGAGAGAGATGGTCAGGGGTGACTCAAGGCTTCTGGTCCCTTTCCCTGATGGAGGGGACATGGGGAGAGGAATTGGGGGGGACATGTTGGGTGTTGGTGCTTGTGGGTTAGGAAGGTATCTGGAGCATGTGGAGGTCTGTGTGTGGCACTCAGGGGAGAGGTTGGGCTTGAAGCAGACGTGGGCATCATCCACCTAGTGGCCTCAGTGTGTCCCTTACTCTGGGTCTGTTCCTGCTGCCCAACCAAGAGGGGTCGCCTTGGGTGACCCCTAAGGGTCCTGCAGCTCAGCGGGAGGAGCCTCTGCTGCTTCTCCTCCCTCGTTCCCCCACCCCCAGCCGGAGGGTAGCGGCAGGCGGGCCTGGGTTCAGGCACCACCCCCAACTCGCGGGACGCTCTGCTTCTTCTAGGTGAGAGCCCGGGAGTTCCAGCCTGTCCCAGGAGGTAAGGGTCATGGAGGGACCGAGTTCCAGCCCTTGGAAACCCCTGTCTCATTGTTTCCACAACAGCACCAGCCCAGAAACAATGCAGGAGGCCCAGGGAGAGGCAGACCCTGCCCTGTCGCAGTTCTGTCTCAGGTGGGTGTGGATGGGGCCATGGGGGGCATCGCAGTGGAGAGGGGGAACAAGGCAGGAAGGTGGGAGAAGGGTCCAGCTCGGTCCCAGCCAGGATTCCAGCAGGAAATTGCACCACTCAAGGTGAGGCGCTGAAGAGAGATGACTGAAAGGATGGGCAGACTAAGGGAACCAACAGAGGGTGGGGAGCACCCAGACCAGCGACAGTGGGAAGCGGTTACCTTCCTGGGTGGCAGTGATGTTCCCAGAGCCGGTGGTGCCAGCACTGTGGGCACGCAGGGAGGAGCAGGGGAACCAGATGCTTTGACCTCTCTCTCCTCCCTCCCTGGCCACCTGCCATAGCCTCCCATTGGCCGAACCCAACAGAAAGGTGAAGCATCCACAGAAGTCAGCCTCCCGGGACACAGAGCAGGACAGAGGACAGATCTGGGGCATTTGGAGAACGACCAGCACAGTGTGGGTCCTGGGTGAAAGTGCCAGCTGCGCTGCTTTCCAGATGTTCAGGGAGGTTTTTCACCACTTCATTTTCCTCATCTGTAGAGTGACAACTGGCTAGGTGCCTGCCACATAGAGAGCACTCAATATTTCCCTCCCATTGTCCAGTCTCCCCCACAGATTTTATTCAGCAACAAGCACCCCTACCCCATGTGCACCTGGGCGCTCCCACTGTATCTCCAATCCTGTGACTCTCCACATTAGATTGGATGCTCTTTGAAGTACCTTGGTGTGCCAGGCTTGGACTCTGAAAGCCTGGCTCAAGGTCCTGGCTCCATTCCCTACCTTAAGTAAGTCCCTTTGCATGTCTGAATCTTGATTTTCTCACCTACTGAAAAAAGCCATCATAAACATTTCATCTTTATTATTTTTACTCACACCCTTCCCCATGTGCCCTGAGACATTCCGTCAGGAAAGAGCTGTTTGCACTAGTTCACACAAGCGTGTAAATGACTGACAACCAACTCAGAGCTCTTGCAAGGCCCTGGGAGGACAAATAGATGCATCAGTCATCAAGTTTATAGGGTGTACCTTATTCATATCTGCATCACTGGTACCTCGTACAATGTCTTACTCCTCACAGGCAGAGGGTAAATGTTTGCAGAATTGCTAAACTCTCGTCTGATGTACCTCTGTGTTCTGGATACCCAGATGGAACCTGGCAAATGCACATGCACATGTGCGTGTGATCAGTGCATGAAGGGATTACTGAATTCAGTGGGGCCCAAAGACCACGTCTGAGTGTGGGGTTCCCTGCTGGGGGCACCAGGATCTCCCCTTTCTGCATGCAAGAAGTCAACGCTTTGGCAACAGCTGCAGCCAGCTGGCACCAGGTCCCGGCAAGAGTCATTGTTTGGCCAAAACAGGAAGCCGCCAGAGGGGAAGTGTGGCCTCGCCTCAGTGAACCCCTGAAGAATGGCCCCCGAGAAACCTGGGGACGTGCTGGCGGGCACAGACCATATTGCAGCTGTGCCGTCGCCACCTCAGGCCAGGCACTGGACCTCACTTGACCTGTGGGACCTGGTGCAGGAGGACAGGGCTGGGAGCCAGGGGCCTGGGTTCTAGTCCTGTGTGACCTTGGGCTGGTTACTGCCCCTCTCTGGACAGATCTCCTTATCTATCAACTGATGGATTCAAACTATGCATTTCACCAAGTGGATCCATGTCTGGGTGTCTCATTGGTGGTCCCTCTGGCTCCCTGTTTCCTGATGTCTTTTAGTGAAGATGAGGCCCATGGAATGACCATTTTCCACCAGGAGATGGAAAACCTGATGGTTCAGAATTAGTAAAGCATCATGTCCTCATTTCATTTCACTCCCCCAACAATTATGCCAAGAGGAGAAGGTGGGGTTCACACTCCCATCTCACAGAGGAGGACACAGAAGCTCGAAGTCAAGATTCAAACCCACACCCCTGGCCTCGGATCCCTAAGCTCTTGGGAAGCCTCACACCGTGAGCGAGCGCGTGCCTGCTCAGGCTGGAGAGGGAGGTGCGCGTCCACACTGCAAGGTGGGTTCTGAGACAGAGCCGCTGGGGGCAGGCACTGTGGAAGCCCAGAGGACCTTGACTCGAGGCTGGCAGCTGGAGGTCTGCTCTGTGTTTGCTATGTGTTTATTTTTCTCAATTCAGGCTCTGCCACTTACCCACTGTGTGGCCCAAGCAAGCCACTCCACCTTCTATGTCTCGGGGACCTCAGTGGTCACCTCGAGAGGACACCCATCCTGCTGACCCCCAGGCTGGGTGGGGATTGGATGAGCTGATGGAGAACAGAGGTTTATCATCCTGTAGACGTGTTAGTTGCCCATCCAGCAACTCCTCCCCAATCTCTTCCTTATAGGACCGCAATTCTGCTCATTCTCTCAACCCCCAGGTTTAACATTAGATCTCAATTAATCTAAGCCAATCAGCACATGCCATTCCCTGAGAAACCGTTATTGATTGGAAACATGACCCAAGTTGTCCTATTCAAACCAAAGAAAAGGACTTTAGTTCAGGGTTGGGAGAGAAGTCCTCTGTTGCACTTTCCTGCGGGACATTCACACAGAAACGTGTAGCCTCTGTTGTCACTGGCAGCTGTCATGGGGCCACAAAGGGAGCCAGCCAAGGACAAGAGGGAAATAGAAAACCCTGTGTTCCTGATGGTACCAGGAGCTGCTGCTGGAGCAGAGCCACCCTCTCTGGGCTTGCAGCGTGAGAGCTGATACATTTCCTTGCTATATTTAGAAGCTCTGGAGGCAGGGTTTTCTCTTACCTGCAGCCAGAGGCGTCTTCAGTGACCCTCGTCATCGTGCAGGTTCTGATGCACGGAAGGGGAATGAGCCGCCCTCCCGTGTTGGCTCGCTCTGTTATTCAGGCCCCAGGACAGTTGCGAAACCTCTGGGCACCCAGCCGGAGTGGATGACTTGTTCACAGCTTTTTGGAAACTCTGCATTCTTTCCTCTCTCTTCCTCGAGCCAGAGACAATTCCTCCCTCCCTGCAGCTGGCCTCTGGCTTCGGCCCAGCCGCCCCACTGACATTCAGCCTACGAAATTGATGGGGCGGAGAGACAGAGAGCCTGGACCCCAAGACCCCAGCCCCGGCTGCCCTTTCTGCTCAGCCTCTGACTTTTTCCCTCCTCTCTCCTCCAGGGACCTCGGCTACTTTGCAGCCTTAGGATCAAAGAGTTTTCAGAACATAAGATCCCCTGGAGATGACGTGTTACAACCTCCTTGGTGTACAAAAATGGAAATTGGGGCCCAGATATAGGCAAGAGACTTGCTCTGGATCACAAGGATCTGGGGCTGGAACCTAGGTACCTCGACTCCCAGTCCAGCACTCTTTCCCATAGGCTACAGGAAGGTCATAAATTGATATAACGTTTTCTTTTTTGAGTATCGACTATATACCTGGCGTTTCTTATCTTGGCCCTCCTTTTCTGTCCCTATGGCCACTGCTCTGATTTGGGCTTCATGGTCTCTTGCCTGGGTATTGGTCTCACTTTAACTGTCTGTCCAGTTCCCATCCACAGTTCTGCCCTCCACACAGCAGCCAGAGGGATCGTCCTTTACACAGACCTGATCCTCATCCCCCTGCTTCACTGCATAGGACATGATCCAGGATCTGTAACCTGGCTTACAGGGCCCCTCAGGATTGGTCACTGCCCAACCTCATCTGTCAGGTAAGACCTATAATCCCTACTACTAAACTCAATTGATGCCTCCTCCAGGCAGCTTTCCCAGATCCCTCTGTAGTGAACAGTGCTGTATTAGAGTCTATCACGGAGCCCTTCTCAGGGTGGGAAGGTATGACCCCAGATGTCTGCTCCCTGGATGGTGAGTCCTTCCAAAGCAGAGACCACGTCTGCTCAGCGTCCCTACCTGCTTGCACTTTCCACCAGACTTGACCTTGCCTGCCCTGCACTCTCCATCAGGCTTGACCTTGCCAGTGTGTGGTTTCCTCTTATTGGTTAAAGTTATCTGTCAATAGCTCTGGGAAGGCAAGGAGCTCAAGGGCGAATGGCAGGAGATTCTGATTCCTCATCCTGAGTGGGCTCCATCCCTCCCAGCCTGGCCCATCCTCTGATCTGACTTGGGTGTGAGTGTGTCCCTGCTTCAGAGCACAGACACTAGACACTAGCCTGGGGCTATAGGAAGTCACAGGGGCAAAACTTAGCAAAGACTGTCCTCTGAGCACAGCCAAGAAAAGCCTTGGACTTGGAACTCAGTGTTGGGATTCTAGGAGCTCCACTTCCAGGAATCAAATCCTAAGGGGGAAAAATTCAGAATGTGAAAAAAATGATGAACATGGAAGAATTTATTTATAATAGCAAAAATCTGGAAACTATCTAGAAGTCTAGCAATAATAGAAAGTTTAAATATATTAACATATACTCGGAGAGTGAAATATTGTACAGCCATTAAAATTATGTTTGCAAAGAGTCGTTACTAACATGGAAAAGTGTTAAGTGAAAAAGAACAGAATACAAAACCATATATGTAGTGTGATCATAAATGGAAAAAATGCATAAAGGCTGGGAGGAAATAGACTGAAATGCTAAAAATGGTTGACTTGGGGTAGAAAGATTAAAATTTTTCCTTGGCTTATACTTTCTTGTGCTTTCCAAACTTTCTACTATAAACTCATATTCATTTTATAGTCAGAAAACTTATACTATAAACTTCTATTCATTTTATAGACAGAAAAAATAAATTAGACAAGGGAAAAAAAAGAGATCAATTCCAGTTCCGATTCTGGTGATAATTGGACATGTGACTTTGTGCAAGTCAACCACCCTCTTCAAGACTTTTCTTCATGTGTTTGTTCACCTGTTCCTTCCTTCTTTCATTCTAGGAATCTCTCCAAAGGACCTCATCTGTGCCAGGGACACAAATGTCACTAGGGACCCAAAAGTGAATCAGAACGTAGACATATGAAAAGATATTTAACCTTGTTCATAATCAGAGAAATACCAATTAAAACTAAGCCAAGATGCCATATCTCATTTATCAGATTGACAAACCTCAAAAGTTTGACAATATACTCTGTTGGCAAGACTGTGGGAAAAGAGGCTTTCTCATACGTGGTGTGGAAGCAATACAAAATGGTGCAAGCCCTATAGGGAGGGAATTTGGTAATTTCTAGAAAAATTACATATGTGTTTATTCTTTGACCTAGCAACCCCACTTCTAGGAAACTATCCCAAAGATAAACTGGCAAAAATAAGACAAGATGCATGCATAAAGCTATTGATGGAAGAAGCACCATTTGTAATAGAAACTACTAAGATGTGCACAAATAGAGATTAGTTGGCCACACAGTATATGGCTCTGCAGCTAGAAAAGGGAATGAAGAGGGTCTCTAGATGCTGTGATGACATAATCTCCAAGGTACAATCTTAAGTAAAAAAGCAAAGTGGAATAAATTGTATATAGTGCATTATCACTTATCAAAGAAAGTGAAGGGAAAACACACATATTTTCTTTAATTTAAGAAAATCAGTTAAAATATAAAAAATAAAAAATTTAAACTGTTGTCTATTGGAGGAGGAAGGAAATAGGGTAAAGGAAGTGGCGGTAGAAGCTAGACTTCTCTGAAGATACCTCGTTTTGCAGATTACCTTTGGAACCAGATAAATGCTTTACACAAAAATAAAACAAAATTAAATCAAAACAAAAGTCAAAATCAATCCCCCCCAAATCAAAAGCAAAATGAAATTAATGAATCTGTGTTTTGAGTTGATGGCTTCTCCATGCACAGTTGAAATAGTTCAAGTGATTTAGAAATGTGGTGATTTGACTGCACATCACTAGTAGGATATATGTTCTAAGGACAAAAGAACTGCAAACAAATCATAAGGTGTTTTCAGTCATCAGATTGTTTGTAAAAGTAATGACATTGCTACTCTGACATTTTTATAATATATAGAGAAAGTAGGAAACAGTGAATCAGTAATCATGTTAATGTTCGTAGGAAGCAAGATTTTCAGCATTAGTGAAAAGAGACAATAATGTAAAATCAAAGAATTTAAGTAAAAGTCTTATAGTCTTAGGTTTTATTTAAAATATCAATATGAACTCTTGGTGTGAATTTTCTTAAGAAAAAAAGTATTTCCCAGCTCTGCACCCTGGAATAACCTAAACATAATGACCAGCCAAATAGCATTGCACCCCTAACATCCAGATTTGTGGTCTCTAAATACTACTTCTCACTTAAAGAACCAAAACTTCTTGGATAAATAGCTGACTCCAGATCTGGGCAGAAAATGTACAAGACAAACCTGGACATCTTGTCATACCAGAAAGTCAGGAAGCTACTAAACACTACTTAGGATCTGTTCAAAAGGACTCAGAAGCCAATTAAAGAGATCCCCACTGGCCAAAGTTGGGACGATTTGAGTGATAACAAGGATAATAACTGTAACAGATTAAAACATATCAAATACATTAAAACTATGATATAATAATGATACAAAAAAACACCAAAACCAAAACAAGCAAAACCCAGTTGGTCACCTTTAGAGAATATTAGGGAATCAACTCATTATTCTGAAAACTGATAAATAAGAGGAAAGCATCAAGCATTTATCCTGCCTTTCCTAAGTATATGGTACCTCAGAGAAACCAGAGTTGATGAGAGAAGTTTCTTTCATAGAAGTATTCCAGCTAATAAATGAAGAAGAAAGTAAAATTAAAATATCATTGTTTTGCAAATCTCTAACAAAATAGTGGATCTAGGCAATGAACATCAAAGTCTTTTAGCAGCGCAGAAAGACAGACAATGAAATACTATGTGCCTTTTGAGGAAAGGACAGTAGTCTCTCCACTTATGCATGGTTTCACTTTCCACAGCTTCAGTTACCTGCTGTCAAATATATTAAATGGAAAGTTCCAGAAATAAACAATTCATAAGTTTTAAATTGTGCACCGTTCCAAGTAGCATGATGAAATCATCCCTCTCCATTTTGCCCGGGATGTGAATCATCCAGCCCATTTGTCACTTAGCAGCCGTCTGTGTTATCAGACCGACTGTCACGAGTATCACAGTACTTGTGTCCAACTAATTCTTACTTTACTTAATAATGGCCCCAAAGCTCAAGAGTAGTGATGCTGGCAATTTGGATATTCAGTTTCTGTGCCTAATTTATAAATCAAACTTTATCATAGGTATGTATGCATTGGAAGAAACATAGTGTACCTAGGGTTCAGTACTATCCAAGGTTTCAGGCATCCACCGGGGGTCTTGGAACTTACCGCTGTGGATAAAGGGGGACTACTGTACACACACCTCCTATAAAGTATTCTTGCCAAAACTTTGAATCTGAATTTAATTGTCTTTAGGTCTAACTGACAATTTATAGAAAAGTCAGGGGACTGAAGAATATGTTAAACAACACTGGGGGATGTAGTAGGAAAAGTACAGAATGTGGAAAACGACAGGGGACAAACAACCTGGTTTATTCCACAAATAAACAGGAGAAAAATAAGAGAAGGGGGAGAAATCTACAGATTGAAAGAGACATAAGCGACCCAACAAACAAGTGAAATGTGTGGACCTTTTTGGATCCTGATCTTGAACAAACCAACTTTAAAAGACCATTTATGAGACAATTGGGAAATTTTAAACATGACTGGATATTTGATGATAATGTTAAAATATTATGAAAATAGACATATGATAATGGTATTCTGGTCATGCCTTTATGGTTTAGAAATACATACTGCAATATTTATAGATAAAGTGATTTGATATTTTGGATTTGCTCCAAATAATCCAGTGGGGGAGGTGTTGGGGGATAGAAATGAAACAAGAGTGGCCTTGTACGCAGGGTTCTTTGTACTATTCTATTTTTGTGCATGCTTGAAATTTTCCACAATAAAATGTCTTTGCTTCCCTTAAGGAGGTAGGGAGGAGGACTCAGACACATCAACCAAGGAGATCGGTTTCCTCTGAGGCAATGATGGGAGCAGATCCTGGAGTGCTGCACCTCCCTCAGGAGTGAACAAGCAGGAATGTGCATGTAGGTGGCGGAGTTCCCGTAGAGGCAAGAGCATGAGCAAGTGCAAGAAGCTTCCGTAATCTGGGGAGGGCAAGTAATCTCTGCACTGAGGGAGCAAAGGGGCATGTCAGGAGAGTGGCTAAGAGGAAGATGGGGACAGTCATGGAGAGCCTTGAATGCCGGGCCAGGAAGCCCCGGGAGTGTTTAAGCTGGGGAGTAACATCGTGGGCTGTGTTTTAGCCATGTCACCCAAGCAACTGGACAGATTGGAGGAAGAGGCCTGAATAAGTGTGGGGAGACCCGAGCAGAGGCTGGGCAGGGGTCCTACACAGAGCCCAGGAGGCCTGAGCTGGGGCGTGGCCTGGGGACAGATTGGAGGAGCTGCATAGCGCAGTGAGGAGGTGCTTGAGCAGGCTTGGGCAGCTTGGTGGATGTTCGTGCCATTATTAAAATGGGGTGGTGGAGGGACTTCCCTGGTGGCGCAGTGGTTAAGAATCCGCCTGCCAATGCAGGAGACACGGGTTCGAGCCCTTGTCCAGAAAGATCGCACATGCTGCGGAGCAACTAAGCCTGTGTGCCACAACTACTGAAGCCCGCGTGCCTAGACCCCGTGCTCCACAACAAGAGAAGCCACCGCAATGAGAAGCCCACGCACCGCAATGAAGAGTAGCTCCCGCTCGCCGTAACTAGAGAAAGCCCACGCGCAGCAACGAAGACCCAACGCAGCCAAAAATAAATAAATAAATTAATTAATTTAAAAAAAATGGGATGGTGGAGGGAGCAGGTTAGTTGCCTCATTCTAGAGCCCTGGCTGGGAGGCAGGGGCTGGTTCCTGGCCCTAGCTCTGCTGTCCGGCTGTGGACCCCAGGGCGTATCTCTGCCCCTTTCTGGCCCAGGGGTCTCCATCTCTGAAGCCTCAGATCAGGGGTTCTCCAAATCCACCCAGCCCAAGTGTGCATCCTTCTTGCCTGCAAAGAGATCACGAGTTCTCATCTGGCCTCGCTGAAAATCCAGTTGTGTGATGTCAATGGCATTTCCCTTCAGAAAAAGGAAATGAGGTTAGCAAGCGTGTTACCAGGAAAGGAAAGTTAGTTGGGCCCCGCCTTCTGCAGCCCGTGCTCCCCACCTCCCCACCCCGAGCACGCTAGGCCCCTCTGCCTGAAGCTGGAGACAGGACCCAGAAATGTCACACTTCAGACAGAGGCACCAATACTACATGGGTGAGTGTTGACTATTACAACTTTGACTTCCAAGCAGAGTGGGGTCACCCCCAGCAGAATCAGCATCCTCTCTGGTGGCCGCAGCCGAAATCCCGGCCACACTGGGAGATGGAGGCCACAGGAAGCTCCAGGGTCTCATCAAATGTCAGCAGGGCCCTAACAGTGAGCTCTTTGTACGTGAGGCGGTAGAGGCCCAGAGAGGAGTAGGGACACGGTCAAGATCACAGAGCAAATCAGACGAGAATCCAGGTATAGGTCACATGGCACCTGGCAGGTCAGGTGGTCCCAGAAAGCCTGTCATGCTGCAGAACTGGATGTCCCCAGAAAGTCCTTCTCCAGTTACAAATATTAAGTGCTTTCTTTAAGCTATACCACCCCTGACCCTAAGCTTTTGACCATCTGAACATTCTTTAAAATGTTGTTATATGGGCTTCCCTGGTGGTGCAGTGGTTAAGAATCCGCCTTCCGATGCAGGGGACATTGGGTTCAAGCCCTGGTCCGGGAAGATCCCACATGCTGCAGAGCAACTAAGCCCGTGTGCCACAACTACTGAGCCCACGCGCCACAACTACTGAAGCCCACGCACCTAGAGCCCGTGCTCCACAATAAGAGAAGCCACTGCAATGAGAAGCCCACGCACCGCAACGAAGAGTAGCCCCTGCTCTCTGTAACTAGAGAAAAGCCCCCATGCAGCAATGAAGACCCAACGTAGCCAAAAATTAAAAAATAATAAATAATAAAAACATTTACTAGAAAGTATGTTTAAAAATAAATAAATAAAATAAAATAAAATACTGTTATGAAGACAAGATGAAAACAAATTCCAATCCATTCAATAAAATTGCTGTATACTTTTAAACTGAAAAAAAAAAAAAACCCTGAAATTAACAAACATAAATTGGTATGTTCAGCAAATCAGTCTTTTGAAAGATTGATCCCTTGGCAAATAGATCGTCAAGTGAATACACTTCAAGGGACTTGATCTTGAGCCTCCCATTGATCACACCCATCACCCCACCTCCTGACTGTGAGCCCCGTAGGCAGGGCCCAGGTCCAGCTGCTTTCTCTGCCCTTAACCCCCGGCCCAGCGCCCGGCACAGAGTGGGGGCAGGTGTCGGTGAGTTAATTGCTGAGTTAACTAAGGATATGGAGTTCTGATGTTGGACCGGAACGTCCTCAAGGGTTGAGGGGCTCATGGGAGGAGGATTAGTGATGGTGGCCCTGGTCACCCCCAACACAGTGAGGTAACAGGGTGGAAAAAACCCTCACTTTTGCTCTCTGCAAAGGTCAACTTGGGTCATACTTTCCACTGTGCCCCCTGCACGGAGGGCATCTGGTTCACCCTCCCACACACCCAGGGCCTGGGGGTTTTCAGGTGAGGTGGAACTAGGTGCTTGTATCTCTGTACCTTTGCAGAATCGCTCAGCAGCAAGGGAGCCAGAAAAGTCAGTGTGTACACTGGTGTGTAGTGCTGCTGAGCTTGTGTGTGTGCGTGCAAGGGTAGGTGTTTGTGTTTGCACATGCACGTGTGGACGGCTGTGATGTGTGGTTTTGCTCTGTATACACAGATGCTCATATACCTGAGTTTATTGTTACTGTGTATGAATAAGTGTCAATGAAATGTATATGCACACCCAGGTTTGTATGGGACTGCGGGTGTTTGTGTGAGCATCCATTTGTATACAAGCTTTCACAGTGTGAGTATACTGAGTCTAGGTACCTGTCTATCCATGGAAGTGTATGACGATTGGGTGTGTGTGAATACGCATCTGTTTGTGCATATTTGTGCTTTTTGCATAAATACATGTTTGTGCGTTTCTGTTAATCCATATGAGTGTATGAGATGTGCGTGTGGGTTTTGGGTAAGGTTTGTGTATACTCTGTAGGTGCATCTTAACGTAAGAATATGGATAGGCGTGCGTGTGTGCATATGCGTGCCTGTGGGAATAAGTGTTTTTTGTGTGCCTGTGTGAACATGTGTGTGCAGATCTACAAATGTGTGTGCATAAGTGAATTTGTGCATGAAGCAGGCTTGTGTGATCTGTGTGGTGCGTATGAGTACATATGATTGCAGGTATGTGCACACACGAACATAGCCTGTTGCTCTTTCTTTTCCTCCTGGGAAATACAGAGCTTCTGAGCCCTAACCATGGCTGGTGACTCTTCCAGGACCTGAAAAGTGACATCGTCAGAGGTCCCATGTGAGTGAAGAAGGGGCGTGGGCCTGAGGCTTGGGCTCCTCTGAGAACTGGGTGGCGGCCCCCAGGGCCACAGCTGTGGGCCAGGCAGGCGATAGGGGTTGGGACACCTGGGGCCTCAGCCCTCACTCTGAGCCCTGGGGAGTGTCACTGCCACCTCCCGTTTTCAGATCACCCCTCAGTGGCTTTCAAAGCCTTTTATTGGGTAGTAGAGGCAAAATAAAATCTTACAAGGATCCCCACCCATGGAAAACAGATGAGTAAATGGGAATGCTGTGGCTGAAGGCTGAGGCTGGGGAGGGGTCTCCATGGAACTGAGCCTAGGCTGTCTCTGGGCCTGTTGGTTTACAGTTTAGAGTCCAGTTTACAGTTTAAAAAACACACCCATATCCATAATCTCAGCTAATCCTCGTGAACTTCTTCCAGCTGTTTGGGGAGGCTGGGAGCAGAGCGATGAAAAGCCCTTGTTCCCCTCCTGTCCCTCTTCTATCTGAGCAACTTCTGTGCCCCCAGCCCCCTCACAGCGAGAATCATGTGAGATCCACATTTGGCACCCGGTAAGCAGCACCAAAATTGTGCTTGTGATATCCTCATTTTACAGATGAGGAAACTGAGACCTGGAGAGACTCTTTGTCCAAAGTCAGCCTGGAGATGCTGGGAAGGACTGAGGTCCATCCTGACCTCAGATGCCCCCCCTCTGTCATCAGAAGTGTTTTCCTGTTCTTCTGGGCTTGGCCAGGCAGTGGTAAACCCCACATGTGGTTCTGTGGTTGCCCACACAGGCCTAAAAATAGCCAACAGGAGCCCGGGGCTCCCCCTTGGTGAATGGCAGAAGGCTTATTCCCCAGACAGCTTGGCTCTGCCCACAGATGAGCAGGTCCAGTCGAGGGAGAGCTGGGTGGTCTGGGTACCACGCATGATGTGTCAGAGGGTGTGCCAAGCTTGTAACAGAGATTATTTTATTTCATTGGTTTGTTTTTTTAAAGTCTGAGATGTCCCATTGGACAGATATGAAAATTGAGCCTCAGAGGGATGAAGCAATCCACCCAAGGTCAGGGAGCTTCGATGAGAACCCGAGTTGCTCTGATCCAAGGCCCATGTTCTTAATCCCTCACCCTATCACCACTTCCTTATCTTGAACCTGGGGACAGCTGGTGCAGGGCAAGAGCAGGACCTTTTGAGCCACACAGACCCGGCTTCAGATCCCAGCCTCGCTGATGCCTCCCTGTGGCCTTGGTAAGTCTTCACCTCTCTCGGCCTCAGTCTCCTCACCCACAGAATGGGGGGCTGCATGGCCCGTTACGTAGGATCATGGTTCAGATGGAATGTAATAGGCATGGAAGTGCCTGGGGTAGGACCTGGCATGCAGAAAGTGCCCAGGAAACGGCCATTCACTGTCTCTCCCCCCTCCCACCACCGAGGACCAAGTTTCCAAAGTTGGGGTGAGAGGGGCACTGTCCACTGAGCCTCTGGAAGTGCCTTGCCAGGTTGGGAAGTGAGACTACTGATGAGAGGTCGGAAGAGAAGGTCCCTGTGAAGGGTTTATTTTCCAAAAATGGCCTCAGGAATATTTTCAGATCCACATACTGAAAACTTGCCGTTCTCCAACAAGAAATGGAGTCCATTGTCCTTCCCCTTGAAATTAAGCAGAACTCTGTGACTGTATCAGAGAATGTGGCAGACGTGACATTACATAAGTTCCCAGGCCAAAATCTGTAAAGGTAGTTCAGCTTCCACCTGTCTCTCTGAACATCTCTGTGTCTCTGTGTTTCTCTCTCTCTCTCTCTGGAATCCAGCAACCATATTGTGAGGAAGCCCAAGCCACATGGGGAGACCACTACTGGTGCTCTGGCTAACAGCCCCAGTTAAGGTCTTGGCCAATGGCCAGCTTCAACCACTGGACTTAGGCATGAATGACTCTTCAAATGATTCCAGCTCCAGACTGCAATCCCAGGTAATGCCAAGTGGAGCAGAGATGAACTATCCCCTCTGAGCCCTGCCCAAATGCAGATTTTAGAACAAAATAAATGTCACCGTTTCAAGCACTAAGTTTTGAGTACACAGCATTAGGTAACAGGAACAGCCCTCCTCCTTCCCCTGCAGCCCTCTGAGTCACCCCAGCCAGACACAGGTAAGCTCCTCCCTGTGTCCCACTCCCACTCAAGCAGGCATAACTTGGAGTCTGTCCTCTGCCCACTGCTGAGCCCTCCAAGCCGAGCTGGACAGCCCTGGCTCAAAGCCCAGCTCTGTCGCTTCCAGTTGTGTGCCCTTGAGCAGGTCACCAACCATCTAAGACGCTCCGTTTTCTGTGTCAATGGGAATCAGGATAGCGCCTCTCCGGAGCCTGGGGGATTAATGAAATAAAGTGCCCGGGCACCTAGTGAGTGCTCCTTAGGTGGATGAAGGGATGTGAGGCTGGGGAGAAAGGAAGCAGTCAAAGATGTAGCCCCAACCTCTGACTTAGTCAAGGGAGAGAGGAGGAGTGGGTCCAGGGAGCCTGGAAAGTGATGAGTTCTGGTAGACAGTCAGTGTGAGAAGCCCAGCTCTGTGCAGGCAGGATGGGTCCCAGGAGACACTGCCCTCAACTTGCTCCCAGATTGACCGAGATATGGGAGGAAGAGGGATGGTGCTGTGCGGGCCCTGGCGGGATCCTGTCATGGGTGAATGGGGTGGGAGAGTGGGAGGCACAGCAGGCAGCCACAGAAGATGGAAGGGTGAGGGTCGGGTAACCTGCACCAGAGCCAGGTGGGCTCAGCCACACCTGAGCATCATACTCTGAAGCTTCTCAGAAACCCAGGGGCACCCTCCCTCCCCCAGCCAGGGCCAGCCTGGCCCCATCTAGAGATAAAGTCCCCGCGGGGGCTCCCAGATCAGAGACATCCTTATCAGCGCTGTCGTCTGGGATACTTGGGAATGTAAACGCGCCTGATGTGCCAGCCCGGGAAGACACAAAGCAGACCAAAGCAGACCAGCAGGGGGACTCCCCCTCTCCCCATCCCCCCATTCCTTCCCTGCAGCCCTGCGAGCAGGCGGCGAGGGGAGCCCCAGCCTCACGCAGAGCTTGAGGGGTCCTCTACTCCCGACACCAGGGATGTATTCTTTTCCCTTCAAGTCACACTCAGATTTGGAGGGGCCTCAAGGAAGACTCTCTGTTAAGGTCATGCTGGCCAATGGCACAGCACGGTGCCACCCGGCCGGGATAACGGGAGATGCAGTGTATACAGGCTGACGTGCCTTCACACGCCAACCGGGCTTTCCTGCACACACAGACATGTGGGCCAGGCACAGGAATGGGTGCTGAGGTGAAGTGGGACCCAGAAAACACAGCCCTTCTGCTTCACTGTCTCATGGGCAAGATGGATAAATAATAATAACAATAATAACAAGCTTGTTTTTGAGCACTTACTATGCACCAGGCACTGTTCTGAGTGATGTCCGTGTATGAACTTTTTAATTCCCACACAACCCTATAGTATAAGATTGTGAATGTTTCTATTTCACAGAGGAGGAAGCCAAGGCACAGGGAGGTGGCAGCACGTGCCCAAGTTCCCAGAGCTGGGATTCAAGCCGCAGAAGCCTGGCCCCGTGGACAGTGTGTTGAGGGCTGTATGGGGGCTCCAATCATAGTTTCTCCTGGCTGAGCCCATGAGTTGAGAAGAGACAGGGTTGGGGTCAGTGCAGAGTGGGTGCCCCTCAAGGCTCAGCCCCCTGCCCTCCTCTCACGCCCCTTCCCCCCTCACCCCGCCCACAGCCCCGCCCCCATCTGCCCTGTTGCACTGAGGCCTGTGGCTGGGGACTTCCAGTCCTGGTGAGGCCCCTTCACAACCACATGCTGCTGGGATCCAGAGGTGCCAACATCAGGCAGTGGGAGCAAGGAGAGAGCACTGGGTTTAGGATGGGACGGAGTTTATATCCTGGCTCTGCATCCCTGGGCCTCATTTTCAACACCTGTAAAATGAGGTGTAGCCTAAAGGACCTTCCAGGGCCTCGGGCTCCACTGACATTCCAGATGCTGTGTGAAGGAGAGTAACTGTGACTGCATCTGCAGAGATGCAAGCAAGGGACCTGGGTGGCCATGACAGGGAGATGCTGCCGTCTGGGGGCCTTCCTGGGGGAGGAGGCATTGAGCAAGCACCTGAAATAAATTTCTTCTTTTCTCCTCCCTCCCTGCCTACTTTCCACCCTTTTCCCTGGGCTGAGGGGCTCCCAGGCTGAGCAGGGGGCTGTATGCTTGGTGTCACCGGGGCTTTCAAGATCTGTACAGGGTACAATGGGGGAGGGGGCATAGGATGGGGGCAGGGTCAGGGCCACCTTGTGGGGAAATCTTTGGGGGATGTGATCCTTGAAGAATGGGTGGGTGTTTGCCAGGCAGACCAGAGGGAAAAGAAGGAAAGAGCCATGGGCAGACGGAGTTGGGATCAAAGCCTGGAGCGGGGAGCCCCAGAGGCTGTCTTGTGCGGGGATGGCCAGAGCACAGGGGCTCTTGAGGCAGCAGGAGCCCGTGGAGTGTGAAGAAGGGCCTGAACCAAAGGCTGAGGAGCTTGGGCTTTCCCCTGAGGGTTCTGGGGAGCCATGGAAGGGTTTTGAGGAGAGGAGGGGTGTGATCTGACCTGTGTGTCCAAAATGTGTCTCTGGCTACCGTGAGGAGATTGAACTGGAGCAGGGAGATGGGTGGGAGGCTGGGAGGCCACTGGAATGCAAGTCTGGGGATGCAGACAAAGGCAGTGGGCAGGGAAGCTCTATTTCAGAAATGAAGGGATGGCCCTGGGACACGAGTACTAGTCAGAAGGAAGGGGAGGCAGGTGACCCCAGGGGCCTGGGTGGCTTGGGCACTTGTGTGGGCAATGGTGTCCATCACTGACAGAGACTAGAGGGTGGGCAGTAGAACCGGGGCCCAGTGACAGGTTCTGCTTGGGACTCACAAAGCACGGTTGTATGGTGGCCGGACCCTGCGCTCAGCTCTGACCTGGGGATGCTAGCTCCAAGTCAGGCATCAAAATGGGAGGCCGGGGCGGGGGGAAGGCCATTACAGGGGAGTGCAGGGTGGGGTGACTAAGACAAGGAATGGGACTTTGGGAAGATGCCCATGGCATCTTCCTCTTGAGGGTCCAGAGAGGAGGCTTCAGGGGTCAGGACAACAGAATCCTCGTGGGCAGTATGGGTCCCTTGGCCCATCCTTCTGTCTGCAGGCTGGCCTGTGCCTATAATTGTGGATGATTTGAGCTTTATGGGCTGCTGTTCTGTGTGTGTGGTGTGAGGACTGGACCAGAAGACCTCCACGCCCCTTCCCTTTCTGACTTTTCCTGACTTCTTTGTTTTCCTCTGCCCCCGTTGACCGTGCAGCTTTATGTAAGGCTTCCCCCCACTCTGGGCCTCAGCTGCCTCCTCTAATCCAGAGCCTGTATTAAGCTGAAATGATCTCTAAGTTTGCACAGAAGGCCTCGGTGTTTGTTCAAAGAACAAGCGAACCGATTCCAGCTGCCAAGACCCCAGATTTTGCTCCTCTCCAAGGAGTCCACGCTCAGCCCTTCCTCCCCGGCCAGTAGGCCTGCCCCACTGCCCTCAATTAGACAGCTCTTAGGCTACGGACACAGACCGTCTGCTCCCAGCTCTCCCACTCCCTGACCCCCCGAGTGCCCTGGAGCTGGGGAGGAGCAGCCTGCAGGCCTGAGGCTTTCCCTCCAATCTCAGGATTAGGGCCAGCTCCTCAGTAAATCCCCGTTTCCAGAGCCGGGGTGCGGCAGCCCTGCCGGCTCTCAGCAGACCCTGGAATTCAGAAAGAAGGCAGCTGGCGGTGGATAGATAATGACTTTCGTCTGGGTTTTTAAGCTTTCTTTAAAAGTGCTGGACTCCATCACACGCCCACCCCCAGCCCCATCTTGGCCCTTTGAGGAAGGTAGAACAGGGAGAGCCATTACTGTACAGACGGAGAAACTGAGGCTTTGAGAGAGATGAAGTAACTTGCCCAGAGTCACCCAGCAAGCTGCAGAGCTGGGAATTAAATCTTGGCTCTGCCACAAAGCCCGGCTTCTGAAGAGACTTCTGACTCCAATGATTCCCGAAGTTCCTCCATAACTCACATCCTATCCTAGGGTTCCCCCAGGCAGATGAGAGAGGTCAGGAAGAGGGAAGAGCAGGACAGCCTGAGCGTGGTGAGCTGCGTGCCATCACCTGCACTGTGTGAGAGCCTGACCCTCCTAGCTCTGCCTCCACGAGAACTTGAGACCTTGCCATAGCCCTCAAGGCCCTGGGCAGCCTGGCCCTCCAGCCTCTTCTCTCCCCTCTTCCTCCTTTGCCCTATAAGCTCCTGACATGTGGTTTTCTTTGCTTTCTTAAACATACCAGGCTCCCAGCCACAGGGCCTTTGCACATGCACTTCCCTTAGCTTAGAAGGCATACTCCAAGCCCCAGCCCCTTCCATGTCCATGTAATGCCTCTTCATCCTTCTATCCTTTTTAAATAACAGTTTTATTGAGCTGTAATTCATATATCATACAATTCACCTATTTAATGTATAAAATTCAATGGTTTTCAGGATATCCACAGATTTGGGTAACTATCATCACAACCAATTTTAGAACATTTGCATCACTCCCCCAAAAAACCCTGTACTCATTAGCCATTACTGCCCTGCCTCCCCCAAATTTTGCAGCCACTAATCTAATTTCTGTATCTATGGCTTTTTCTATTCTGGACATTTCATGTAAGTGGAATCATTTAATATGTGGTCTTTTGAGATTGGCTTCTTTCACTTAGCATAATGTTTTCAAGATTCTTCCATGTTGGTGCATATATTAGTACTTCGTTCCTTTTTATTGCAAAACAATATTTCATCATATGGATGATGCCACATTTTATATAAACATTCATCAGTTGAGGGACATTTGGGTTGTTTCCACTTTTTAGCTATTGTGAGTAATACCACTATGACCACTCTTGTACAAATTTTGTGTGGACATGTTTTCATTTCTCTTGCATATATTCCTAGGAGTGGAATTGCTGGATCATGTGGTAACTCTATGTTTAACCTTTTGAGGAACTGCCAGACTATTTTCCTCAGAGGCTCCATCAATTTCCAATTTCTTCATATCCTCATCAACACTTTTTATTGTCATATATGTATATGAAGATATATATATATTATATATATATATATCCATTGTAGTGAGTGTGAAGTGGTATCTCATTGTGGCTTTGAGTTGCATTTCTCTGATGGCTAATGATATCAGAGCAGCTTTTCATGAGCTTATTGGCCATTTGTACATCTTCTTTGGAGAAATGTCTATCCAAGTCCTTTGCCCATTTTTAATTGGGTTATTTGTCTTCTTATGATTGAGTTATAATAGTTCTTTATATATTCTAGATACAAGTCCCTTATCAGATATAGGCTTTGTAAAATTTTTTTCTATTCTTGATGGTGTTCTTTGAAGCATACATGTTTTTTTATTTTGATGATATCCAATGTTTCTAATTTTCTTTTAGTTGCTTATGCTTTTGGTGTCATATCCAAGAAATCACTACTTAATTCAAGGTCACAAAGATTTATAACTATTTTTTCTTCTAAGAGTTTTATAGCTTTAGTTTTAGATTTTGATCAATTTTGAGTTCATTTTTGTGTGTGGTGTGAGGTAGGGGATCAAATTCATTCTTTTGCATGTAGATATCCAGTTGTCCCAGCACCATTTGTTAAGAAGACTATTCTTTCTCTCATGGCACCGCTGGCAAAAATTGATTGCCTATAAATACCACCCTTCATCTTAACTCAAGCATCATTTCCTCAGAGAAACCTTTGCTGACACCCCTTCCCACCCAACCTCAGCTTAGCCAGGTTCCCTGTATATATATATATATGTGTGTGTGTGTGTGTGTGTGTGTGTGTGTGTGTGTGTAAAACACAGAGAAAACACCATAGGTTATAAATTGTACTTATCTGTTTAATGTTGTAGTCATGAGTACACACTCTGTAGCCAGATAGCTGAGGTTTAACTCCCAGCTCTGTCACTTCCTGGTGGCTTGGTATATTGTTTCACCTCCTGTACCTCAATTTCCTCATCTATAAATAGGGGATTTACTTACCTCATAGGGTTGTCATGAGAGTTGATATGTGTAAAGTACATGGCAGGTGGTGATAAGATTGAATGTATGAGCTCTTGTTAATCAGTGTCATCTCCTTAGACTTTAAACTCCTTGAGGACAGGAATCCTGTCTATTCTGGCTTCCACAAAATCCTCATGGTCATCACTGAGAGCACACAGGGAAGGGCTTCAATACCAGCTTATTGAATTAATTAGTGGAAGAAAGCATGCGTGCTTGAGTGAATGAACCTGGCAGACACAGATCTAATCCCACCCTCACACTGTCTGGCTGTGTGACTTCAGAACCCAAAAGCCAGACCCTTGGATACTCTCACGGTTTACTCCCTTCCTCTATGAGGACGCAGAACTCTCTTTTCACTTGAAATAAGAGGAACCCAATATATAACTCAGGTTAAGGGAGCTGCTGTGAGAGAAGCCAGAGTAGGGCCCAGAGGCCCCCTCCTCCTGGGCACCCCCAAGGACCCCCAGAGCCTGCCGGACAGTGTGAAGATGCGATCCCATGTTCTCCCCAGGCTCGAGCAGCCTGTGATTCAGAGGCAGCTGACGTCTGACGCTCTTAATTCAGCCCAAATGCTGGAGGTCTGTGTCTTGCGGCATGCAGGAGGTGGAGGGGCACATTCCAAGGGAGAAAGCTCTTCCTGCCTTCTACCCACGGAGGGGAGCAATGAGCCCTGAAGTTGTGGACAAGCACGTCCTCGCTCTCATACCTTCCTTCCCTCCTTGCTTGGCTTCCCAACCCAGACCTGGGATGGCCTGGTCTCCTGGACCAAGCTTGCTCCTGCCTGCCCCTCCGCCCTGACCTCAGACCCAGCTCACTTCCAGGGAGGCCCACTATGCTCCTCCCCACGTCACCTCCATGCCCTCATTTCACCTGGAAGACAATCCCTCAGAGGCTTAGGGAAGCGAGTGACTCATCCAAGGTCATGGTGCAGCAAAAAAGTGGCAGAGCAAAAGATTCGAACCCCAGGCTCTTGACTCCAAGTCTGGACTCTTTCTTCCATACACAAAGGGGGCACCACCGTCCACATGACCACAGGGGCAGGACCAGAGCAGGAGGCGCTGGGGGTTAGCCAAGCTCTGTGGATCCCCAAGGCAGATCCTCTGGCAAGAGACCAAGCGCTTCCCCAGGCAGAGGACCCCTGGCCACAGTGGGAGGGGCTGTCCTGGGAAACATAAGGAGGGGAGGTCCCACCTTGGTAGGGTACCAACGTGAACTTAAGGGCCAGGCAGATCTGTCCATGTTACCTCCAACCTCTCTGAGCCTCAGTCTCCCCCGAACCCAGGACATGAGGATAACAGTACCCACGTAGCTGGGTAGTTGTGAGCATAAAATGAGGCAAAGACCTCTTAGCCCAGCGTGAATGTTGATATTACCGCCCTTGGTGCTAGGGAAGCCGGGCCCCAAAGGAGGTGCCTAGAGTCCCTGTGAGGAGGCGGACCCAGGCTCATAAAGAGGAGACAACTGACTCTCAGATCCCTCCCATTTCTTTGAATTCGCTGAGAATGTTTAGTTTTAGGAACCATATCTCTACCGGAAAAAGAGGTTTATAATGCCAGTAGTTTGGAGGAATGAATCTGGGAGAGTCACTGGTTAACTGGAGAGTTGATTTGAGTTTATTTTTAATTTTTTAAACTCAGGTTTCCTTCAGGACATTATGTGCATTTGTCTAGTGAAGACAAGCAGGGCCTGGAAATGGTCATGTGCAGGAGCTGCTGCTGTGTCACCCCGCTTTGGAGCCTAGCTCTGCAAGTTATCCAGGGCAAGTTATTCAACCTCTCTGAGCCTCCGTTTCTTCATTTGTAAAGCAGAAGAAAATGAGAGGCTGCGTGTGAAGGGCCCAGCCCCTGCTCCCGCTGCAGTGCTGAGTTAGAGCTCCTATCCGGGCCTTTAAAGTGGCGCCTACAAGGCGCTGAGGAAAAGATCCCTTCCAGGCGGGGGAACCTGGGCAGACTTCTTGGAGGCGGTGGCTCAGAAGAAAGAAGGTAGTCCAGGTAGAGGGAACAGCTTGCCCAAGAGTAGGGCAGTGGGAAACCACAGGGTCCGCAGAGATGGTTGCAACTGGGAGGTAAGATTCACAGAGGGAAGAACCAGGGGAAGGTGGGGGTGAGGATGCTGCAGGAGAGCTCAGGTGACTGGCTCCGAGGCACCCGCAGAGGCAGGATTCTAACTGGGGCTCTGGGCTGCTTCTGGGAAGGGCTCCTGGATCTATTCTCAGAGCTCCCCAGGGACAGGGAGGGCCGAGTGATTCAGGTCTGCTCTGCTCTTGACACAGCTTCTGGACACGCACGTTGAGGGGCAGGTTCCTGGATGGCGTGGTTTCCCACCCTCCACCCCCGCAGGCCCTCGACCCACAGGAGGGTCAAGGGAAGTGGGGTCTGACCCACGCCTGAATTATTCATCAAACAGCCCCAAAAAGCCAACAAGAGACGCCCACGTTAATAATAAAAATAACAATTCCTTAAATGTGATCAGAAGTGTGGGAGCTCAGGCTGCCCAGGCCTCCTCCCTGTGAGGTCACTCTCATTACCCTTCACGCACAGACGAGGAAACTGAGACTCGGGGAGGGAAGTGGCTCCACTGAGGCCAATCGTACCCCCAAGGGCATCTGTGTGTGCACCGTGGGGACGGGGGGTTGGGCACAGCAGGGAAAGGACCCCTGCCTGGGGACAGTAACCCAGTGGGTTCCCCCAGCCTTGGGAGGGGCGAAGAGGGGTGTTGCTGGGCCCAGGGTCTCACACTGCTTTCCCTGCAGCAGGAGCAGTGAATTGGAACAACGTGCCGCAGGCGAGCCAGTAATATGGCAGTGAGACCCGGATGGGGTGGGCCAGGCTTGGTGTGGATGAAGTCGGGGCTCGCAGGACCAGATGAGGGAGGCGGGCTCTGAGTGGTGAGATGGGGGCAGGTCTCCTGGGCAGTCTGAGGGTGTTCCATGGGGAGACTGAGGTCCAGGAAAAAGGGGACTGTATCCCAGGCTAGATTAGAATATACCAGCCCAGGTCTGAAATGAGCTGCCTCTCCCCTGTGGCTCTGAAACCATCCCACGAGGGGTCCTGAAATGTGAGCATCCCAACCTCACCACTGGCATAAGCACAGTGACCTCGCAAGGGGACTGTTCCAGGGAGCGAGGTGCATTTGGAAGGATGCGTGCTAGTAGTGCTGGTGACACCTCTGATATTCCATCTCACTCAAAAGACAGGGACCCTTCCCCACACAACAAGGGCAGGGCCTGATTCGCCTGCTATCTGAGCACAGATTGTGAATAGACAGACTGACTTTTGAACCCCAGTCCCTGCTAGACCCAGCTCTCCCCTTTGACCGACTGCTCTTCCCCTGGCCTGGCAGCCAGAGCCAAGCCAGACAATGGTTGGTTGTTGGACCACTCCCAGGCGTGTCCAGATTCGGCCTTCCAGGCCTTTCAGGGCCAGAGGGGACCTTCCTGCATGGCTCTGACTAACAGGCCCCTGGTTCTGTGTAGCATCACAACAGAGTCTGTTGCCAGAGCGACCTCCAGACCTGGTAGCCTGGGACCTGGGGCTCTGGCCACCCCACACGCTGCTGGCATGTGCAATTCCAGTGCGGCCTCCCTGGGTCAGCTGGGCTGTACAGGACAAGGCAGGAGGAAGCCCTGTCTGGGCCTTTGGGGCTGGCGCAGCCTGCGGGGAGAGCAGCGAGGAAGTGGAGTCTCTCTCTCTCTCCCAAGGCCTTGGTCTTCTGATTTCTCCAGCAGGGACCCCACATGGTCACCTCATCACATGGACCAGGCAGCAGCATGGATGTCTCTGGAGCTCTGTCACCCCCTCTTCTCATCTATTACCACAGGCATTCTCCTCTCCCCATCCGCCCTGCCTTCAGCCCCAGGCCCAGCTCAGGCTGCCTCCTGAACCCAGTCTAGATCACAGTCCAACCTCTTGTCTAGACGCCAGGCCTCACGTTCCCAAAGTGGCCTCAGTGGATCCAGCCTTTACCTCCAGAATTCCTCCCTAGCTTCTCCATCACAGCCACAGATGAACCTCACCCTCCCATCAGTAAAAGCAAAGTTCATGCAATCTAAACAATATATGTATGCATTTATTTGTAAATTACATACATATGCCACCATACAAATATATTAGATAAGTTATAAAATATATACCAAAAAATAGAAACTGAAAAAAGAATGAAAGAGTAAACCAGTCATTTTATGTTTTGTTTTCTTTTTTCTTTAATGGTCTAAAAAAAAGCTTCTTTCTCTGATTAAATATATTATTACTAAAAATTGTGCTTAAGTGTGGTTCATTTTTCATAGAGAACAGACTTGTGGTTGCCAAGGGGGAAAGGAGGTGGGGGGGGATGGACTGGGAGTTTAGGGTTAGTAGATGCAAACTATTACATATAGAATGGATGGACAACAAGGTCCTACTGTATAGCACAGGGAACTATGTTCAATGTCCTGAGATAAACCATAATGGAAAAGAATATAAAAAAGAATATATATGCATAATTGTGTCACTTTGCTGTACAGCAGAAATAACCCAACATTGTAAATCAACTATACTTCAATTAAAAACATAAATAAATAAGTGTGGTTTATTTTAAATAAAATCTTGGTTCAGTGATGTGGTGCACTCATTGACTGAGAATCTGGTACTAAACTCCATTTATATTGTCACTTGGTTTAATGCCTGTTGTAGTTGAAAAATATACATACCTCACTAAGAGCAGAAGCTCCACGTGGAAGGAGACCATTCCTGGCTGTGCTTACCAAATCACAAGGTGTGATTTTTAAAATTCTGTGCAGAGGGTTTTTTTTTTTTGCAATTTTGTTTAAACAATGTCAATCAGTTGTTGTTGGAAACTAAACAGAAGGTGTTATTTAAAAAAAATTTTTTGACATACGAGTTCAAAACCTACTGAAACTCTTCACTTAGAAGATTTAAAATAGGTTATAAAATTCTATTATATTTTAAATGTGTAGATGCAACAGACAGACGATGCTCAGCAACAAAATCATTCCAAAATGTCTGTCTGCAAAGTGCTCTCTCTGTAGCGTGAGTTCCTTTCCAAAAGTGGTTACTTTCTAAATCTTAAAACAACATCTTATCTGTTTATTTGTTTTAGCATCTGCTGGATAGCATACCCTTGTCGTCAAAGAGCCGGCACATTTGGATCGTCTGTCTTTTTTGTAAAAGAAAAAAAACTCATCTTTAAGGCGGTAACTCTTTTAATGACTTTGCTCTGAGACAACCAGCAAATTTCTGTATGGTACAAAAGATTTTTATGGCCCCTGCCTTTGTCAATAAGATGTTCTGTAAGGATTCTATGATTTAAAGACTTTGTTTTTATAAAATTAAGTGCCTGGATGAATCCTGTGGCAGGTTAACTGAAGGCATCACAGGGGGGTGGGGCACCATTGTCAGCCAAGCCTGCACGGTGGACCACACACTACTTTACTCAGGAGACTTGGGATATGGGACATGTGACCTAACAGGGTGTGGACAACGTGAGGGCACCAATGTCAGTCTATTTGGTTAATGTTAGTAGAGCTTAAATTTTTCTTCCTTCTTTTTTAAAGGTAAAAATAAATATAAATAAAAGTTCTAGAATGTTCTGTCTACGTGAATGGGTCACCTTGTGGACACCATTTTGGACACCTCTGGGCTGCACAGCAGGGTCCTTGGCCATGTTCACAGCCTCTCGGGATCTATTCCAATCTTCCTCCCACCTTGACTCCCACATAGAACTAGATCCAATGCTCCTGAGTACATCATATATTTTTTGCAAGTCTTTTTGCCTGATATGCCCATCCCCAGTGGACTGGCTCAAAATTCTATCCTTCGTTCAAGAGCCACAGGCCACCCCTCCATAAAGCCCATTCTGATTCTCTGGGCAGAGTCACTCATTCAGTTATTCAACAAATATTTATTGGGCACGTACTATATGCCAGGCACTGATCTAGGGGCTGCTGGGCATATAGCAGTGAACCAAACAGACAAAAATCCCTCCCTCTGGGAACTCGCATTCTAGTGGGGTAGACGATGAAGTTCGAGGTTCAGTCCGCATGCCATTTACCCACAGGTCGTTGGCCATTTACAAGTTTGTCTCCCCAGGAAAGCCTCTATTCCTAAGAGCAGGGACTTCTGAACCTGAGCTTCGAGCACAAGTCCTAGCCCAGAGTAGGGGCCCAATAGATAAGGTTGGAATTAACAAATAAGACTGGGGGTAATCAATGCCATGACCCCTGCCATAGACGGAGATCTGACACCAGATCCAGACTGAGGTCCTCCAAGTGCCTGAGCCGGGCACCCAGAACTGTCTCATAAACCTTGTTCCCGAGGGCCTCCTCCCAGCTTCTGGGAGAAGGAACTGGATGGCCCCCTACAGCCGGCAGGAACCACTTCCACCTCCGAGTGTCCCTATATTTAGCTGTGTGCTGTGACCCTGCAGCCCTCTCTTCTCCATGGCCGGAGGGAATTACCAAGGCAGCTTTGATGGCCTGTTTTCCCAGGCCCTGCTCCTGCTTCCCAGACCTTCAGCATCCCTGCAGGAGGTGGGGCCTCAAGCCCAGTCCCCAAGCAACTGGCAGGTTCCATATCCCAAAATAGCATTAGCACTTGGCAAGGAGAGATGGCCACCTGTAGGGACAGTGCTGCCTTGGGGAGGGGAGGAAGGGCAGGGCCAAGTCAGGGGAGAGAGAACTGAGAACTGGGGGCGGGCGACACCCAGATCGCACAGTCCTGTGTTCCCTGATCTCTTCCAAGTGCTAAGTCCTCGGCCCCTAATTCTTCCCCTTGGCATAAGGCTAACTGCTGACAGCCAAGACAAGGCCTTGAGCTCGCTTCCCACCACTCGTCCCCCACCCCTACACACCCAACCTGGACACTAGCCACACTGTTCCTCATGGGTCCCCAGCTCTGAAACCCAGCTTAACCCAGTCCAACGCCACCCCCAGGAACGCCTTCATTACCTGGTGAAATCCAGTCTGTGAAGAGTCAGTTCGAGTGCCACCTGCATCCTCGAGCTTCCCCCGGTGCCCTCGGACGGCTCAGGGGCAGTGGTTACGCTTCAGTGCTCTCTGTCCCTGCTCCCCGCAGCCTGCCTGGCCTGTAACTTCTGCCTGGTTCAAAACCCCCAGACTAATGGTTGGAAGATGCGGGTTCTAGCCCCAGTTTGCTGTGTGATTTTAGGGGTGTGGCTCCTCCGTCTGGCCCTCAGTTTCCCCACTTGTGAAATGTTGAAGTTGTATTACGTGATCTCTAGGGCCCTCCCAGCATTCTGAGCCTGTGATTCACCACCTGGGGGAATCAGATCAATTTGGTGGAGAGAACTCGCTCTGACCCTCGAGCTACTGGAGGTGTGGTCTCCTCTTCCCCACTCCTCACCCTCCGCCACAAGGCCAGGTGTGGGCTCCTGAGGGGGCTTCTCCGGCTGCCGCCAGTGGGATGCGGCGGGTGGCAAGGCAGCCTCCCACGCCGGGAGGCCTCCCTCTCCCCGTCCATCTGGTTCAGGTTTCTCTGTTTTGTCTCAGCTGGAGCACTCAGCCCACAAGTCTTGTCAACTGGAATGAAACATCCCAAACACAGCATTTCCAAGTTGTTTACTTCAGCAGGGCACAGGCCGAGGGGTTCTGTGCAGACCACCGGGATCCTGGCAGGACAATAGGAAATCCCAGCAGAGCTGCTCTGGAACTTAGCGAGGGAGCCAGTTCTCGCTGGGATTCCAGTGAGGCAAAGAGAAGTCCAGAGGATGTTTAGGTCTCACCAGGTTGGTGAACCCCAATGAATTCTCAGGTGTGCCTACTCTCCTTTCAGTAGAGAACGAAGGCAGCTTCCAGGAACTTCAGCATTTAAAGAGAACTGTAAGGAGCCCTCTAAACCAGACTCTATGTCCCACCAGGGCAAGGAGGGTGATTATTCAATGGAATCTATTCAGTAAATGTCTACTGTGTGCCAAGCACTATTCGAGGCACTGGGGTACAACAGAGAGTAAAACTGCCACAGTCCCTGCCTTCACGCAACTGACATTCCAGGGGAGGGAAGTAGACAAATAAATATATAATATTCTGGGTAAGTGGAAATAAGTGCTATGAGGGAAAATAAAATGAGGCAAGGGGGTTACAGGCTGGTCTGGAAGGCCTCTCTCTCGAAGTTGACATTTAAGACCTGGAAGAAGTGAGAGGGAGCCATGGGGACTCTGGGGGAGGAATGTTCCAGATAGAACAGCCAGTGCAAAGGCCCTGAGGCAGGAGTGTGTCAGGAGTGATGCAGGAACAACGAGAAAGTCAGCGAGGCTGCAGCAGAGTGAGCAAGGGAGAAAGGGAAGAGAGAAAGTAAGCGGATAACAGGGGCTGGGGAGCAGAGCACGCTGAGCAGTCTTTCATTTTTTGTTGATTATAACCCACAGTAAGAAATAAATTTTATATTGCAATCCAGTATAAACACACATATACAAAAATACCACTGAAGTAAACATTTCATAAAATATACCTTTACTATATATATGCACTCATGTATTTTATTTTATTCTATTTCATCTAAGAAAATAATGCTGGTCACGATCCTTAAATTGATTTCCCAACTTACTAGAAAGGTCATAGCCCACAGTTTGCAAGACACTGATATTGGGCCTTACGGAACATTGTAAAGAGTAAGCTGGGAGCCACTGGACAAGTTTGTGCAGAGCAGTGACATGACCTGATTTGCCTTTTTGTTCCATTTTTCAAATTAGTACATAATTTACATATGGTAAAATACACCCTTTCTCATGCTAGCTCGGCTCCTCTGCCTTTGGCTGCTCCTGGTGTCTATGTCCTGGGCGCCTGGCACCACCCACTATGCCTCGAAGAAGCGGTTTGGCAGCTGCAGGACTCTGGGTCTTTGCTCTTGGGCTGGTGTGACCTCCCCAGGGGCTCCTGATCCCTTACCCAAAGTGGTTAGTTTCTTGAGGAATCTGTCGCCATCTGGTCCCCATGTGATGCCTGTAGGTCTTTCTGGGGCACTGGAGGATTCCATTCCAGCCAGGGTAACTGTTACCAGAGGTGGGTAAGACTGGGTTGCAGGGCGTGGCACTGCCCAGAGCAGCCAGCAGGGCCTTTGGTGACTTGAAAAGGGGGAGCGTGAGACAGAGACAGAGAGAAAATCAGAGACTGGAGGTGACAGAGAGAGACAGAGGGAGACACCAAGACAGAGCAGGGCAAGACAGGGAATGCATTAAAGCAGACGGGGACCGATGGAGGTGGAAGTGACAGCAAGAGACAGAGTCAGGTGGTGTGACAGGGATAGAGAGCCAGAGGGGAGAGAAAGACATCGAGAGATGGACCTCAGAGAGGGGCAGAGACAGCAGAGAGACCAACATCCAAGGAGAGACCAACAGAGAGGAAGGAGAGACTGAAAGAGAGAAAAAAGGGTAGAGGGGGAGGAGAAAGATGGCAGCAAGGGGCAAAAGAACAAGGCTGAGAAAATGCCGGGACACGGGAGCTGGTGAGGATGGCGGCTCGAAGGAGGAACGTTTCTGAGCAGCCGGGGCCCCCAAGCCCAGGTGGTGCCCATGCCCTCCGGTCCCAGGGCAGCCATGGTCACGCCGGAAGAGGTTGGCTCTTGCCCACTGGCCTCTCAGAGCCCGGTCCCTACCCTGTACAACCCATCCAAGGACCCCAACGCCTCCCTCCTGGGCCCAGGGCCTGCCACCAAAGTCACTTTCCCACTTGGCTCTAGGAAACCCCTTCTCCTCCGAGGGCGGTCTTGGGAGGTGGGAAGAGCCCTGGAACACGAGCCTTGGTCCCATCCCTGCCACTATTCACCGCACAACCTCTTGTGTCCTCCCTCCCTCCCTCCCTGTGCCTCAGTTTTTTCATCTGTAGAAAGGGCTGGGCTTGCCCATCCAGCTCTGTGTTCTGAGCCCGCAGCAAAACTGAGCTCCACAGGCGGTGGACTGCTCATGACACGGCCTCGCCTCACACGCACTTGGTCACTAGTTCACTCGTTCTTTCATTCACTCATCCTCTCTGCCAGTCCCTCTCCTTTAGCCCGCTGTCTTTTCCTTCCTCCTTCCCTCTCTCCCTTCTTCCGTTCATCCCGTCCTCTTTGTCTCTCTTTGTCTTCCCTCCCTCTCTCCCTTCCTTCCTTCCTCTTTCTTGTCTCTGAGTGCCCACTTTGTGCCAACCTTGGACTGGGCACTGATGCTTCAGAGGTGGATCTTACAGAATCCCTGGGTCTGGTGGGCTCAGCCCAGGACTGAGGCGTAATGGGTGGGGACAGTAGGGGCAGATCAGACTCCTGCCATAAACGCCCCTACTCCAGGCCCGCTGGCCGTCGCTCATGCCACTTGGCCCAAGCCCCATGTCTACACAGCCCTGTTTTAGGCAGTTCAGCTCTGGAAACTGACCCCAAGATGCACAGAGGCTAACACTGGCATAATCAAACATGTCCCACGTTAGAGTTAGGGGTGGCCAGAGAGCCCAGAGAGGGGACAGGGACTTGCCCAAGGTAACACAGCCAATCATAGCCTGATTCACTTCCTCCTTTGCCTTGGTCCGTCCTGGGGAGCTGGAGGTTGTACAAATCCCACACCTGGGGTGAGTGCAGCCTCAGCCAGCCCTCTGCCAGGCGAGGGAAAATCTGGCGATGGCCAGTCAGAATGAGGTCACTGATAGGATCCATGTGTTCAGGCCCTGTCCCACCACAGCCCTTCCCACCCAGCTCCAGGAGGCCCTGGGCAGTAAGGGGGAGAGGGCTGCAGTATGTCAGTCAGGCACTGAGCCCAGAGATGATGAATGCTGAGGTCAAGGCTGAAAAACAGGAGAGAAAGTGGTCCCCACCCTGCCACCTTACATCTCCTGATAGGGGAAAGGGGTGAACGGGGAGGGGCTCTGGAAGGATCAAGCCTCAGACTGGAGTGGTATCAGTCTGATGTTGCTGGGTGCGTGTAGTCTCCATGGCCTCAGGCAAGCCTAGACGCAGTCCTTCGAAGTTGCCTAGCCAGTCCCCGAACTCTATAAGCCAGTTCCTAGCAATAAGTCTCATAATGTGTATCTCCTACCGGTTCTGCTTCCCTGATGGAGCCCTGACTGATGCACCATCCATGGTGGAGACGATGTGCATGCACCATTTTTAAGTAACATTCCTTCCCAAATGCTTTTCCATGTTGCAACCATGTTTTCATTTTTGGCTGCAAAATATTCTATCTTGTGAATGCACCATAATTTACTAAGCCAATCCCCTCTTGCTGGACATTTCGGTTACTTCTAAATATCTATATCTATATCTATCTATATCTAAATATATATTTCTAAATATTCATCTCTCTCTCTCTCTCTCTCTACCTATCTCTCTATTTTTTTTAACTTTCATGAACATTTTTGTATAGTTTGAAAGTTTTTCTCAAGAGGAATTTCCAGGCATGGGGCTCTGGCTGTGTGGACTCCCCGCCCATATCAGCCCAGCTTCAGCCTCTCTCCTCCCCTCTCTCTACTTCAGGGCTTCCTCCAGTGCCAAGGAAGCCTGTGCAGGGAAATGCCAGAGACTCCATACCCCCCACCCTCAATCGTGGGGGGTGGAAGCTGGATCAACACCCAGCCTTCAGCTCCCCGTTTGAAAATTCTGGTATGTGTTCTCTACACCCGCTCAAAAGGCACCCGGTGGGATTGAGCTCAGGTGCCCACAGCGGTGTCCTGCTCATCAGAGCCACTTTCCTGGGCTCTCTCCCTCCCCGGTCTTGTTTCTCTGTCCCTCACTGTGTTTCCTGGCGTCACCTCCTGAAGGAACTACCTGTACCCGAGTTCTTGGCTCCTAGTCTACTTTAGGGGAACCCAGTTTAGGATGGGAGTTTTGGACACTTTTAAAAGACCCAGTGGGAAAGGGGCCATATCAGCTCAAGTTTCTTCTCAAACTATCTTGAATCCACTTGCACCACACACCGTTCTCAGACTTTGGGACGCAGTGTAGGAGAGAGAGCATGGGCTTTGGAGCCAGGCAGCCCCAGTGACAACCCCAAGTGCCATCCTCGGGCAAGTCACTTCACCTCTGTGAGCCTCGATTTCCTCATCTGAAAATGGGTCAGCAGGGCTGTATGTCAGGCTACCTATAGCTCAAGGTCTAAAAGGAACTATTGTCCCACTGCCTCCTTCCCACCCCCAGCCCTGCTTCCTCTTCGTGGCTGGCTGAGTGAAGCTGTGGCCAAAAGCCACATCCTTAACCCTTCCCTGTCCTTGAACAACTACCACTTATGATAACCCAGGCGCTGTGCCAGGGCCACATATTGACAATGTCATTTAATCCCCAACAACCCCATAAAGTGGGTACAATGATTGTGCCCATTTCGTAAATGAGAAAACTGAGGTGTAGAGAAGAGGGAACTTGCCCAGCTATGTGGTTGGTGCGAGGTAGAGCCCTGATTCACATCCAGATCTCTCTGAATCCTGAGTCCATATTCTTGAGCATCACACAGCCTGCCTCTCACCCTCATCCTCTGGAAAGGAGAGGGGATTCCTTGGAGCTGACTCAGGGCCTGGGGCAAGGAAGCCACATCCCTGGGGGCTGCTGGGAGGGAGAAAGTGATGCCGGGCAAATTCCCACACAGCATCGAGGTTCTAGGCAGCTAGACAGCTGGGGTTTGGAGGAAGGGGCTGCAGGCTTTGTTGCCACATTTGGATCGTTGGCAGGGTCGAAGCTGCCTGGGAGGCTGCATGACGCGTGGGGAATTGGGGAGAAGTGAGTGAGGCCACCCTGAGTGGGATCTGGAACCCAGGAGCTGCCTGGGAAGCAGACATTCTTCAGTGGCTGAGGTTGAGTGGAATTCAGTGGGAATTCTAAAAGCTGCTTTTCCTGGGAGCCTCCAAGAAGATGCCCTGGAAATGGCCTTTCCAAGTTGTAGAGCAGCGTCACCCGATAAAATGTAATGCGAGCTACATATGTAATTAAATTTCTCTAGTAGCCACATTGTGAAAGTAAAAAGAAACAAGTGAACTTAATTTTAATAATAATATATTTTATTTAACCTAATATATCCAAACTATTAGTCATTTCAGCATGTAGTTAATATTAATTAATTAAAAGTAAAAATCATTAATGATATATTTACATTTTCATATTGTCTTTGAAATTTAGTGTAAAATAATAATAATAAAATACAGCACATCTTGATTCATACAAAATATCATTTCAAATGCTGAATAGCTGCAGGTGGCTAGTGGCTACGAAGGTAGAGAGCATGGTTATAGAGCCCAGGGATGATCTGAGGTTGCTGGCTTTCCACGTAGGAGTGAAGAGGGCCAACGATGGTGCCAGGTGCCGGCCAGGCTGGAAACCCAGAGCTAACAATAAGAATCTAAGTACTGGTTATATATCATTTGATCCTCTCAACAACCTTGTGAGTTTGTACTATTAGCCTCGTGAGCTAGATGAGGAAGCCAGCTCAGAGAAGTCAAGTGACTCGCACAAGGTCACACGGCAGGATAGGGATTTAGTTACCCCTCAGAACTGAGAGGCTGTGGAGCCCACCCCACCCCAGGGGCACAGAAGAGCAAAGGAAGACTCCCCACGCCAGATCTGATGAACTCACTGATCTTCTCGCTGGCTCACCAAGTGAGGGACAGGCACACCCAGGGAGAGCCCTTCAGTCACCCTTCCTTCATATGGAAGTGGGAGAACCAAGAGACAGCTGGGCAGCAACAGCTTTTTCTCCTTCATCTTGCCCTGTCAAAGGCTGCTATGGGTGGTGCCAGGTGGACCCACCGAGGATGCGGCTTTTCTCCTTCTTTTCCCACTCTCCTACACACATGCACACACATAGGCACGAACACGGCAGAGCAAAAGGTGCCATTCAACCTGAATAGGAGACTAGGTGGGCAGCTCCATTCAGCAGAGGCACATGGTGAGAGAATCACATAAGATCCAAAGTGCACTGACCATCTCCCAACCTCAGATACATAGCTTCTGTCTCCTGGGCATCCAGCCCGCTTCAAGCCCTGTATGGGTCCCAAACGTGGAATCTGGCCAGTCTGCCCTTCCCTCCCATCCCCCAGAACCTCTGCTGCTCTGGCCTGGACCTCAGAAAGGGAGGCTTGGTCCAATGTTGCAGTTTGAGCAACATGTACCTTTTACGTCCCACCAAGCCTCCAGCATCCCTGCAAAGTCCATGGAAATTCTAGGATCCAAGATATCAGTTGATCCTACCCGATCTTATTATTCACATGTGGGAAGAGACCTGCCTGCTGCACAGTGTGTCCCCCAGAGGCAGGGGGTGTCTTTGCCACACCTTTCCTGCAGATGGCAGTAGGAGGAGAGAGGCCTGGAGGGGAAACTGAGGGTGGGAGAGCATCGTGTGAGGATTGGGTTAGCCCAGATCACTCTGCTCCTGCCAGGGCCACAGATGCTACCTTCCGGCTTGTGCACATTGGTACATACAGCTTCCCACCTCATCCTCTTCTCACCCTGACCTATCCATGGGTACACACTGTTCAGAGCAATGCCATTCACGTCCATTGGTTCAGCCAAGATTACCGGAGAGGTTAACTCTGCAGGGATTTGTGCCCATTATACAGATGGGGAGACCGAGGCCCAGAAAGGGAAGGGACTTGGTTCCCTGATCGCTACAGGATGTTGGTCCTGGGAGTCTGTCCTCAGCCTCCCGCTAGCTCTCATTGGACAAGTCATGGAAGCTCCCACCCCGCCCCCCGCCAAGAGGGATGCAGCATTTTGGTGGGCACAGAAGAGGAGGCAGATTTACAGAGCTCAGGGCCCAACCGTGGGCTCTGAGGTTGAAGCCACCAATGGTGGTGGACAGTGTCTGCACGGGTGATTAGATTGGTGCTGGGTCCACCATTAGCAGCAACTTCCCTCCTCCCCAAGCTGGGGTGTTCTGCCCAAGCTGAAGGGGAGCTGAGCCAGTGACTTCAGCACCTGTGGAGGGAGCACCTCCAGATCCCAGGGTTAGATGGGGTGAGGGGGCAAGAGGGTGGGGAGACGTAGTTGGCTTCAAGGTTTCTGATTTGAGCGGCTGAGCGTGGATGGTAGTGCCCTTTGCTGGGATATGCTTGCGGCAGTGCGCAAGGTAGGGAAGCTGAGTTTGGATCGGGCAGCATGAGTCGCAGGGGAGAGGCCCAGTAGGGAGCATGAACTGTGCAGGATCTGGGAGGCATCTCTCTGGAGGGGGCTGCAGCCTGGGTGGGTGCAATGGTGCCAGGAGTGTCACCTTCCCGGTGAGCCTTCCCCAAGGACCTGTTCAAACCGCCCCCCTCCACACCTCCTATGCTCCTTCCCTGCCTCATTTTTCCCCATGGCCCTTAGACCATGCAACATACTATCAACTTATATTTCACTTACCTTGTTTACTGTCTGTTCCCCATGGTGGGTGGAGGTAGAGAGGGGGTTGTGTCTGTTTGTTTGTGTATTTGTTTGTATATTTGTTTGTTTCTCTGCTGGGACCCTGTGCTTAGAACATTGCATGCCTCAAAGATGCATGAATGGATGAACTCCTGAAGGGCTGAGGGCTCAGGACTGGGGTGTGCTGGGGATCAGCATTTAAGAGGTGGCAGAGAAATAGTACCAGTCAACAAGGTCCACCGCACCCAGGTAACCTCCGGAAAGTCACTTCGTAATCTTGGTTTTGCTCATCTGTAAAAAAGAGATGGGTTAGTTTGCTGGGGCTGCTGTAACAAAGTGCCAGAAACTGATTGGCTTAAACAACATATGTGTATTCTCTCACAGTTCTGGAGGCTAGAAGTCCAAGATCAAGGTGTTGGCAGGATTGGATCCTTCTGAGGGCTGTGAGGGAGAATCTGCTCCTGGCCTCTCCCCCAGCTTCTGGAGGTTTGCTGGCATCCTTGGCATCCCTTGGCTTGGAGAAGCATCACCCTGATCTCTGCCTTCATCCTCACGTGGCGTTTTCCCTGTGCAGGTCTATGTCCAAATTCCCCCTTTATATAAGGACACCAGTCATACTGGATTAGGGCCCACCCTAATGACCTCGTTTTACCTTGTCTACCTCTGTAAAGGCTGTATCTCCAAATAAGGTTATATTCTGAGAGCCTGGAGGTTAAGACTTCATATGAATTTGTAGGCGGGGGGCGGTGGAGGGGGACAAAATTCAACCCGTAACATGAGATAATAATAATATAAACTTGTTGGAGGAGAGGTTTGAAGCTCAGTGCAAATTACTGTTCAGGCTAAGCCCCCCTGCCTGACCATGAGGACCACGTTACAGCCCACCGAGACAGACCTGGCTGCACGTGGACTCCCATGAGGAGTTTTCATAAAATGCTGATGCCTAGGCCACACCCGGAGATTCTGGTGTAACTGGTCTGGGGTGGGGTCCTGGCTTGGGGATTTTTTTATAAGCTCCCAGGTGATGCTGACAGGCAGGTGGGATGTGTACTAAATCTGTGGATCCGTGGGCCCCGCTGCCTCATCAACAAACCCATGCTTGGTTGGCATAGCTGCCAGAGCCCTCCCCAAACCCGGGGTTGCTCGGGCAGGGCCAGTGGCGGCAGACAATGGAACAAAGAGGCTTTGTTCCGGCCCACACCCCAGGGTGGAGCCTGTGTACCTGGGCCTGTGAGCCAGGCCTTGGCTGTGGGAGAAGTGGGAATTACAAAGTTACCGCTTTCCCGCCGACTGCCCCCAGGAAGTCCCTATCGGGAGGCCTGTGACAGGAAAGGAGATGGAGCCTTCCGGGCCTTGTGATTTTAAGGTGAAACCTGGAGGAGGTCAGAGCATGGGATGGCGAAAGGGGAGGAGGGGAGGGCAGACCCCCAGAAGGGGAGAGAGAAAGACTGTGTGAGGCAACAGGGCGTGGTGTGGCATTCAAATCCCGGCCTCACCACCTACCAGCAGTGTGATCTTTCACGAGTGGATAACTTTTCTAAGCCTCAGCTTTCACATCTGTAAAATGGGGATTGTAGATATAATAACTAAATCGTGTGTGTGTGTGTGTGTGTGTGTGTGGTGGTGGTGGTGGTGCTATTGTGAGAAGAAACATCAGAACTGGCCAAAACAGTCCTTTACCTTAGTTTCAATCCTATCCTCTGCCCACGAGTTGAGTCCACCTCTCTGCTCAGCACCTCCCCACCCCCACTGGGGACATGGGCCTGGGGTCCCACCGTCCACCCTGCGAGGAGCAGGTCGCTTGTGGTTTCACACCTGGCTTCTCCCCACAAGACCGAGGACCTAGAGGGAGGGGCCTGGGGCTTGTGCTTCTGTGTCCTGGACCGAAGGCTTATGCTCACCAACAGCAGGTCCCTTCTGAGAACCCCAGCTCCGTGGAGATAAGCATCTCTATAGGTTCTCAAGAAGTACCACACAGAAGCGACAGCCCATTTTGTGTGATGTCTGCCACACACTGTTCCAACAGGTGCTGGGAGGGTTTGGCTGAGGGACGGACAGACGGACATAGGAGCAGCATTTCCCGGCAGGGCCGCCCCACCATGGTCTCTGTTTACACAAGACCCTGTTCGCTGAGCAGCTGTGCTCTTCTTTCCACGTGCACTCCCCTCCTTGGCTCGCCACAAAAACCTTCTGGGGCGGCTGCTTTGCAGATGAGGAGACAGAACTTGTAGGAGGAGGGCACTTGTCCCAGCATGTCTATACCGCAGGCCACTCCCGCCCTACGCTCTGCCGGGCACAGGGCCCCAGGAATACCATCCTGTCCCTGCAGGCCCAGCACTGTACCACCCTGTCTGGGCCTGGCTCTGACCTCCCACCAGACTGGGAGCCTGCGGAAGGAGGACCCGATCCCACACAGCCAGCCCAGCACAGGGCCCAGCACAGACAAAGGTTCATTAAGCACAGGAGTGAATGGATGAACGGATGAATGGAGAGAAAGCTAGGACCTCTGTCCTCGAGGGGCCTGTGGCCTGGTGGACAAGCACACAAGATGCTCCGGGAGCAGAGGACCTTGGGAAGCACTGGCTTCCCCCTCCGCACACATAGGGAGCTGCTCACCCAGCCTCCTGGTCCAGTTGAGGGGAGGCCAGAGGTCGATAACAGACAAGAAGGGGCTTTCGGTACCACGAGAGAAAGTGCCCCGCTGTGCACTCCTTTTGTACAAGCAGGAAGCGGAGTCCAGGAGGGGCAGGGACGTGGCCAAGGCCACAGCTAGTCAATGGCAGAGAAGTTTCAGGGTCCAGTTTCCCGGCTCTCTGTTGGCTGGCGTCCTCTCTTTCATGCCTCATTGCCATGGTTGTACCATAATTATCGTAATCATTACACGCAACGTAGCCCTTTAGGAAGTGTCCTTGAGGGGCTGGCCTGTGCCAATGTGGGAACAATACCAGCCACTGCTGGGTGCACCCCACCTGACCCAGGAAGCGTGGCCCACACCCACCTCCTTTACTCTCACAGCAAGCAGTGAGACACAGCATGCTTCCTGGTGTATGAAGGAGCAGCTGAAGCTCAGAGGCAGAGCACTTATGCTCCTGGGGGCACATGGCCAAGAAAAAGAAAAAAACAGCCAAGAGTTTGGGATGACTGAAAAGTCCTGGAGAGGGAGGGTGTTAACGGTTGCACAGCAGTGTGGATGTACTTAATGCCTCTGAGTTGTGGCTAAAAAGGGTTAAAATGGTAAATTCTATATTATGTATATTTTACTGCAATTTGAAAAAAAATGGCCAAGGTGGGGTTTGTATCTGGGTCCATGGGGCACTGCTCTTGGGGTCCTTTCCCTTCTGCAGGGTGGGGAAATTTTACCCACTCAGGACACTCTGGTAACCCAGGCTGCGCTCTACCCCTTCCCTCTTCAGTAAATCTTTTCCTGGTTCCCGCTCCGTGCCGGGGCCCTGGTTGGGTGCTGGTGACACAGGGATGAGGCCCAACCCTCCAAGAGCTCAGCACAGGGGCCAATCCAGGACATGGAGCAGCCCAGCAAGGGGCAGGATGGGGACTACCATGCATCTGCAGGCCTCCAGGCTGGGCTGGAAACAAAAGATGAACCCATCAGGGTAAATAAGATGTTCAAAAATGCAGCAGTACACAGCCAGGCCAGGGAGGACCACTCAGTTGGCTCCAGGGCCAGGATTCCGAGAAAGGAGATGAGGCCTGGGGTGAGGTCCCCAACCTCAGTGCAAGACAAGGAGCCTGAGCACAGGGGCCTGCAAACCTAGATTTGAGCCCAGCTCTGCCCCTCACCTGTAGCAGGTCATTTCTACTCCGAGCCTCAATTTCCTCAGGGTGAGACCTGCTTCATCTGAGGCTTGTGAGCATTGTACTCATGCACGTACATTGCCCAACTCTAAACTGAATCTTTCCGCCCTCCTCTGCCCCTCACCCTAACCCGCATCCTCTGTCTTAGCTTTGAGACCCCCTGAGCAGAAGACAGCAGGGGGCTTTGAGCAGCTCTGGCTCCGGTCCCCTGTTCCAGGACTGGTTATGGACTCCCCCCACCCAGCCCCAGCTTGGCTCCTCATATGTGCCAGGGGGCCTTCCCTGATGTGCATTTATTTCATCCTCTAGTGAGGTGGGGATTATTAACATCTATTCTACAGAAAAGGAAACTGGGGCTCAGAGAGCAACTTCCTCAGTGTGTCAGGGCTGCCTGACTCCCAAACCCTGACCTTCTCACTCCCCATCTGTTTGGGTCACCTGCAGTGGACCCTGGCCCCCGAGGGCCACTGCCCTCCATCCTTCTGCCACACTTCATTCTGGGAGATGGACTCAGCCGTGCAGCTCGGCCTGCTGTCCAGGCTTTTACCTGCACAAATTTCCCACAGCCCTCCTGTGTGGCTGTACTAACCGAACACACCTGCAGAGGCCCCAGCTCACTTGGACGGACACCACTGGTGACTGGGTGCTGTTGGGTCCTTAACTGCCCCCTCTGGTGAGTGAATCTCAAGGGGAGGGACTTGGTCCGTCCTTGCCATGCCATTTCCTGAGTGTATGGCATGTACTCTGGGCTCCATAAACGTTTGAGGGAATGAAGGATGAATGAACCAGTGCAATATCCCTGGCGCCTACAGCCAACACTGTCTGTGCGGGACCACGCCACCCCCAGAGCCAGAGCCAGGGCCCAGCCCCAGAGGAGCGACCAGGACAGTGTCTGCAGCTGGGTTCCCCATGTGGGGGAGAAAGAGGAGGCCTGGAGCAGGTTAGGAGGAAGGGCAGGAGGCTGAGGTGAAACCACAACTAGGGAGGATGATTAGGAGAGGTGGGGTGGCAGGGTGTGATCCTGGAGAAGACTCCCGAGGGCCCATTCATCCATTCATTCATTCATTCACCAGTTTGTTCCACAAACTTTCCTGAGCAGTCTCCCCAGCCACACTGTGCCGGACTCTGGGGCACAGAGAGGGAGCCAACCCATCCCCGCCCCGGGGAACTCCCAGAGCCCTCCCAGCACTGCTGTGCGTGGAGCCTGGGCTGGGGCCGGGGAGCCTAGACCAAATCGTCTGGCTGACAGGCTACAGGGATTGGGCAGGGGGCCCAGGGATGCCCTTAATTAAGATTAAGCAGCCAGTGGATGGTGACAGCACCATAGAGCTGGGGAACATGAGGAAGAACGTGGGCAAGGCAAGAGATCTGCGTGGGGCACATGGAATTTGAGGTGCTGCTCAGGCATCAGGGGGCCTTCAAAGAGGACGAGAGAGGTGGTCAGGAGACCCACGGAGGGGTCCAGGCCAGGGGCAGAGCCTTGGGGACTGTTGGGGTAGAGCGGGCTCTGATGCCCCCTTGCAGATGAGGGGTCGAGCGAGCGTAGGGAGAAGAGTTGACAACACTGCCTGGGAGGAAGCCCCTCCCCCAGGGGAGCCCAGGCCACTTCCTCCCTCCGCCTGGAGCGTGGTGGATAAGGGCCGGCCTCCAGCCTTGAGGCAGTGGGGCCTTCCTGCTCAGCAGCATGCGAAGGAAATAACTTTATTAGCTCGTGGATGAAAAACAGGAAACGTATGCTGTGACTCGGGCACCAGCCGAGTTTCACTCACATCTAGTTTCTAGGAAACAGTTATGTGGCCTCAGACTAGTGGGGTTTTCTCAGCCAAGTCTTTCTGGAAACGCCATGTTTTTCTCAGGAAAAACCATGTCCTGTAGGCCCCCCAGACTGAGGGGTAATAGCGAGAAGAGACCTCATTTCCCTTCCCAGTCCCCTACCCCCAGCAGGCCTCGAGAGACCTGAGGTTGACAATGGCTGGTTTCCTGAGCACCTACTATGTGCTATACGGTAGAAATAAGTTGAATACATCAGTCATCACAATAGCAAGATGAAGACTGTTAAAGTAAGTTAAAAAAAAAATAGCTGTAAGAACACAGAAAATTCAAAGGATAGAAGAGACAAATATTACCTAAAAGATATCTGGTGTAGCCACATTAATATCTGAGTAAACAGACTTCAAGACAGAAACATTACGAGAGATAAAGTGGGCCATCACAAAATGACTGAAGTTTCAATTAACCAGGAAGATATAAAACTCTTTAATTCATACACGCATGAAAACATGGCTTCAAAAAAGACATATATAGTGGGAGGTCTATCAGGATTTGTTAGATCATGTAAAAAAAAATCATCAGTAAGACTTTAGTGACCTAATGCTTGCACTTAGAATCCTGCATCCAATGACTGGACAATAAACCCAATTTTAAAGCACATATAGACCACATTTGCCTACTGATAATAGACTGGGCTATAAAACAAGTATCAATAAATTCCAAAGAATCACATAAGCCGTGTTCTCTGACCACAGTGTTCAACATTAGAAAAATCTATAAATGAATTGCTTTTATTAACAGATTAAAGGGAAAATTAGAATTATATCAATAAATTAAATATATAGAAAACATTTATAAAAGTCAACATTCATTCACGGTTAAAATAAAACTCTTAGCAATTAGTAACATAAACTTTCTAAACCTGATATCTACCCAAAAAACCTACAGAAAACATTTTACTAAATTCTGAAACATTAGAAGTATTTCTTTTAAAAACAGGAATAAGATAAAAAAGAGTACTTATTGCCGTTTCTATTCAACATTACACTAAAAGTTCCAGAAAACACAATAAGACAAAAGAGAAATAAAATTATAATGATCAAAAAGGAAGAAACAAAACTGTGTTATGATTTAATATGATTTTCTACCTAGAAAAGCAAAATAATCTAGAGTCAAATTATTAGACTTAGTAAGAGAGTTTAGCAATTTGTCTGATGTAAAATCAATATACAAAAGTAAATTGCTTTTTTTTTTTAATTAATTAATTTATTTATTTATTTTTGGCTGTGTTGGGTCTTCGCCTCTGTGCGTGGGCTTCCTCTAGTTGTGGCGAGCGGGGGCCACTCTTCATCGCGGTGCGCGGGCCTCTCACTATCGCGGCCTCTCTTGTTGCAGAGCACAGGCTCCAGACGCGCAGGCTCAGTAGTTGTGGCTCACGGGCCCAGTTGCTACGCGGCATGTGGGATCTTCCCAGACCAGGGCTCGAACCCGTGTCCCCTGCATTGGCAGGCGGATTCTCAACCACTGCACCACCAGGGAAACCCTAAATTGCATTTTTATATACTACCATTTTTTCATTTTCTCAGTTAGAAAATACACTTTAAAAAGGATATGACTTGTACTCACAATGAAAATATGCAATATCTTGGAATAAATCTAACAAAAGTTGTGCAAGACTTAATAAAACTTCATTGAAAGACATTAGAGGAGACTTAAATAAACAGAGATGTACACCACATTCATAAATAAAAAGCCTCGCTATCTTGAAGATGTCAGTTCTCTCCAAATTGACCTGTAGATTCAATGCAATCCCAATCAAAATTCCCAGTAAACTTTTTCATTGGGAAAGAACTCAACTTGCTTGTATTTTCTCCTGTTTCCTCATGATTAGATGCATACAGAAAAATAAAGGTCCAAGACAGGCTCCCACTGACCAAATATGGGGTCATCTGAACCTCATAATAATGACACATCTATTGAAATACATAAAGATCAATAAGTTCATAATAATACTTGTACTTATCATAACTAGACTTGTGGTGATCAGTTTGAAATGTATAGAAATATTGAATCACTAGGTTGTGTAACAGGAACTAACGTAGTGCTGTAGGTCAGTTATACTTCAAAACCAAACAAACAAACTCATAGAAAAAGAGATCAGATTTGTGGTAACCAGAAGTGGGGGATAGGGGGAGAAGGAGTTGGATGAAGGCAGTCAAAACATACAAACTTCCAGTTACAGGATAAATAATACTAGGGATGTAATGTACAACACAATAAATAAAATTAACACTGCTGTATGTTATATATGAAAGTTGTTACAGTAAATCTTTTTTTTTTTGGCCTCACCCCGAGGCTTGTGGTATCTTAGTTTCCCAACCAGGGATCAAACCTAGGCCCCGGCAGTGAAAGTGCTGAGTTCTAACCATTGGACCACCAGGGAATTCCCTAGAGTAAATCTTAAGAGTTTTCATCACAAGAAAAAAAATTTTTTTCTATATTTCTTTAATTAGGTTTCTATATGAGATGACGACTATTCACTAAACTTATGGTGATAATCACTTCATGCTATATGTAAATCAAAACATTATGCTATATACCTTAAACCTTAGAAGAACTGTATGTCAATAAAACTGGAAGAAAAAAAGTCTTACTGATCACCTTTGGAGGATGCTAGAAAACGAACTCATTATTACGAAAGCTGACAAGTAAAGGGAAAGACTCATTTATCCTGACTTGCTATTTAAACTGTACCTCAAAGAAATGAACTCCTGTATCTGATGAAAAGGAAGTTTTTAGTTTTGTTTAGAATAAAGGAATTCTAGC